>NC_135232.1:787158774-787510649 GCF_051348905.1 Ranitomeya variabilis | reverse complement strand
AGCACCATGGAATCAATGGTGCTATATAAATAAATAATAATAATAATTAGAGAATTAGCTAAATGGTTATGACCAACCATGTTTTCAAGGAAGTCTTAGAAACCTTGAGTACTGCAGAAATTCTTTTGGAACCTTGGCCAGATCTGTGCCTTGCCACAATTCTGTCTGAGTTCCTTGGCCAGTTCCTTTGACCTCATGATTCTCATTTGGTCTGACATGCACTGTGAACTGTGAAGTCTAAGGCTACTTTCACACATCAGGTTTTCGCTGTCAGGCTCAATCCGGCTAAATTTTAAAAAAAACGGATCCGGCGAATGCTGCTGCTGGATCCATTTTTATTCCCCATAGACTTGTATTAGTGCCGGATGACATTGCGTTTCATCCGGTTTTCGCCGGATCCGGCAAATCTACCGTTTCCGGTTTCTGGAAAAAACGTCAATAGCAACGTTTTTTGTCTCCGGCGAAAAAGCCGGAAGTGCCGGATTCGGCACTTCCAGCTGTTTGCTAGAATGGAAGCCTATGGGAGCCGGAAGATGCCGGATCCGGAAAATGACGGATTCTGGCTTTTTAAACTGAGCATGCTCCAAAAATTTTTTTTATCCAATTATCTGGATATGCTAGTCGGATCCGTCACATCAGTTTTTCACAATCTGCGCCAGATCCGTTTTTTCCAACATTCGCCGGATTGTGCCTGATGCAAAAAACCTGATGTGTGAAAGAAGCCTTATATAGACAGGAGTGTGCCTTTCCAAATCAAGTCCTATCAGTTTAATTAAACACAGCTGGACTCCAATGAAGGAGTAGAACCATCTCAAGGAGGATCACAAGGAAATGGACAGCTTGTGACTTAAATATGAGTGTCTGAGCAAAGGGTCTGAATACTTATGACCATGTGATATTTCATTATTTCTTCTTTTTTTTTTTTAAATTTGCCAAAATTTCTATATTTTCTCTTTTTTCAGTCAAGATGGCGTGCAGAGTGTACATTAATTTGAAAAAAATGAACTTTTTGGAATTTACCAAATGGATGCAATGAAACAAAGAGTGAAAACTTTATAGCGGTCTGAATACTTTCCGTACCCACTCTAAGTCCTCATGTAGCAAAAACTGTAGGGATAAATGCAAATGGTCAGATAGAAAAAATTTTCATTCCAACATATGAAAACACTGTGAACACACACTACAGCAGTGTGGCACAGACCAATAGAGGAAAATGCAGGAATATAAGAATATATTCAGGTGCGAAAGGATATGTCCAGCTTCACTGAATCCGTGACTGTCATGATTAAGGGAGCTTAGTCTCCAGAAACGCGTTGAGATTCTTACCCATATGGTTTGTGCTGAAGTTTGTATCCTCCATGTTTAAGTTTGTGAATAAAGAAAACTTTTTTTCACGGATTCGGTGAAGCTGGACATTCTCTTCTTTTGCACTCTACACGCCTGGCCACAGCGGGTCCGTGCTCCCGAAATTTGGCTTATGCATCACGGGTGAGCTGGTTTATATTCCTTTCTGCAAAAGGATATCCAATAGAGTATAAAGTGCATTTTCAGGCAAGGAATGTCCATTAAGAATTGTATGGACACATAATTCCACGTAAGTGAAAGATGAAATACATGAGATCTAAAATACCTCACTAGTTCTATAAGTGGGCACGACGGTGGTCCTGCCTGAAAGTCACATGAAGAGGGCTGAAAGATGGAAAATGTTTCTCTGAGCCTATTCATGTAAAACACGTCATCTAAATCTCGTGTATATTCAGAAATATTGATGGCCTTATTATCATTTTGGCCAGCAATCTTCTCCATCTTCTCTTTTTATATTCCTGCATTTTTCTCTATTGGTCTGTTCCACACTATTTTAATGTGTGTTCACAGTGTTTTCATATGTTAATGAATATTATTTCTATTTGACCATATGCATTTATCCCTACACGGTTTTTGCTATATGAGGACTTACATCTATACTGGTCATACCCTAACCTTTTTAGGCTGTGATCAATGAGCAGGCTATCGAATATCCTTTGTGCATTCTTGAGATTGTTTTATAGTATCAGCATACAGTATACCCACTGCAATCAGTGTTTCTATTGGATGACACATATATAACAATTCATTTTTAATTTTTTTGGTGTGCTGACCATATTTAGTCATATTAACATTGCTGTATATTGATATATCCATATTTTCATCTAGTATTTATGTCATGTCATTTTTTTGAGGGCTTCAGCTCTATTGTGAGCAAATTTGTATATTTTTCTATTCATATTATTTCATGATTTTTAAATGTTTTTATGTGTGTGTTTTCTCAGTTGTCTATCGTACTAAATAAAATATATGACTATTTTAGGTGATCCCTGTGTATATAGTCTATGGCTTTTCTCTCTTTATCTTCAGCTCTGTGTTTCAGCAGGCCTCAGCTGTATTCCTGTTATGGTGCCCTCCTGTACTAGATTTTGACTCCGCTCCCACACATAACTGCCGAGTGGGTATGGATCACTGACCTATGTCAGGTTCTTCAAAACTTTGAGTACTGCACCAAGATGGTGAGCTCTGATGATGCAATTATGAGCTAACCATCCCACTGTGCTGCCTATCAAAACGTTCACTGTAGAAAATGAAAAAGGAAGCTTTCAATGCCGAGCAGGTGACTATAGAGCAAGATTGTACAGTGGCTGATACCACACAGCCCAGCCTCACCCAGTATTCTCAGGCCACATTGGGTGATAATGAGGAACAGGAGGAAGGTGAGGAGGAACAGAAGTTTTTGCTCTGCATTACAGAGGGGACTCCCAATTCCAGCTTCATGCCTGTCCAGCATGGATGGCCTGAATAGGAGGAGGAGGCTATGTGGAGCGGCCCCCAGATGCAGGACAGCGGGGTACTCGGATCCGGGTCTCTCGGTTCTGAGGATGTCACGGTGGCCCGACCCGGTCCGTGGTCCTGCTAAGGGGCGCCCAATAAAAGGTGTAGGTGACGGTGTAGGTCGCAGTAAATAACGAGGACATAGGATTGCAGTCTCTTTACCTCTTTACTGAAGGCTTCGGCATCCGCAATCCAGAGCACTGCTAACAGGGCTGGCTGAGACCGGCCGGTCCGAAGGCACATCCAGAGTTCCCTTTGCAGGTGGAAATCTGTCGCCTACCTACTAGTGCCTGGGTGTTGTAGTACCTCCCTGCTGAGCACCACGGGATAGTCCTCACAACTGTCGTGTATGTTTCTGTTCTTTTTCGCCGTCCCCCAGATGATATGGATAGGACGCACCCGTATGACGGGGTAGGCCTGGAGTTATTTTATAGGGACCCTAGAGACGCCCCTCTCCCACAATTGCCTCCGTTGTCTTCATTAGATGATTAAGGTGAGGCAGCCAACCTAAAATTAACTGCCCTGCCGTTGGTTTGAAGTAATGCGTGGAGCCCAATACTTCCTCGGCATTCCGGCCACCGGCTACGCGCCTCAGTAGAATATTGCCGATCTCGGGGCACGACTCCTACTGGTTCTATCGCCTTTGTGCTGTGATCTCGTTTCTCACTTCTCCACAATATACTTTGCTTCGTGTCCTTTCTTAAGATGCCGCCGCAATGAATTGCAGGCACGGCTCCGTAATGATCTATCCTTTCGCTAGGCCTCTGTCAGGATCCCACCCATGACAGGGACCCCCCTGGATCTTTCCAAGCAACGCTCTTCTCTCACCAGTTGTTACCTGGGCAAAACCCAGTCAGCTTCTCCCTATCCAACCCTCAGTTTTACCAAAGTGTGAGGAGTGGCCTAATACATAGAACCCTTTGCTCCCCCTGGTGGCCGGAGTGTGAAGTGTAATGTGTGACTGTGATACCTGGTCAGGTGAACTCCTTTAGTGCAATCAGACGTACCATCACTCCCCTTAGAGGCGGAGCGACAGTACTGCAACGACCAGGACTCTGGGGCGCTGCATATGTATTATGAGGAGGATAGGATGGTTTTTGTTCTTCCTTGTGAGGACATTGAACATTTGATTCTTTGTAGTCTGCCACACATGGCAGAGTTCATACCCAGATGCCTTTCCCAAGACCCTCACGTGAAACACATTTTGTCCAACATGAAATACTGGCTGTGCACCTTTCTTGACACATGGTACAAGGAGAAATTTGCATCTCTAATGTTGTAGGCAAACGTGCCATTTTCTGGGCCTGCATACCAGACGGCCGTCGTGGAAGACTTACTCAAAAGACTGCCCTCACACAACGCTGGTGGCAGAGGTACGAGCTCTTTTTGCCCACAAGGATAACAGGGGAGGGCCACAAACACCAGGTGCAACTCGGCCCACCAACTGGGCCATTTTCATGACACCGTCCCATCAGCAATAGCTATCTGTGGGTGTAACTATGACAAGGAGGGAGACATTGACCAAGATGGTGATGGACTACTTAAGTGACCATACCAGCGTCCTTCCTGATTCTTCAGTGCCCTTTAACTATTGGTTGTCCAAACTGCACACTTGGCCCGACCTCTCCTTGTATGCCTTGGAGATGCTGCCATGCCCTACCGCAAGTGTGTTGTCTCTGTGGGTTTTTAGTTTGGCAGGTGCAATCATAACAGATAGGCGCACACGGCTGCCAATGGAAAATGCAGACAGGCTGACTCTTCTAAAATTGAACAAGGGCTGGATTTCCTCCAACTTTGTAAGCCCTTTGACAACAACGTTATGTAAATTCAGGCCAAATTGTTTTTTCTTAAGTTGTCTTAACATCCATTCCTTACCTTCCAAAACCATTTTGATCAAGAAATCAACTCCTCCTGCTTCTGCAACATGTACTTAGTGTTTATCTATCTATACTCCGTGTGGGTATTGTTTTGTATTTTTTGAAACCTTTGCACATTGTGCAATAGTGAAACTTGTGTTCTATATCTCTACCTCTTGAAATAACTGTTAAGTGTATTGTGATGTCCCCAACATGGCATCTTTCAGCTGGTCTGAAAGAGACCCCTTGGCTAATTTTTTGAAACCTTTGCACATTGTGCAATGGTGAAACTTGTACTCTCTATCGCTACCTCTTGTAATAACTGCTAAATGTACTGTGATGTCCCTTCATGGCGTCTTTCAGCTGGTCTGAGAGAGACACCTTGGTTTTTTTTTAACCTTAGCACATTGTGCAATGGTGAAACTTGTACTCTCTAGCTATACCTCTTGTAATAACTGCTAAATGTATTGTGAGCTCCCCATCACTGCCTCTTTCAGCATGTAAGATACAGACCCCTTGGGGTAATTTTTGGAAACTTTGTACATTGTGCAATAGTCACATTTCTACTCCCTATCTCTATCTCTTGTAATATCTGCAAAATGTATTGTGATGTCCCCCAATCATGGTCTCTTTCAGCGGGTATGATACAGACCCCTTGGGGCAATTTTTGGAAACTTTTGTACATTGTACAATGGTCAAATTTCTTCTCTCAATCTCTATATATTCTATTCTTATAATTTTTTTTATTGTGTTGCCCTTCTCATGGCTCTTTAAGCTTGTATCTGGTAGCCTGATGTTGTTTTTTGGGTCTGCACTTGGACATTTTGGAACATGAAAACATTAATATGTTCCACACAATTCTTCAGGTTTCAGCCTTACACAGAATAATAATATGAGTAATGAAACTTGCTCTATACTGTATTTGCTGCTTACCCACACATCCTGCGATTTCTGAGGCTGGTGACTCGGATAAACTTATCCTCAGAAGCAGAGGTGATTTGGTCTTCCTTTCCTGGGGCGGTCCTCATGTTAGCCAGTTTCTTTGGTAGCACTTGATGGTTTTTGCCACTGCACTTGGGGACACTTTCAAAGTTTTCCCAATTTTTCGGACTGACTGACCTTCATTTCTTAAAGTAATGATGGCCACTCGTTTTTCTTTACTTAGCTGCTTTTTTCTTGCCATAATACAAATTCTAACAGTCTATTCAGTAGGACTATCAGCTGTGTATCCATCAGACTTCTGCACAACACAACTGATGGTCCCAACCCCATTTATAAGGCAATAAATCCCACTTATTAAACCTGACAGGGCACACCTTTGAAGTGAAAACCATTCCCGGTGTCTACCTCTTGAAGCTCATCAAGAAAATGCCAAGAGTGTGCAAAGCAGTCATCAAAGCGAAAGGTGGCTACTTTGAAGAACCTAGAATATAAGACATGATTTCAGTTGTTTCACACTGTTTTGTTAAGTATATAATTCCACATGCGTTAATTCATAGTTTTGATGCCTTCAGTGTGAATGTACAATTTTCATAGTCATGAAAATACAGAAAAATCTTTAAATGAGAATGTGTGTCCAAACTTTTGGTCTGTACTGTTTACACATAACATCTACATATAAGAGGATATGTAATCACCAACTGTGTATGATACAATATATACAGTGATACAGTTATATGAAAAAGTTTGGGCACCCCTATTAATCTTAAGCTTAATGTTTTATAAAAATAGGTTTTTTTGCAACAGCTATTTCAGTTTCATATAATAATAATAATAATTTTTATTTATATAGCGCCAACATATTCCGCAGCGCTTTACAACTTATAGAGGGTACTTGTACAGACAATAGACATTACAGCATAACAGAAATCACAGTTCAAAATAGATACCAGGAGGAATGAGGGCCCTGCTCGCAAGCTTACAAACTATGAGGAAAAGGGGAGACACGAGAGGTGGATGGTAACAATTGCTTTAGTTATGTGGACCAGCCATAGTGTAAGGATCGGGTGTTCATGTAAAGCTGCATGAACCAGTTAACAGCCTAAGTATGTAGCAGTACAGACACAGAGTGCTATTAACTGCATAAAGTGTATGAGAACACGATGCAAGGAACCTGATTATGTGTTTTTTTTTTCTTCTATTTTCAATAGGCCACACAGGGATAGTTAGGTTAATGCGTTGAGGCGGTAGGCCAGTCTGAACAAATGCGTTTTTAGGCCACGCTTAAAACTGTGGGGATTGGGGATTAATCGTATTAACCTAGGTAATGCATTCCAAAGAATCGGCGCAGCACGTGTAAAGTCTTGGAGACGGGAGTGGGAGGTTCTGATTATTGAGGATGCTAACCTGAGGTCATTAGCGGAGTGGAGGGCACGGGTAGGGTGGTAGACTGAGACCAGAGAGGAGATGTAGGGTGGTGCTGAGCCATGGAGTGCTTTGTGGATGAGGGTAGTAGTTTTGTACTGGATTCTGGAGTGGATGGGTAGCCAGTGTAATGACTGGCACAAGGTAGAGGCATCGGTGTAACGGTTGGTGAGGAATATGATCCTGGCAGCAGCATTCAGGACAGATTGGAGCGGGGAGAGTTTGGTAAGAGGGAGGCCGATTAGTAGAGAGTTACAATAGTCCAGACGGGAATGAATAAGAGAAACAGTAAGAGTTTTTGCAGAGTCGAAAGTAAGAAAAGGGCGAATTCTAGAAATGTTTTTGAGATGCAGATAAGAAGAGCGAGCCAGTGATCGGATGTGGGGGGTGAATGAAAGCTCGGAAACAAGGATGACCCCAAGGCAGCGGGCATGTTGCTTTGGAGTAATGATTGAACCGCACACGGAGATGGCAATGTCAGGCAAAGGTAGGTTAGTAGAGGGAGAGAACACGAGGAGTTCAATTTTTGACAGGTTCAGTTTCAGATAGAGGGAGGACATGATGTTAGAGACAGCGGTAAGACAATCACTGGTGTTTTCTGAGAAGGTCGGAGTGAAAGCAGGAGAAGAGGTGTATAATTGGGTGTCATCAGCATAGAGATGGTACTGGAACCCAAATCTACTGATTGTTTGTCCAATAGGGGCAGTATACAAAGAGAAGAGGAGGGGGCCTAGGACTGATCCTTGAGGAACCCCAACAGTAAGGGGAAGGTGAGAGGAGGAGGAACCAGCAAAACATACAGTGAAGGATCGGTCAGAGAGATAGGAGGAGAACCAAGAGAGAACGGTGTCCTTGATGCCGATGGAGCGGAGCATAGTGAGGAGGAGCTGATGATCCACAGTGTCGAATGCTGCGGAAAGATCCAATAGAATTAGCATGGAGTAGTGACCATTAGATTTAGCTGTTAGCAGGTCATTAGAGACTTTAGTGAGGGCAGTTTCAGTAGAGTGTAAAGAGCGGAAGCCAGATTGAAGAGGGTCGAGAAGAGAGTTATCTGAGAGATAGCGGGTAAGATGGGAGTGGACCAGGCGTTCCAGGAGTTTAGAGATGAAGGGAAGATTAGAGACAGGTCTATAATTAGCGGCACAGTTTTGGTCGAGGGAGGGTTTTTTAAGTAATGGATGTATGATGGCATGCTTAAATGAGGAGGGAAAAATACCGGAAGTGAGGGAAAGGTTGAATATTTTTGTTAGGTGAGAGGTGACAGCCAGGGAAAGGGACTGGAGGAGATGTGACGGAATGGGGTCGCTGGTGCAAGTGGTCGGGCGAGAAGATGCAAGGAGCCTGCTTACTTCTTCTTCAGTAACTGGTTCAAAGTCAGAGAGTGAACTAGATGCAGTGGGGGAGGGAGGACAGTGTCTGGTATGAAGAGATTGGGAGATGATTTCCTGTCGAATTTGGTCAATTTTTTCTTTGAAGTAATTGGCCAGATCGTCAGCGCGGAGATCTGTGGTTGGGGCCTGCTCTCTTGGGTTGAGTAGGGACTGGAAAGTGTCGAAGAGACGTTTAGGGTTATTGGACAGCGAGGTGATGAGGGTGTTGAAATAGGTTTGTTTGGAGAGGTGAAGGGCAGAGTTGTAAGTTTTTAGCATGAACTTATAATGGATGAAATCTTCGGTAGATTAGATTTTCTCCACAGACATTCGGCGCACCTGGAGCATCGCTGCAGGAAGCGTGTTTGCAGCGTGTGCCACGGTTGTCGCCGTCTGTGTCGAGTTGCTCTATGTATAGGAGGAGCAGCTTCATCCAGGGCACTTTGCAGGGTTTCATTGTAATGGTTCAGAGCAGAATCAGGACATGAGATGGAGGAGATTGGGGCCAATGAGGACTGCAAGTTCTTCATAAGTTTCTGGGTGTTAATGGCCTGTATGTTTCTATAAGTGTGGAAAGTGGGGGTGACCTGAGCGGGATGGCAGTTCTTGATAGAGAATGAAAGAAGGTTGTGGTCAGAGAGCGGGAGAGGGGTGTTTGTGAAATCATCCACTGAGCAAAGCCGGGAGAAGACCAAGTCAAGGGAGTTTCCATCTTCATGCGTTGGAGAGTTAGTATGCTGCAAGAGGCCGAAAGAGGAGGTTAGAGATAAAAGGTGAGAAGCAGACGGGGAAAGGGGAGAAGCAATGGGGATGTTGAAATCACCCATGATAAGGGTGGGGGTGTCACAGGAGAGAAAGTGTGGAAGCCAGGTGGCAAAGTGATCCAGGAACTGATGAGAGGGGCCAGGAGGACGATACACCACCGCCACTCGCATGGAGAAGGGGACGTAGAGTCTGACAGCATGGACCTCAAAGGAAGGGAATACAAGTGAGGGTACTTGGGGGATAACTTGGAAGGTACATTTGGGTGAAAGGAGCAGCCCAACGCCTCCACCTGCTCTGTTGTCTGATCTTGGGGTATGAGAAAAGTGTAGTCCACCATAGGAGAGAGCAGCAGCAGCGGTTGTGTCTGACTGCTGGATCCAGGTTTCAGTAAGAGCCAGGAGATTAAGAGCCTTAGAAAGGAAGTAATCATGGGTGAAGGAGAGTTTATTACACACAGAGCGAGAATTCCAAAGAGCACAATTGAAAGAGACAGAAGGCATGCATGAAATATTAATAAGGTTAGAGGGGTTTCTGGGTGTAGCAGTTGGGAGGTTTGACTGGCTATAACATGTGGGGCCGGGGCTTGGAGAGATGTCTCCAGCGACTAGGAGAAGGAGGATAGAAAGAGTGAGCAGATGGTTAAGTGATTTGTGAGAGCGTCTTTTGAGTTGGATGGTGGGACTGAATGGATCTGCGCTGTTAAGCAATGTGAACAGAGCATGAGTGCTATACATAGGAGAGGCAAGGACAGAGGGGCCGACATGGATGGAGTTTAAAGAGTTTATGCAAAGGCGGTGAGTGAATGCAGCAGCCAGGATATAGATTATACAGATACTGTACATATGGTGTGTATTTGTTCTGTTTCAAGTGAATAGGGAATTGTTTTAGATTGTCTTACCTGTCTCCTGCCCTGTCTAACTGCCATGTTATAACTGCGTCATACTTAGAAAAAAAATATACTTTGACAAAAAAGTACACGAATAATAGTGCACGAATGCGCCCCTGCATGAATGCATCCCCAAGCTATGTCTACATTTATAGAAGGCTAGCTCTTAGATCTCACTTTTTTTTTTTTTTTTTTTTTTTTTTTTTTTGGAAAAGGGTGTTTCTCCCCCTCTTCTTACCAATCAATCTAACTCACTTGAGACAGCAGGACACAATAAATGTAGTGATCAGATAAACAAATGTCCAGGTCTGCATGGATCATAAACCCCTTTGAAAAAGTTATGTGATCTCTCTACATAGGGACAAGCAAAAGTGAGTTAAATATCTATAAACACAAACAAATGCATAATAAGATGACTAACATATATAGCTATATGCAGGATTCAATGCCGAAGATAGAATGAATCAGATACCATCCAAGCCGCTTGCTGTCAGGGAATGGAGCAATAGACATGCAGGATAGTTCAGTTCAGGGAATGAATGATATGTTTACCATCCAAGCCGCTTGCTGTCAGGGAATGGAGCAATAGACATACAGGATAGTTCAGTTCAGGGAATGAATGATATGTTTACCTGTATTGAAGAGAAGATATATGTAATAACTGTTGGACACAGTAATGTTTCTGCCTTGAAATGAGGTTTATTGTACTAACAGAAAATGTGCAATCTGCATTCAAACAAAATTTGACAGGCGCAGAAGTATGGGCACCTCACCAGAAAAGTGATATTAATATTTAGTAGATCGTCCTTTTGCAAAAATAACAGCCTCTAATCGCTTCCTGTAGCTTTTAATGAGTTCCTGGATCCTGGATGAAGGTATTTTTGACCATTCCTCTTTACAAAACAATTCCAGTTCAGTTACGTTTGATGGTCGCCGAGCATGGACAGCCCTCTTCAAATGATCCTACAGATGTTCAATGATATTCAGGTCTGGGGACTGGGATGGCCATTCCAGAACAGTGTAATTGTTCCTCTGCATGAATGCCTGACTAGATTTGGAGCGGTGTTTTGGATCATTGTCTTGCTGAAAGATCCATCCCCTGTGTAACTTCAACTTTGTCACTGATTCATGAACGTTATTGTCAAGAATCTGCTGATACTGAGAGGAATCCATGCGTCCCTCAACTTTAACAAGATTCCCGGTGCCGGCATTGGCCACACAGCCCCAAATCATGATGGAACCTCCATCAAACTTTACTGTGGGTAGCAAGTGTTTTTCTTGGAATGCTGTGTTTTTTTGCCGCCATGCATAACGCCTTTTAGTATGACCAAACAACTCAATCTTGGTTTCATCAGTCCACAGGACCTTCTTCCAAAAAGAAATTGTCTTCTCCAAATGTGCTTTTGCATGCCTCAGCCGACTCTGTTTGTGGCGTGCTTGCAGAAACGGCTTCTTTCGCATCACTCTCCCATACAGCTTCTCCTTGTGCAAAGTGCGTTGTATAGTTGACCGATGCACAGTGACACCATCTGCAGCAAGTTGATGCTGCAGCTCTCTGGAGGTGGTCTGAGGATTGTCCTTGACTGATCTCACCATTCTTCTTCTCTGCCTTTCTGATGTCTTTCTTGGCCTGCCACTTCTGGCCTTAACAAGAACTGTACCTGTGTTCTTCCATTTCCTTACTATGTTCCTCACAGTGGAAATTGACAGGTTAAATCTCTTAGACAGATTTTTGTATCCTTCCCCTGAACAACTATGTTGAATAATCTTTGTTTTCAGATCATTTGACAGTTGTTTTGAGGAGCCCATGATGCCACTCTTCAGAGGAGATTCAAACAGGAGAACAACTTGCAAGTGGCCACTTTAAGTAGCTTTTCTCATGATTGCATACACCTGGCTATGAAGTTCAAAGCTCAATGAGGTTACAAAACCAAAAAAAGTGCTTTAGTAAGTCAGTAAAAAGTAGGTAGGAGTATTTAAAACGAGAAAATGATAAAGGTGCCCATACTTATGCAACTGTCAAATTTTGTTTGAATGCAGATTGCACATTTTCTGTTAGTACAATAAACCTCATTTCAAGGCAGAAATATTACTGTGTCCAACAGTTATTAGATATATGAAACTGAAATAGCTGTTGCAAAAAAAACAATTTTTAAAAAACATTAAGCCTAAGATTAATAGGGGTGCCCAAACTTTTTCATATAACTGTATGTTATCACCAAAAGGGTATGATACAATATATACATAATGTACTGTCTATACATATTTTAACATTATTATTTATTACATCATACAGAGTGAGTCTGCACTCTGATATATTCATGGAGTGTTAGCCTCACAAGGGCAATAACATCAAACATAGTGACATATGATAAGCATATAACTTCAAATACTGTATAGAGATAAACAATATACACTTCTCCAAAAAATAAAGGGAACACTAAAATCCCACATCCTAGATATCACTGAATGAAATATTCTAGTTGTAAATCTTTATTCATTACATAGTGGAATGTGTTGAAAACAATAAAATCTAAAAATTATCAACGTAAATCACAACTAATATCCCACGGAGGTCTGGAGTTGGAATGATGCTCAAAATCAAAGTGGAAAATGAAGTTACAGGCTGATCCAACTTCAGTGGAAATGCCTCAAGACAAGGAAATGATGCTCAGTAGTGTGCGTGGTCTCCACGTGCCTGTATGATATCCCTACAATGCCTGGGCATGCTCCTTATGAGGCCGCGGATGGTCTCCTGAGGGATCTCCTCCAAGATGTGGACTAAAGCATCCACCAGCACATAGACAGTCTGTGGTGCAACTTGACGTTAGTGGATGGTGCGAGACATGATGTCCCAAATGTGTTCAATTGGATTCAGGCCTGGGGAATGGGCGGGCCAGTCCATAGCTTCAATGCCTTCATCTTGCAGGAACTGCTGACACACTCCAGCCACATGAGGTCTGGCATTGTCCTGCATTAGGAGAAACCCAGGGCCAACCACACCAGCATATGGTCTCACAAGGGGTCTGAGGATCTCATCTCGGTACCTAATGGCAGTAAGGCTACCTCTGGTGAGCACATGGAGGGCTGTGCGGCCCTCCAAAGAAATGCCACCCCACACCATTGCGGACCCACTGCCAAACCGGTCATGCTGAAGGATGTTGCAGGCAGCAGATCGCTCTCCACGGCGTCTCCAGACTCTGTCACGTCTGTCACATGTGCTCAGTGTGAACCTGCTTTCATCTGTGAAGAGTACTGGGCACCAGTGGCGAATTTGCCAATCCTGGTGTTCTGTGGCAAATGCCAAGCTTCCTGCACGGTGTTGGGCTGTGAGCACAACCCCCATCTGTGGACGTCGGGCCCTCAGACCATCCTCATGGAGTCGGTTACTAACCGTTTGTGCAGACACACACATTTGTGGCCTGCTGGAGGTTATTTTTCAGGGCTCTGGCAGTGCTCCTCCTGTTCCTCCTTGCACAAGTGTGAAAGCACAACCAACATTCAAAAGTGACCAAAACATCAGCCAGAAAGCGTCGGTACTGAGATGTGGTCTGTGGTCCCCTCCTGCAGAACCACTCCTTTATTGAGTGTGTCTTGATAATTGCTAATAATTTCCATCTGTTGTCTATTCCATTTGCACAACAGCATGTGAAATTGATTGTCAAACAGTGTTGCTTCCTAAGTGGACAGTTTGATTTCACAGAAGTGTGATTTACTTGGAGTTATATTCTGTTGTTTAAGTGTTCCCTTATTTTTTTGAGCAGTGTATGTAACAGTAACTGTAAAAGCAAAATTAGAAAAATGCATACACTTGAGATTCTTCATCAAAATAGAGATTGACTTGATCAACAGAAACAAAATTGCTGCTTGGGTCTTGGTGTTTTGGATGAAGAGTCGATGTCACACAGTGGTGATGTGCGCTGTTGATGTAATATCACTACTGCAGCCAAAGCACCAAGATCAGAGCAGTGGTTCAGGTTCCAGGGAAGGTGGGTGATATGGCGGCACTATTTGGCGGTCACTCAGTCTCAATATGAACGAACCCTGTTGCTACACAGAGTTGTAAGATTCCACATGGGAATAATACCCTAACTAGGGTTGTGCTTGCTCAGGAACTCTTCCGTGCTAACCGCACACAGGAAGGAACCTGATGCTAAGCCAAGCAGCTAATTGCCCCCACTGATGCTAACTGCCTGCCTGAGAGTATTCCCAAAGCTAGACGAACACACACCACATGTAGAGAGATTGGTAGTGTATCAACTGGTGACAAGCACATACAAAAATGCTACTAGCGTGCGGCCATGCGAACCCTTTATAGTTGCAGCAACTTCAGGACCTTCCTAGAGGACCAATGGGAGTTGCTACAGGACCTGAGCATGTGACCTTCGACCTCCAATGAGAAGTCTTCCTTTGGGCATGCTCAAAAGGGGAAAAGCAGGACTTAGTCCCAGAGGCGTCTGCTCGCCACTGACCAGTACTGGCTACAGTAGCTGAGCCTGGAAGAGCAGTAGCAACCAAGTGTAGAGTATCTGCCTGAGCCTGAGCCAGACGCTGGGACCGATGTCTCCGCTGAGCAGACTCCTCTGTGGCTAGAGAAGAATGGGAGACCACAGCGGAGGTGGTTCGAGATTCCCCCTGTGCAGCGGCAGGAACTCGACACCTAACATAGCCCCCCTCCTTGGGCCTCGCTACGCTAGAAGGCAGCAATGAGCTGCGAAGCTCGAATGTGCTCAGCAGGCTCCCAGGTCCTGCCCTCGGGACCAAAACCCTTCCAATCCACCAAATAAATTTTTTTGCCACGTACCACCTTGCACCCCAAGATAGCGTTCACTTCGTAATCGTCCGTAGATGAACCCGATGTCCCTGCAGATGACTCGGAAAACCGGGACTTGTGTACGGGCATTAAGAGGGACACATGGAAGGTCTCAGTGATGCCTAGGCATGGAGAAAGGGCCAGGCTGTAGACCACAGGGTTAACCTGTTCCAGGACCTTGAAGGGACCCAAGTAGTGAGGTGCAAACTTAGTGGACTCAACACGCAGCCTGATGTTACGGGCGGAGTGCCAGGAGAAAAAGTTGGAGCGGGGCGCCGATGTGACTCGGCAGAGGACCTCATTCTCTCCTTGGAGGCCCGGATGGCATCCTGTGTGCAGTCCCAAATGCCTGCGCCTCCACAGCCCAGTCTGCCACCCTGGAGTCGGCAGAAAACACGGGCATGGGCACCGGAACCTGCGGATGCTGGCCGTAATTAAGGAAGAATGGGGTCTGACCAGTGGAATCGGCTATGGCATTGTTCAGCGCAAACTCTGCCCACGGTAGCAAAGATGCCCAGTCATCTTGCCTGGCTGAAACAAAATGTCCCAGATATGTGACCAGGGTCTGGTTAGTCCTCTCTACCAACCCATTCGTCTCAGGATGATATGCTGAAGAGAGATTCAACTCAATGCTGAGTAGGCGACAAAGCTCTCTCCAGAACCGGGTCGCAAAATGGGGACCCCGGTCACTGACAATTTTGTCCGGCATACCGTGTAGGCAAAAGATATGTTTATAAATAAATTAAAAAGTTTGCGCCTGTATACACTCTCGGTGAGAAAAAAAAGGATAAATAAATAAAACTAGATAGATAAATAAAAACTTGTGCACAATCTCTTTGAATAGGATATACGTGCAAATACAGCCTCTGAATTAAGGTCCGCTTTGTGCAAGGCAAGTTTTTCCGGGTTAAAATTATTGGTGCATATGAAAGATTGTGACTACTCCCAGTAGCCAATATAAATAGTTAATTTTACCTTATCTGTAAGGTGATGTTGAAATCCTAAGTGAAAACACTGCAGTCTTCTCCTTATCTTCCTTCACAGCTTACCAGCGTTACTAGATAAAATCCGCATTCCTGTAGCAGCTTAACAGCAATAATAAATCTTCAGGAGCGTGGTCCCGGCCGGTGACACACGCTCCCTACGCCTCCTTCCTGGTGTAGCACGGACTCACCGAGCCCCGTAGTCAAGGAATACAATGCCGCGTCCGGCTTGCAGGACCTTAGGTGACGCAGGGTGTCACGTGGTATGCAGGGATACGAGGCGCTGTTAGGACCAAATCCAATGCGTTTCAGAGATCACGGTCTCCTTCATCAGGGATGGAACCGGGTCGCAAAATGGGGACCCCGGTCACTGACAATTTTGTCCGGCATACCGTGTAGGCAAAAGATATGTTTAATAAACAACGCTGCCAGAGCCTGTGCAGAAGGTAGCCATGGAAGAGGCACCAAGTGCATCATTTTGGAAAAATGGTCGGTGATCACCCAAATAATGGTGCAGCTACAAGACTTGGGTAAGCCCACCACAAAATCCATCCCAGCTGGCCGTTGTCGAGGAGACTTATTATTGGCGCAGGAGACACATGCCCGAACATAGTCTCCAAAGTCACGGGCCATATGCGGCCACCAGTATGTTCTTGCCAGCAGCTCAGATGTCTTTTTGGTCCCAAAATGTCCACCCACCCTGGATGAGTGAGCCCAAGAGAGAACCTCTGGATGCAAGTTTGATGGTACAAAAGTCTTGCCCGGGGGACAGACTCTAGCAAAACCGGAGCCACGGTTCTCAGACTCTCAGAAAGGACAATAAGCCGAGGCTCCTCCTCCTCCTCCACAGATGACACCACGGAGCAAGAGAGAGCATCGACACGAATGTTCTTCTCCCCGGAGAGAAAATGGAGGGTGAAATGGAACTGGGAAATGAACAGGGACCATCTAGCCTGGCGAGAATTTAGCCACTGGGCAGTCTGAATGTACACCAAATTTTTGTGGTCTGTAAAAACTTGAAAGGGAAAGCGAGCCCCCTCCAGGAGGTGTCTCCACTCTGAGAAAGCCAACTTCATAGCTAGCAACTCCCTGTCCCCGATGGAATAATTCCTCTCCGCTGGTGTGAAGGTCTTGGAGAAAAAGAAGCAAGGATGCTACCGACCTTGAGCATCCTTTTGGAAGAGGACTGCTCCAGCACCAACGGATGAGGCATCCACCTCCATTATAAATGGCTTACCTACATCGGGGCGATGTAGGATGGAAGCGCTAGCAAAATGAGACTTAATAAAAGTGAAGGCCTTGGAGACCTCCGACCACAATTTGGGATTTGCTCCCTTCTTGGTGAGGGCTACCAATGGAGCTACTAAAGTTGAGAAATGCGGGATGAACTGGCGATAATAGTTAATGAACCCCATAAAGCGCTGCACCGCTTTACGAGAATAGGGTTCTTGCCAGTTCATCACAGCCTGTAGTTTGGCAGGATCCATAGTAGGGTTGAGCGAAACGGGTCGGCAATTTTCAGAAGTCGCCGACTTTTGGCAAAGTCGGGTTTCATGAAACCCGACCCGACCCCTGTGTGGGGTCGGCCATGAGGTCGGCGATCTTCTGAATCTGGAATCGGAATTCCGATACCGATTCCCGATATGTTTAAGATATCGGGAATTGGTATCGGAATTCAGATTTAAGTGTAAAATAAAGAATTAAAATAAAAAATATCGCTATACTTACCCTCTGACGGGCCCTGGTACTAACCGGGAACCTTCCTTCCTTAGAATCAGCCTTCCAGGACCTTGCGGTGACGTCGCGGTAACGTCGCGGCTTGTGATTGGTCGCGCGGCCCCCATGTGACTGCTCGCGCGACCAATCACAAGCCGCGACGTCACCGTGACATCACCGAAGGCCCTGGAAGGGCTGATTCTTAGGAAGGAAGGCTGTCGGAAAGAAGCAGGGCGTGTCCGAGGGTGAGTATATACCTAATAGGAATATACTCACCCTCGGCTTCGTTCCGGCAGCCTTCCTTCCTAAGAATCAGCCCTTCCAGGGCCTTCGGTGACGTCACGGTGACGTCGCGGCTTGTGATTGGTCGCGCGAGCGGTCACATGGGGGCCGCGCGACCAATCACAAGCCGCGACGTCACCGCGACGTCACCGCAAGGTCTTGGAAGGCTGATTCTAAGAAAGGTTCCCGGTTAGTACCAGGGCCCGTCAGAGTGTAAGTATAGCGATATTTTTTATTTTAATTCTTTATTTTACACTTAAATATGGATCCCAGGGCCTGAAGGAGAGTTTCCGCTCCTTCAGACCCTGGGAACCATTGGAAACCCAATGCGCTGCATTGGGTTTCGAGTTTCGGCCGACCCCGACCCCGACTTTTTTATAGGATCGGCCGATTTCACTCGACCCGACTTTTGAAAAAGTCGGGTTTCATGAAACCCGACCCAATCCTTAAAAGTAAAGGTCGCTCAACCCTAATCCATAGCCAAACCCTGGGCGTAGATGATATAGCCAAGGAAAGGTAAGGATTCCTGCTCAAACACACATTTCTCCAACTTGGCCTAAAAGGTCGAAGACTTTGCAAATATCTCTCCGGTGGGAGTCAATATCTAGAGAGAAGATAAGAATATCATCCAGATAGATTACGACCGAGGTGGAGAGCATATCCCGGAAGATATCATTTACAAAGTCTTGGAAAACGGCTGGGGCATTACAGAGCCCAAAGGGCATCACTACGTATTCATAGTGCCCATCCCTGGTGTTAAAAGCTGTCTTCCATTCGTCCCCCTCATGGATGCGAATCAGGTTGTAAGCACCCCGCAGATCTAATTTAGTAAATACCCTTGCTCCCCAAAGCCTATCAATGAGCTCAGATATCAGGGGCAGTGGGTACTTATTCTTAACGGTGATGGCGTTAAGACCCCTGTAGTGTATGCATGGACATAGTTCCCCGTTCTACTTCTGCATTAAGAAGAACCCAGCCCCTGCAGGTGACACTGACTTCCTAATGAATCCTCTTGCCAGATTCTCCTGGATGTACTGAGACATTGCATCCATCTCCGGGAGAGATAACGGATAGACTCAACCCCGGGGAGGCTCAGCACCAGGCAAGAGGTCAATAGGACAGTCATAGGAGCGGTGAGGAGGAAGAGTCTCTGGAGCCCTCTTGGAGAACACGTCCTCAAAGGACCAATAATGCTTGGGGAGAGAGGAGAGATCTGCGACTACCTCTGTAGTAGCAACCTTAATGCATTCCCTCTGACATCTACCCTCACAAGATTTACTCCAACCCAAAATTCTACCTGTGGACCACTCTATATGAGGGGAGTGATACCGTAGCCAAGGTATCCCTAACAGGACCTCATCAATTCCCTCAGGAATGACAAGTAAGGATATAATCTCCTGATGAGATGGGAACATAGAGTAAATGGGATGGTCTGGTGAGTAATCTGTGAGGGCAGTGTCGACCCATTCACCACTCGTACGGTTACTGGTTTGGCAACATCACCAGGGGTATTGCGTGACGTTGGGTGAAAGCAGAAGACATAAAAGTGCCCTCCGCCCCAGAGTCCACGCAAAGCTCTACCGTAAGAGTGGATGGGCCAATGGTAATTGTCCCCTTAAAGGACCGTTTAGAGGAAAATATCGCTGTGTCTAGTGAACCACCTCTTACGGTTACTAGACACGATCATTTTTTCGCGACCGCAGTGGGGACATTTATTGGCATAATGTCCTAACTGCTGGCAGACATTACAGACCACAGGTACTGGGACTTAGGTCCCGCTTGAGAAACCTCCATGGCCTCATGAGAGTCAGATGCCTGAACAGGAGATTCCAGAGGACTGGCGAAGGTAGGAGCCAACCGAAACCTCTGCCTACACTTGGTCCGCTCCAACCTCCGCTCATTAAAACGAAGGTCGATACAGGTAGATATAGTTATAAGCTCCTCCAGTGTGGCAGGAATCTCCCTGGTAGCCAAGGCGTCCTTCACATGGTCAGCCAGTCCCCTCCAGAACACCGGGATAAGGACTTTATCCAGCCACTCCAGCTCTGAAGCCAAAGTCCGGAAATGGACGGTGAATTGGCTGACCATGGACGTGCCCTGTATTGATGCCAGCAGTTGGAGCGCCGTATCATGGGTGATACGAGGTCCCAAAAAGACCTGTTTCAGAGAGTCCAAGAAGCAAGGAACACTCTGCACCACATGAACATCACACTCCCACAGCGGGGTTTCCCACTCCAACGCCCTGCCTGACAGAAGGGATATGATAAATCAACTTCAGGACCTTCCTAGAGGACCAATGGGAGTTGCTACAGGACCTGAGCATGTGACCCCCGACCTCCAATGAGAAGTCTTACTTTGGAAATGCTCAGAAGGGGAAAAGCAGGACTTAGTCCCAGAGGCGTCTGCTCGCCGCTGACCAGTACTGGCTACAGTAGCTGAGCCTAGAAGAGCAGCAACAACCAAGCGCAGAGTATCTGCCTGTGCCAGATGCTGGGACCGACCTCTCCACTGAGCAGACTCCACTGCGGCTGGAGAAGAATGGGAGGCCGCAGCGGAGGTGGTTCGAGATTCCTCCTGTGCAGCATCAGGAACTCGACACCTAACACTGCATTTATTATTTTTTGTTCTATTGGCACATTTGGGGTACACTGTTCAGAAAGTGGAAAACTCTTTTAAGGTCACTTTGATAACAGTTTTGCTTGCGTTAAAGTGCTTAAAAGTGGTTCAATACAGTTTTAGGAGAAGTCAGAGAAATTATGCACATGTTTTCACAGCAATTGGAGGCTTTGCAATACTTGTGATCCATTAGGAATCTAATTTTCTTTTAATTCAGGAAATTATCAAATTCGAATTTGAAAATACTTGCTTCTTTCTAATAAAGACACAAACTTTACCTCTTCCCAACAGGCATCGTACTAGTAAGGCTCTGCAGGAGCTGTGCTCCCTCAAACAGCAGTACTAGTATGGCGGCACGATCGTGCGGCCTCACGCTGAGCACCGTGGCGTGGTGTCAGCTGTATGTGACAGCTGGCATCCTGCAGCATAGCCTACGATCGGTGCTAGCACCGATCACGGGCATTTAACCCCTCTGATGCCGCTGTCAGTAGGGACAGCGACATAGAGTGGCATCGTGCAGGGAGGGGGCTCCCTAAGTGCTTCGATCAGGACAACGTGTCGCAATCATGTTGCCTGATGGACTCTGGAGTGCTCGCTAGGGCCGTGGGGTACTTGGGCCGGGTCTGACGGTTCTTAAAGGGGTGGTCACGGTAGCAGTGACCTGGTCCGTGGCCCTGGGCGTCCAATTTCAATTGAAATTAAAGGGAAATAAAGTTTTTAGGGAATTTGTTCTTGATGCCACCCGTGGTGTTCGGCAATGGATGGCCGACATTGCGGTTCAGGTCCACTGGGGCAGTTGGTGACGCAGCAGAGTTGGTACAACTGTTCACGGGTAGAGCTAGGCCCCAGGGCAGTTATAATATAATAATCTTTATTTTTATAATAATCTTTATTTTTATGTAGCGCTAACATATTCCACAGCGCTTTACAGTTTGCACACATGATCATCGCTGTCCCCGATGGGGCTCACAATCTAAATTCCCTATCAGTATGTTTTTGGAATGTGGGAAGAAACTGGAGTACCCAGAGGAAACCCACGCAAACATGGGGAGAACATACAAACTCACTCCAGATATTGTCCTTGATGGGACATAAACCCAGGACTCCAGCACTGCAAGTGTGCAGTGCTATGCACTGAGCCACCGTGCTGCCCTAGCTATGGTGTTAAATGTGATGGTGGTGGTCGTGGTGCAGGGCAGGGGGCAGAGCACTAATTCAGAGGACACAGCAGGGTGCAGGTTCCACAGTTAACTCACAGTTCTTATAGGCAGTCCCCAGCCAGGTGCTGCATCCTCCGGGTTTGTGATCCAGCCAGCTCTCAGGTAATTTAGAGTACACTTTGCCAGGACCCCCTTCCTATGTTCCTTTCCTGGCCATCTCACTGCGCTGCCTCCCACCTCTCCTGCCCTGCGCCTTCAGACACAGTGTCCCAAGCCAGCAGCCTTGGGTCTTGTCGGGTGACGTATTCCTGGTCCCCTTGATCCTATGCGGCTGCCTTTTTGGTGTGAATGTGTGTGGTTGTGGCTGTGGCACATACAATTACCACAGCCTCCGGCTTGCTAGCTGAGCGATATAGTTCTCCACTAGTCTGGAGGCTGGTTCCCCCACTGCGACCTAATCTCTCCACCCAACTACGGTCGGCATGGATTCGGGCCCCACTGGTGGAATTCTGACTACCCATGCCCCTAGGACCCCTTGTTCCTCTCTCACTCTCTGGAACTTCTCTCTATCTTCTTGTTTTCTCTCTCTGTCCTCTGGTGCTGGGATGAGCTCCTCACTGCTCCAGTCCCCAGCTCCAATTGACTAACTCACTAACTAACTCCTCCCTCTTGTTTCCATGACAACTCCACTCTCTCCACCCACACCCTCAACCTAGTTCACTCCAGGCCTATAGAAGTCTAGTGTTGGATGCTAGTGTGTGGGTACTGGGTAGTGTCCCCTCCTTACCCGAGAGTGGAGTGCCACACCTCTGGCTGAGGTGCAGTACCTCTGTGGCAACTGGACCGTCAGGGGCGCCACATCTCCATGGAGACCCCAAGCCCCAAGATGGTTGCTGGGTCGGTCCTTCCGGGTCCTGCAGGGAAGGTGGCTTGTGAGCGCCTGCTGAGAACAGGCTCTGGCATGCCTCCTTGCCTGCCTGTCAGATTCTGATCTGATACTCTGCAGTACAGAGTGTCAGATCAGCTATCTGATGTCCAATCCTGGGACAATGTAAAAAAGTTTAAAAAAAATATTAAAAAGTGTGAAAATATTTTTTTTTTAAATCCCTAAATAAAGATAAATAAAAGAAATAAATATTTTTTCAAATAACTAAATTTATTTACGGAAATTAAAAAAAACAATAAAAGTACACATACTTGGTGTTGCCACATCCGTAATGACCCGCTCTATAAAACTATTCCACTAGTTAACCCCTTCAGTGAACAATGTAAAAAAATGAGGCAAAAAACAATGCTTTATTTTAATACCGCAGAACAAAAAGTGTAATAAAACGCAAAAAAATAAGGATGTAAATAAAAATGATACTGCTTAAACGTCATCTTGTCCTGCAAAAATCAAGCTGACATACAGCTCCATCAGCAGAAAAATAAAAGTTATAGCTTTCAGAATAAAGCGGTGCAAAAATAATTATTTTTTCTATAAAATAGTTTTTATTGTGTAAAAGCACCAAAACATAAAAAAATATAAATGAGGTATCGCTGTAAACGTACTGACCCAAAGAATAAATCGGTCTTACCAATTTTACAACACGCAGAATGGTACTAAAAAAACTAAACAAAAAGCAATTCCTGAATTGATGGTTTCTGTTCATTCTGTCTTCCAAAAATCAGAATACAAAGTGATCAAAAAATGTCATGTGCCCAAAAATGGTACCAATAAAAATGTCAGCTCATCCAGCAAAAAACAAGCCCTCACATGACTCTGTCGGCCGAAATATGGAAAAATTATAACTTTCAAAATGTGGTGATGGAAAAACTGTTTTCACAATAAAAAGTGTCTTTAAGTATGTGACAGCAGACAAACTCGATTTAAATCTGGTATTGCTGTTATGCTGTATTGCTGTTAGGAAAATTCCCTATAATGAGGCAAATGGAGGCACTGTGGACGCCTTCTGACCGGTGATCAGGCGGTGTCCTTCTCTTTAGGATTGCATAAATGTGCAATCAGCCACAGTTTTGTGCACTTCTGAAAAGGACACTGCTGACCAGAGGTCAGACGGAGTCCAGAGTAACTCTGCTGCCTCATCATAGTGAATGGATCCATTGGGGGTTTCATCTGAATCACGTCACTCACAGATTTAGATTGAAACCCCAAAGTAAGTGCTCAGCGTAGAGCACCAGATAAATATGAACCCAAACGTTATGTAAAATGTTCCCAATAAAAGCTTCAACTAAATCCACAAAAAAGCAAGTCTCCACTCAGATCTGTCATCTGTTAATGGAAATATAGGGGGCTTCCACATTACTCGTAGCACAAAAGCTCTGGAGAAGTGAAATGGCTCCTCTCTCCCCAAAATAAATTCATCAAATTCTCCGCTCCCAAATCCAAATGCCCCCTCCCTTCTGAGCCCCAGTGTGCCTAAACAACTTTTAGCTCCCACATGTTTGCCACTTCTGTAGTGATGAGAGCCCGCCTAATTTACAGGTGCGTGCCTCCAGAAGCATGGGCTGGGCATACTGTACTGGTGACTGAAACGTATTGGTCACTACAACGGCAGTTTGCAATTTTCACTTAACAACATCCACTGCTGCTTGTTTCTGGAAAACATTCATGGAGTCAAAACTGTCACTACATCTGTAGATAAATTCCCAAAGTGGTAACATTTCCAAAATGTGGTCACTTGTATATGGAGTCTGCAAACTAGTCTAGGAAAATCTGAGCTCCAGGAGGCAAATAGCGCTCCATCCCTCCCGAGTCACTCCATAGTACCGTACAGCTACATATGGGGTATTTCTACATTCAGCAGAAATTGTGGGACAAATACTGGTGCATTTTGGCCCATTTCCCAGTGTGAATATGTAAAACTTGGGGCTAACACACAATCTTGGTGGTAAAAATGCAAATTATTTTTTCTTCCCTTCCCAATGGTATAAAAGTTTGTGACACACCTGTAGTGTCAATATAATCACTGCACCCCTAGATGAATTCATTTAATTGGTAAAATGGGGTCACTTATGGGGGGTTCTGCTGTGATGGCACCTCAGGGGCTCTGCCAATGTAACATGGCACCCTCAAGCAAGTGCAGCAAAATCTGCACTGTAATATGGCGCTACTTCCCTTCTGAGCTTTGCACTGTACCTCAAAAGTAATTTCCATCCATATATGGGGTATTGGTGAACTCAGGAGAAATTGCACAACACACTTTGGGTTCCATTTTCTGCTTCTGCCCTTGTGAAAATACAGAATTGTACTAAAAAAGATTTTTGTGGGAAAATGTGATTTTTTTTTTACATTTTCACCGCTTAAAGTTATAAACTTCTGTGAAGCACCTGGGGGTTCAAGTTGCTCAATACACATCTAGATAAGCTCCATAAGGGGTCTTGTTTCCAAAATGTCACTTGTTGGGGGTGTCACTTGTTGGGGGTTTCCACTGCTTAACACACAATTTGCCTAAGGCAACTAGAGATCCCTTTTAAAGACCATTAAGTAAAACATAACTTTTAATTATTTTGCAAAGGAAACACACATTTAACCCCTTAACCCTCAAGGGTGGTTTGCACGTTAATGACCGGGCCAATTTTTACAATTCTGACAACTTTCCCTTTATGAGTTTATAACTCTGGAACGCTTCAACGGATCTTGGCGATTCTGAGATTGTTTTCTAGTGAAATATTGTACTTCATGATAAAATGGTAACATTTCTTCGATATAACTTGCGTTTATTTGTGTAAAAAATGGGAATTTGGCGAAAATTTGGAAATTTTCAAACTTTGAATTTTTATGCCCTTAAAACAGAGAAATATGTCACTGTCACACAATATAGTTAATAAATAACATTTTCCACAAATCTACTTTACATCAGAACAATTTCGGAAAGGTTTTTTTTTTTTTTAGGAAGCTATAGGCTATGTGCACACGTAGGGAGGGTCCTCTGCGGGTTCTCCCGCAGCGGATTTGATAAATCTGCAGGGCAAAACCGCTGCGGTTATCCCTGCAGATTTATCGCGGTTTGTTTTGCGGTTTCTGCTGCGGGTTTACTCCTATACTATTGATATGCATATGCAGCAATATGCAGCATCAATAGTAATGTTAAAAATAATAAAAATGGTTATACTCACCCTCTGACGTCCCGATCTCCTCGGCGCTGCACGCGGCGGTCCGGTTCCAAAGATGCTGTGCGAGAAGGACCTTCGTGACGTCACGGTCATGTGACCGCGACGTCATCGCGGGCCCTGCTCGCATAGCAACCCTGCGACCGGACGGCCACGTGCAGCGTTGAGAGGTGAGTATATCATTATTTTTTATTTTAACTCTTTTTTTTTACACAAATATGGTTCCCAGGGCCTGGAGGAGAGTCTCCTCTCCTCCACCCCGGGTACCATCCACACATGATCCGCTTACTTCCCGCATCGTGGGCATAGCCCCATGCGGGAAGTAAGCGGATCAATGCATTCCTATGTGTGCAGAATCGCCGTGATTCTGCACAAAAGAAGTGACATGCTGCGGAATGTAAACCGCTGCGTTTCTGCGCGGTTTTTCCCTCAGCATGTGCACAGCGGATTGCAGTTTCCATAGGTTTACATGTAACTGTAAACGCAATGGAAACTGCTGCGGACCCGCAGCTGCAGAAACGCTGCGGTTCCGCGGTAAAAACCGCAACATGTGCACATAGCCTTAAGGGTTAAAAGTTGACCAGCGATTTCTCATTTTTACAACAAAATTTACAAAACCATTTTTTTTAGGGACCACCTCACATTTGAAGTCACAATTAGGGGTCTATATGGCAGAAAATAGCCAAAAGTGACACCATTCTAAAAACTGCACCCCTCAAGCTGATCAAAACCACATTCAAGAAGTTTATTAACTCTTCAGGCGTTTCACAGGAGCAGAAGCAACGTGGATGGAAAAAATGAACATTAACTTTTTAGTCACGAAAATGATCTTTTAGCAACAATTTTTTTCTTTTCCCAAGGGTAACAAAAGAAATTGGATGCTAAAAGTTGTTGTGCACTTTGTCCTGAGTACGCTGATACCCCATATGTGAGGGAGAACCACTGTTTAGGCGCACGGCAGGGCTTGGAAGGGAAGGAGCACCGTTTGATTTTTTCAACCTAAAATTGCCTGGAATTGTGATCGGACGCCATGTCGCATTTGACAAGCCCCTGATGTAGCTAAACAGTGGAAACCCCCACAATTGACCCCATTTTGGAAACTAGACCCCCTAAGGAACTTATCTAGATGTGTGATGAGCACTTTGAACCCCCAGGGGCTTCACAGAGGTTTATAATGCCCGGGCCTGAAAATAAAAAATCATATTTTTCCCACAAACATGATCGTTTAGTCACCAATTTTTTATTTTCCCAAAGGTAACAGGAGAAATTGGACCCTAAAGGTTGTTGTGCACTTTGTCCTGAGTACGCTGATACCCCATATGTGGGGGGAACCACTGTTTGGGCGCACATCAGGGCTCGGAAGTGAAGGAGCGCCTTTTGATTTTTTCAACGTAAAATTGGCTGGAATTGCGATCGGATGCCATGTCGCGTTTGACGAGCTCCTGATGTGCCTAAACAGCGGAAACCCCCCACAAGTGACCCCATTTTGGAAACTAGACCCCCTAAGGAAGTTATCTAGATGTGTGATGAGCACTTTGATCTCCCAAGGGGCTTCACAGTTTATAACGCCCTGGTGTGATAATAAAAAATCATATTTTTTCCACAAACATGATCGTTTCATCCCCAATTTTTTATTTTCCCAAAGGTAACAGGAGAAATTGGAACATGAAAGTCGTCTTCCAATTTGTCCTGAGTATGCTGATACCCCATTTGTGGGGGGGAACCACTGTTTGGGCACACAGCAGGGCTCAGAAAGTGAAGGAGCGCCGTTTGATTTTTTCAACGTAAAATTGGCTGGAATTGCGATTGGACGCCATGTCGTGTTTGACGAGCCTCTGATGTGCCTAAACAGTGGAAATCCCCCCACAAGTGACCCCATTTTGGAAACTAGACTCCCTAATGAACTTATCTAGATGTGTGATGAGCACTTTGAACCTCCAGGGCTTCAAAGAAGTTTATAACACCCGGGCGTGAAAATAAAACATCATATTTTTTCACCAAACATGATCGTTTAGTCCCCAATTTTTTATTTTCCCTAAAGTAACAGGAGAAATTGGACCACAAAGTTGTTGTCCAATTTGTCCTGAGTACGATGATACCCCATATGTGGGGGGGACCACTGTTTGGGCGCACAGCAGGGATCGGAAGGGAAGGAGCACCGTTTGATTTTTTCAATGTAAAATTGGCTGGAATTGCGATCGGATGCCATGTCGCGTTTGACGAGCCCCTGATGTGCCTAAACAGTGGAAACCCCCCACAAGTGACCCCATTTTGGAAACTAGACCCCCTAAAGAACTTATCTAGATGTGTGATGAGCACTTTGAACCCCCAAGGGTTTCACTAAAGTTTATAATGCCCGGGCTTTAAAAAAATATATACCGTATATACTCGAGTATAAGCCGAGATTTTCAGCCCAAATTTTTGGGCTGAAAGTGCCCCTCTCGGCTTATACTTGAGTCATGATCGGCGGTGAGGTCGGCGGGTGAGGGGGAGAGAGGACTGTCGCATACTCACCTAGTCCCGGCGCTCCCCCTGCCCGTCCCACGGTCTTCGGTGCCGCAGCTCATCCCCTGTTCAGCGGTCACGTGGGACCGCTCATTAAAGTTATGAATATGGACTCCACTCCCATAGGGGTGGAGCCACATATTCATTCCTGTAATCAGCAGTAACGGTGACCGCTGACAGAGGAAGAGGCTGCGGCACCCGGAGACCATCTGTCCGGGATAAGGAGCCAGGGACGCCGGGAGCAGGTGAGTATTACATAGTTACCTGTCCCCGTTCCACATGCCGGGCGCGGCTCCGTCTTCCCATCCTCTTGCTCTGACTGTTCAGGTCAGAGGACGCGATGACGTACTAGTGTGCGCGCCGCCCTCTGCCTGAACAGTCAGTGCAGAGAGACGCCGAGACGGGACGCTGAGGAGCTGCGGGCAGCAAGAGAGGTGAGTATGTCATTTTTTTTTTTTTATTGCAGCAGCAGCAGCATTATAGATGGGGCACAGCTTTCTATGGCACATCTATGGGGCAACAATGAACGGTGCAGAGCATTGTATATGGGGCACAGCTTTCTATGGCACATCTATGGGGCCATAATGAACGGTGCAGAGCATTGTATATGGGGCACAGCTTTCTATGGCACATCTATGGGGCAATAATGAACGGTGCAGAGCATTGTATATGGGGCACAGCTTTCTATGGCACATCTATGGGGCAACAATGAATGGTGCAGAGCATTGTATATGGGGCACAGCTTTCTATGGCACATCTATGGGGCCATAATGAACGGTGCAGAGCATTGTATATGGGGCACAGCTTTCTATGGCACATCTATGGGGCAACAATGAACGGTGCAGAGCATTGTATATGGGGCACAGCTTTCTATGGCACATCTATGGGGCAACAATGAACGGTGTAGAGCATTGTATATGGAGCACAGCTTTCTATGGCACATCTATGGGGCAACAATGAACGGTGCAGAGCATTGTATATGGGGCACAGCTTTCTATGGCACATCTATGCGGCAACAATGAACGGTGCAGAGCATTGTATATGGGGCACAGCTTTCTATGGCACATCTATGGGGCCATAATGAACGGTGCAGAGCATTGTATATGGCACAGCTTTCTATGGAGCATCTATGGGGCCATAATGAACGGTGCAGAGAATTATATGTGGCACAGCTTTATATGGAGCATCTATGGGGCCATAATGAACGGTGCAGAGCATTATATGTGGCACAGCTGTATGTGGAGCATCTATGGGGCCATAATGAACGGTGCAGAGCATTCTATATGGCACAGCTTTATAAGGAGCATCTATGGGGCCATACTGAACGGTGCAGAGCATTATATGTGGCACAGCTTTATGTGGAACATCTATGGGGCCATAATGAACGGTGCAAAGCATTATATGTGGCACAGCTTTATATGGAGCATCTATGGGGCCATAATGAACGGTGCAGAGCATTATATGTGGCACAGCTTTATGTGGAGCATCTATGGGGCCATAATGAACGGTGCAGAGCATTATATGTGGCACAGCTTTATATGGAGCATCTATGGGGCCATAATGAACGGTGCAGAGCATTATATGTGGCACAGCTTTATGTGGAGCATCTATGGGGCCATAATGAACGGTGCAGAGCATTATATGTGGCACAGCTTTATATGGAGCATCTATAGGGCCATAATGAACGGTATGGAGCATCTATTTTTATTTTTGAAATTCACCGGTAGCTGCTGCATTTTCCACCCTAGGCTTATACTCGAGTCAATAAGGTTTCCCAGTTTTTTGTGGCAAAATTAGGGGGGTCGGCTTATACTCGGGTCGGCTTATACTCGAGTATATACGGTATATATTTTTTCCCCACAAAAATGATTTTCTAGTCCCCAATTTTTTCTTTTCCCAAGGGTAACAGGAGAAATTGAACCCTAAAAGTTGTTGTCCAGTTTCTTCTGAGTACGCTGGTACCCCATATGTGGGAGAAAACTACTGTTTGGGCACCCATCAGGGCTCGGAAGGGAAGTAGTGACATTTTGGAATGCTGGCTTTGATGGAATGTTCCACGCCCGTCATGTTCCATTTGACGAGCCCCTGATGTGATTGAACAGTGGAAACCCCCCACAAGTGACCCCAATTTGGAAACTAGACCCCCTAAGGAACTTGCCTAGATGTGTGGTGAGAACTTTGAACCCCCAAGTGTTTCACTAAAGTTTATAATGCCCAGGCATGAAAATAAAAAATCCCATTTTTTGCCCACAAAAATGATCTTTTAGTCCCCAATTTTTTTTCCCCAAGTGTAACAGGAGAAATTGGACCTCAAATGTTGTTGTCCAATTTGTCCTGAGTACGCTGGTACCCCATATGTGGGAAAAAACTGTTTGTGCACACGTTGAGGCTTGAAAGAGGAGGACTGATGTTTTGGAATGCAGACTGTTCTGCGGGTGTCATGTTCCATTTGCAGAGCCCCCTGATGTGCCTAAACAGGAAAAAAAAAACACAAGTGACATCATTTTGGAAAGTAGACCCCCAAGGAACTTATCTAGATGTACCCCTTTTGGAACTAATATACTATTTCCTGTAAAGTAAATTAGTAGTGCATGGAGATGTGGTACAATTTGAAGCAATCCTTCATACACAGCCCAGGTTTGTCGGGGCAGGTGTCGCATTGATAAATGGTGTCCTTGCGTATTCCCGTTTTGTTACACACTCGGCACCTTTTTTGCGGCTTACCTTTTCTTCCAGTTGGCGGGAGCACCCCCCGGAAAATGCTGACCTGGTACGATACGAGCACCTTCAGTTCCGAAAGTACTGGGGCCTGCTCCTTCCAGAGTGCCAAATATCAGGGCCTTAACCACTACCTCCTGGAAATGAAGGTATGACGTATCGGAGTGGCGTGCACATCGTGACAGCAGGAAAACGTTGAGCATTGCCACTTGTACAATGTGCATGGCCAGCTTTTTGTACCACATCCTGGCCTTTCTCAATGCACTGTACGGTTGGAGGAGTTGATCGGAGAGATCAACGCCTCCCATGTTTTTGTTGTACCCCAGTACACAGGTCAGTTTGCTGACCTCTGTAGAGGTACCCCCTACAGTGCTGAGGGCGCTGCCATCACCATGTATGGTGGTCAATAGAAGGACATCCCTCTTGTCCTTGTACTTGTGGTCGCTACATTGGGCTCTGCTCTCACCTTTTCTGAGCATCTGCCCAAGTAGCGTCTTCTCTCTGATTTTTGCGGACAGTACCACAGGCTGCGGTACCTCGCACAGAGAGGGATTTGTAGAGTGGGATGCTGGTGTAAAAGTTATCGGTGTAACTTTTCACACAGATAACACAGAGCATGTGGGAACATTACCCCCACGTAATATTATTAAAAACTTCAACCACAGAGCATGGTGCATAATACTTCCACAGAAGAAGGGGGCATGATACCGCAAATGTTCAACAATTTATGCTACAGTGCTGTGTGTACTGCAGATGCATCTGAGGTCCCGAATCCTGAAGAGTTTACCTTGAAAAAATTAATGTTCAAAGCAGGAAACCACACCTGAATTAGGACCTTTAGCACCAGTCTGGATTAGGCTGGTTTCACACTTGCGTTTTCATCTGCAGCGTTTTAAAAAAAAACGCATGTGGTGAAAAAACGCATGTAAACGTGGCAAAATGCCGCGTTTTTTAGACGCATGCGTTTTTGCATGCAGAAAAAAAAACGCGACGTTTTGCCGCGTTTACATGCGTTTTTTCCTGCGTTTGCATTTTTTAAACGCATGCTGAGAAGTGTGTGACAGCTGCCAATCATCAAAATCAACTAGAAAACCCACTATAAACAGAAATAGCTAGGGTTAGGGTTAGGGTTAGGATCCCTAGTAACCCTAGGGATCCTAACCCTAACCCTAACCCTAGGGATCCTAACCCTAACCCTAGGGATCCTAACCCAGACCCTAACCCTAACCCTAATCCTTGGGATCCTAACCCTAACCCTAACCCTAAGGGTTAGGATCCTAACCCTAAGGGTTAGGGTTAGGATCCCTAGGGTTAGGGTTAGGGTTAGGATCCCTAGGGTTACTAGGGATCCTAACCTTAGGGTTAGGGTTAGGGTTAGGATCCCTAGTAACCCTATGGTTAGGGTTAGGGTTTTCTTGTTTTTCTTGTGTTTAGGGTTAGGGTTAGGGTTTTCTTGTTTTTTCTTGTGTTTAGGGTTAGGGTTAGGGTTTTCTTGCTTTTTCTTGTGTTTTTTTATAAACGCATGCGTTTACATAGACAGCAATGCATTTTTTTGCCGCGAATAAACGCATGCGTTTTTTTGCGGCAAAAAAACTCCGCTAGAAATTACTACAGGTTGCATTTCTGCAACTAAACGCACGCGTCAAAAAATGCATGCGTTGCCGAAAACGCGTAAAAACGCATGCTAAAAAAACGCATGCGTTTTTAATGTTAAGTATAGGGGAAAAAACGCATGCGTTTTTTAGCGCTAAAATGCTGCAGATCAAAACGCAAGTGTGAAACCAGCCTTAGACGATTATGTAAAAAATTTGGGGGGGCCTTTACAATTTAGCCCACAAAGTATGCATAGTCCACAATACCCCCACAGAAGAAGTTTAAAAATTTCAGCTTCAGAGCATGGGGAACAATACCCACACATAAGATTACACTAAATTTCACACACAGAGAATGTTTTCACATTTCCTTGAGAAAGCTGATTAAAAATTTCACACCCATACAATAGGACACAGTACCTCCCCAAGCTAAAAAATGTTTGTTCCAGTAGCGTATGTAACAAATGCCGCCTATTAAAAACTGGTAGTATGATTTTGAATCGAGCTGGTGGTTTGCAACGAAGCTTGCTACTGGCAGTCCAGTTAATAATTTCACCCACAGAGCATGTTTGCACATTTAACCCACAGAAGATAACAAATTTCACCCATAGAGCATGGTCGAGAGTACCTCCACAGATTCTTATAAAAAAATTCACCCACTTAGCATGTTTGTACACTTCCCCATAGTGCCAAAATTTCACATCCAGTAGCATGCAGGCAGCCGCAGCTAAAAAGCTCATAGTTTAAATCTGGATATAGCTGGCACTCAACTGTGAGGCTTGCTACTGCCAGTCCCAGTCCTTTTGCCTTGGGACGCATACCCAATGCTCTTGTCTAATTGGTCCAAGGGCTTAAAGTGTTTCCCTTGATACTTCAGCTAGGGATAGTGGAATTGTACTCTGTTTCTATTTTCTTGTTTGTTTGAATTGGGGAGATAATTAAGAGGAGATACGGTGGAACACAAAGTGAAGGAACTGGACACACTCTCAACCATCCAATCTCAAACCCCCCACAGTACACACAGGTAACGGAGAATCATCCAATTAAGACAGCAGTCAAGTAAACCAATTCTCAAGTGAGTCAGCAGTTGATGTTGCAAGACAGAATAGCCATCCATGACAATTTAAAGGCTCTGTAAATGGATTGAGTATTAGGCCCAGTCACAAAGGTAGAATAAAAATATATTTTAGGCACACTACTCGTACAGACACTGCTGCAGAGTACACAGATGCTTTTGGACATATTACTCACACAAAAGCTGATAATGAATTTCACCCACAGAGCATTTTTCCACATTTCACCACAGAAGCTGATAACAAATTTCACCCACAGAGCATGTTTTCACATTTCCCTGAGAAAGCGGATTAAAAATTTCACACCCAGATAATGGGACACAGTATCTCCACAGGCAGGGTTGCAGAGTATACTCAGCGGCTTAAAGGCATTCGACTCCTACTGATATGGGCTACAGAATACACACAGCAGCTTTTGGCAAAGTACTCTCACAGATATGGGTTAAAGAATACACACAGCGACTTTTGACACAGTACTATCACAGAAATATTTGCAGAAGAGTATAAAAATATGTTTAAATGCATATCACTCCCACCAACACAGTTGAAGATTATTAAAACTGTTGGTTACGCATGGTGCATCACAGACATGGGTGCTGAGTAGTGTTGAGCGATACCGTCCGATACTTGAAAGTATCGGTATCGGAAAGTATCGGCCGATACCGGCAAAATATCGGATCCAATCCGATACCGATACCCGATACCAATACAAGTCAATGGGACTCATGTATCGGACGGTATTCCTGATGGTTCCCAGGGTCTGAAGGAGAGGAAACTCTCCTTCAGGCCCTGGGAACCATATAAATGTGTAAAAGAAAGAATTAAAATAAAAAATATCGCTATACTCACCTGTCCGACGCAGCCGGGACTTCAGCGAGGGAACCGGCAGCGTTGTTTGTTTAAAATTCGCGCTATTACTTGGTTACGTGAATTCCCGGCTTGTGATTGGTCAGGTCGGCCATGTTGCCGGGACGCGGACCAATCACAGCAAGCCGTGACGAAATTACGTCACGGCTTGCTGTGATTGGTCCGCATCCCGGCAATATGGCCGCCCTGACCAATCACAAGCCGTGACGTCACGGGAGGCTGGACACGCGCTCATTTTAAAATGGGCGCGTGTCCAGCCTCCCGTGACGTCACGGCTTGTGATTGGTTGCGCCGCGGTCAACCAATCACAAGCCGGGAGGCTGGACGCGCTCATTTTAAAATGGGCGCGTGTCCAGCCTCCCGTGACGTCACGGCTTGTGATTGGTTGCGCCGCGGTCAACCAATCACAAGCAGGGAGGCTGGACGCGCTCATTGTAAAATGGGCGCGTGTCCAGCCTCCCGTGACGTCACGGCTTGTGATTGGTTGCGCCGCGGTCAACCAATCACAAGCCGGGAGGCTGGACGCGCTCATTTTAAAATGGGCGCGTGTCCAGCCTCCCTCGACGTCACGGCTTGTGATTGGTCAGGGCGGCCATATTGCCGGGACGCGGACCAATCACAGCAAGCCGTGACGTAATTTCGTCACGGCTTGCTGTGATTGGTCCGCGTCCCGGCAACATGGCCGACCTGACCAATCACAAGCCGGGAATTCACGTAACCAAGTAATAGCGCGAATTTTAAACAAACAACGCTGCCGGTTCCCTCGCTGAAGTCCCGGCTGCGTCGGACAGGTGAGTATAGCGATATTTTTTATTTTAATTCTCTCTTTTACACATTTTAACATTAATGTTGTTGCGATACCCGATATCCGATACCACAAGAGTATCGGAATCCCGGTATCGGAATTCCGATACAGCAAGTATCGGCCGATACCCGATACTTGCAGCATCGGAATGCTCAACACTAGTGCTGAGTACACATAGAGAGTGGTTTTTTTTTGGTTTTTTTTAAATCTGTGCATATGCAAAACCTAACACTTTCCCTCACTACAGCTGCATCCTGTCTCTATGGTAAGCAGAACAGAAATAAAAAAATAAGAATCTTGAACATGGAGGAACAGGTCCAACTGGAGGAGAAGGTGGATGTGGCAGTATTGATGGAAGAGCCAGGGCAGCATGGTGGCTCAATTGTTAACACTGCAGCTTTGTGGCACTGGGGTCCTGGGTTCAAATCCTACCAAGGACCACATCTACAAGGAGTTTTTACCTTCTCCCTGTGATTGCGTGGGTTTACTCCAGATAATGCGGTTTCCTACCACATTCCAAAGATATACCAATAGGGAAATTAGATTGTAAGCCCCAATGGAGACAGTGCCGATGTCTGTAAAGCTCTGTGGAATTAATCGCGCTATGTAGCAGAGTAAAATAAATGAATATAGATTCAAGGAAGTAGAAATACAACATTTTTTTTAGCTTTTTTTTGTTCTTTATTTATTTTTTTCAGACTTTTTTTATTTTTTATTTTGGTTACGGAACTGAGTTAAAACAACCTGGAATATCTAGAACCACGAGGCATAGGTTCAAGTGGAGGAAGATGTGAACATGATGGTGTGTATGGAAAAAGGCAATGGAGGGGTAATCTAACTCTACTGTGTTATTGAAAAAATTGATTAAAATTGAATAACTCTAAAAAAAGATATTTAGTTTAATTTTCTGTGTTTTTTTTAAATAAGCTGAAAACATATTGACCTAAATTTACTATTATCAAAAAGTTCAATGTGTCAGCAATAAAGAAAAAAACCGTTTCAGAATCACATTAAAGAAGGTTAGTGAATTGAGGTGACAGACCTGTCCAAAGTCATGTGTTTTTAAAGCTCGCTTATAAACATGGGAGCTAGGTATTAGTTAGTTCGTCTGGGGTGGTGCATTCCAGAAAACTGATGCAGTATGAGAGAAGTCTTGGTGATGGAATTGAGAGGTTCGGATTATTGAGGATGCTTGTCTTAGATCAGTTGCAGAGTGGAAAGCATGGGTATGGGGATAGACAGAGATGAGGGAGGGGATATAAGGTGGGGCAGAACTGTGGGGGGCTTTGTGGGGGTGAGAGATAAGTTTCTATTGTATTCTGTAGTGAATGGGCAACCAATGCAATGTCTGGCACAAGGTGGAGGCATTGGTAAAGCAGCTTGACAGAATTATGACCCTGGCTGCTGCATTCATGATGGATTGGAAGGGAGAAATTTTGGTTAGTGGGCGACTGATCAGTAGAGAGTTTCAGTAGTCCAGACAAGAAAGAATAAGAGTGACAGTAAGAGTTTTTCCAGTTTCAAAGGTTAGAAAAGTTTGGATTATGGAGATGTTTTCAGGATGCAGGCAGCATGAGCAAGTGAGTGATTCAAGATAGGGAATTAAAGGAAAGTTCTGTGTTAAACATAACTCCAAGACAGTAAGTGTGTTGCTTGGGTGTTATGGATTAAACCCTCAAAGAAATTCCAATATTGGGTATAAGTCAGTTACTAGAGGGAGCAAATACTATAAGTTCAGTTTTGGAGAGATTCAGTTTCAGAGAGAGTGAGGACATGATGCCAATTCCTGGTATTTTGCATTAAGTTAAAAGTAATGTAAGTGAAAGAGGTGTATAATTGGGTGTCATCAGCATAGAGATGATACTGGAAACCAATCTTCTGACGGTATGTTCAATAGGAGCGGGGTATAGAGAGGAGGGGGTCTAGGACTGAGTTTTGAGGAACCCCGATAGTAAGGGGAAGATTAGATGCATGAGAGCCAGCAAAAGATATAGTGAAGGAGTGGTCAGATAGGTAGGAGGAGAACAAAGAGAGAATGGTGTTCTTGAGGCCGATAGAGTGGAGCATAGTGAGGAGGAGCTGGTGATCCACAATGTCAAATGCTGCAAAGAGATCCAGAAGAATCAGCAAGAAGTAGTGGTCATTATATTTCGCTGTTAGTAAATCGATAGAGACTTTGGTGAAGGCAGTTTCAGTAGAGTTTAAAGAGCGGAAACCAGATTGTAAAGGGTCAAAAAGAGCATTTTTGTGTGGGATAGCAGAATAGGTTAGCATGTACTAAGTGTTCCAGGAGTTTGGAAATGATGGGAAGATTAAAACAGGTCTATAGTTATCAGTGCAGTTTTGGTTGAGGGATTTTTTTTTATAAGTAAAGAGGTAATTACGGTGTATTTCAATGAAGAGGGAAAGATGTCCGAAGAAAGAGAGAGGTAAAATATTTTAGTTATGCATGTAGTGACAACTGGGGAGAGAGACTGGAGGAGATGTGAAGGAATAGGGCCACTGGTGCAGGTTGTAGGGCCAGAAGAAGCAAGGAGCCTGGTAACTTTTTCTGTGACCAGTTCAAAGGTGGTAAATGAACTTGAGATATGGAAGGGAAAGGGATCCAGGCTGATGGGATTGTGCAAAAATGTCTTGGCAGAAATGGTTGATTATGTCTAGTAAGTAAGTTGCCAGATCGTCAATGGTGAGTGTTGTGAATTCCGTTCTCGGGCTCCCTCCTGTGGTCATGAGTGGTACTTTGTGAGTTCTGTTCTTGGGCTCCCTTTAGTGTTACGGCTGGTCTGTAGCTGGACTCCAGCTGCCTCGTTTTCTGCTAGGCTTGCTGCCTATTTAACTCCACCTGGACCTTTACTTGTTGCCTGCTGTCGTTGTATTCAGTACTGGTTCAGATCTCTCTGGGACTTCCCTTGTGACCTGTCTCCTCGTGGAGAAGCTAAGTTCATCCTAGTCTATTTTTGCTCATTGCTATTTGAAAATGTTTTTCAGTATATGATGAGTTCAGTCCAGCTTTCTTATATGCTATTTGATTGCTCGCTGGAAGCTCTGGGGTGCGGAGTTGCGCCCCTCACATCGTGAGTCGGTGTGGGGGTCTTTTGTATTCTCTGCGTGGATAATTTTTGTAGTATTTTATACTGACCGCACAGATTCCTTGCTATCCTCTGACTATTTAGTTATTAGCGGGCCTCATTTGCTTAAACCTATTTCATTTCTATGTTTGTGTTTTCCTCTTAACTCACCGTCATTATTTGTGGGGGCTGCTCTCACTTTGGGGAAAATTTCTCTGAGGCAAGTGAGGCTTTGTTTCTCTCTAGGGGTAGCTAGTTTCTCAGGCTGTGCAGAGGCGTCTAGGCCTAGTTAGGAACGCTCCACGGCTGCCTATAGTGTGTGTGTTGATAGGATCAGGATTGCGGTCAGTAAAGTTCCCACATCCCCAGAGCTTGTCCTATGTTTTGGTTTACCTATCAGGTCAGTTCATGTGTTTTTACCACCAGAACCATAACAGGTGAGGTAGGTGATGGAGCCTGTACTTAAGGGCTTAGGAGGGAGTGGAAAGTTTTGAAGAGTCATTTTGGATTGTCTGCTAGTGATGTGGTGAGGGTGATGAAGCAGACTTGTTTGGCTAGATGGAGAGCAGTTATACATTTTCAGTATGAACTTATAGTGGATGAAGTTTACTGCCGAAAGTGATTTTCTCCACTGAAGCTCAGCACACCTTGAGCAACGCTAGACAAAACGTGTTTACAATTTAAGTGTGCATGTGTTCATACTGATTTTTTGGGAGCAGAAACTCTCCAAATCCTTCTCAAATACTCAAAATTTGGCTCTGTTGATGTATTAATGTACTGATGGTGATTCTGGTGAAGTATTCATGTAATTACCCCTTTAAGATATTTTGTGCTCCTTGGGATTGGTTCCGTATGGCAATGTGGCCCTTGGACCAAAAAATGTTGTGCACCTCTGGTCTATAGTAAGCCTATTACATCTTAAAACTGAAATCTTAATACTGAATCACAGTGCACTTTGAGTAAAATATACCTTCTGTGTTTGTATAAGCCTTGTGTGCTTATATAGATTCTCAAAACCTTATTCAAACAAAAGGTGTGCACATTCACCTACTATATCAAGAAGTAAAATAGGTGTAACCCAAGAGAATGTGTGTACTGAAAGAATGTTACTTAAACAGACACAAACCTAAAAATGAAGGAAACGGTTTAAAAACAATACTTGCCTGTTAGAGATGAGTGAGCACTAAAATGCTCCAATGCTCGTTACTCAAACCAAGCAATTTCTAATGAAATTTCTCAATTCGAGTAACGAGTATAATGGGTGTTAATGGAAAATCCTTGCATTTTTCCTGCAGACGCTACAAGGAGGTCTTTTGGGCAGTCAAAATGTTGGAATGAATGGAAAAAGTGCTGAATGGAAGGAGAACAGCATGGGGAAAACCCCTGGAAGCATCTCTGACTCCCAGATCGCTGTAAGAACAATTGTGTCACACTTTTACTCCACTTTTACGACTGACAATAAAACATTCAAAATCGGCAAGAAAATTTAGTTTACAGGAAAAAAAAATTTAAGAAACATTTTTTCCTGTACAATGACTTATATAGAAGGCAACATTTAAAAAGGATTTAAAAAAATTAAAATTTAAGTCAACCAAAATTGCATTTTTATGAAAAAATGTCAGTGTAATTTATGAAGGAAGCAAGATGTGCCAAACATGAGGGACTCAGACACAACATGTATTAGACATAAAGAAGGGCCTCAGATACATTCTATTCAAATTGTCATGTAGTGGTACTTCTAGACTCATAAAGGCTATGCACTAAGTGCAAATCCTGCCAAAACTTACAAGCAGGGTCATCCATACACGCTTGAAGGCACCAACTGTAGTGCTTCATTCAAATGTTGTGAACAAAGTGTAGTTGTGATACTGCTAGTCTCAAAAAAGCTCTGCACACAGTGCAAAGCCTGTAAGTTATTATAAGTAGGGACATCCATACAACCTTGAAGGCACAAACTGGAGTGCCTCGCAAAATAATTAGGAAAGTGTAGTCATGATACTTCTGCAGTCATAAAGGTATTGCACAAAATCTAAAGCCAGGAAAAAATTATAAGGAGGGTCATCCAGTCATTCCTAGACCCTAAAAGGCAACAACTGGCGGGCCTCATTCAAATTTTGAAGATTAAAAACACTTTGTGTGCTGCTGTCATCTGGTGGTGTGAAAAAGTCTAATCCAGTCTATGTTCATTTTTATTAGAGTAAGGCTGTCAGGACATTCTGTTGACAGGTGAAAGCGCCTGTCTGTTGTGACCCCCCGGTGGCACTAAAAATCTGCTTAGACAAGATGATATCAGCAGGGTAGCACAACACCTCCAAGGCATAGAGGGACAGTTCATGCCAGGTGTCCAGCTTTGAGACCCAATAGATTAAAGTAACATAGTAGCATAGTTTTTAAGTTTGAAGGAAGACTTTAAGTCCATCTAGTTCAACCCACCCATATCCTATCCTAACATGCCCTGACATGTTGATCCAGAGGAATGCAAAAAAAAACCCATGTGGCAAACAGTAAGCTCCACATTGGGGGAAAAAATTCCTTCCCGACTCCACATACAGCAATCAGACTAGTTCCCTGGATCAACGCCCTATCAAGGAATCTAGTGTATATAACCATTATAATTTTTTAAGAAAGGCATCCAGTCCCTTCTTAAATTTTAGTAATGAATCACTCATTACAACATCATATGGTAGAGAGTTCCATAGTCTCACTGCTCTTACAGTAAAGAATCCGCATCTGTTATTGTGATTAAACCTTCTTTCCTCCAGAAATAGAGGATGCCCCTTGTCCCCGTCTCAGGTCTATGAGTAAAAAGTAAAAAAATAATTAGAAAGGTCTTTGTACTGTCCCCTCATGTATTTATACATTGTAATAAGATCACCCCTTAGCCTTCGTTTTTCCAAAATAAATAACCTGTCTTGGTATTGCAGACCCCACAGTACTCTAATAACCTTGATCGCTCTTCTCTGTACCCACTCTAGTTCAGCTATGTCTTTCTTATACATCGGAGACCAGAACTGTACACAGTATTCTAAGTGTAGTTGCACTAGTAACTTTGTATAAAGGTAAACTTTTGCTCTCCTCATGAGCATCTATGCCTCTTTTAATGCATGCCATTATTTTATTTGCCTTTGCACTGGCTACTAAGGCTGGTTTCACATTTGCGTTTAAAAACGCAGCGTTTAAAAAAAAAACGCAGGTGGTGAAAAAACGCATGTAAACGCGTGCAAACGCTGCATTTTTTAGACGCATGCGTTTTTGCATGCGTTTGCGTTTTTGAAACGCATGCTGAGAAGTGTGTGACAGCTGAAAATCATCAAAATCAACTAGAAAACCCACTATAAATAGAAATGGCTAGGGTTAGGGATAGGGTTAGGGTTAGGGTTAGGGATAGGGTTAGGGTTAGGATCCCTAGGGTTAGGGTTAGGGGTAGGGTTAGGGTTAGGGATAGGGTTAGGGTTAGGATCCCCAGGGTTAGGGTTAGGGTTAGGGTTAGGATCCCTAGGGTTTGGGTTAGGGTTAGGGTTAGGATCCCTTTATCACCTTGATGGTGGGGGGTGGCTTATCAGGGTGTATTCTTGTTTTTTTCTATAAAAACGCATGCGTTTTTAACGCAAGCAAATGCATGTGCTTAAAAACGCATGCGTTTACATAGACAACAATACGGTTTTTTGCCGCAAAGAAACGCATGCGTTTTTTTGCGGCAAAAAAAGCCTCTAGAAATTACTACATGTTGCATTTCTGTGACAGAATGCATGCAGAAAAAAAACGCATGCGTCGTTAAACGCGACCAAACGCGTACAAAAAAACGCATGCGTTTTTAATGTTAAACATAGGGAAAAAAACGCATGCGTTTTTTTCTGTACAAACGCTGCAGATCAAACCGCAAGTGTGAAACCAGCCTTAATCTGAGCTTGTCGTCCACCCACACACCCAGGTCTTTTTCAGTGACAGTATTGCCCAGTGTTTTACAATTAAGCACATAATTATACATCTTATTTCTTCTGCCCAAGTGCATGACCTTACATTTATCCCCATTAAAGCTCATTTGCCACTTATCAGCCCAATCTTCTATTTTACATAAATCCTCCTGTAATATTAAATTGTCCTCCTCAGTATTGATTACTCTGCAGAGTTTAGTAGTGTCATCTACAAAAATTGAAATTCTACTCTGTATGCCCCCTACAAGGTCATTAATAAATATGTTAAAAAGAAGTGGGCATGATGCTGACCCCTGTGGTACCCCACTGTAAACTGTGACCCAGTCCGAGTGTGCTCCATTAATAACCACCCTTTGTTTCCTATCTCTCAGCCAGTTCTTAACCCACTTACACATATTTTCCCCTATTCCCATTGTTCTCATTTTATGTATCAACCTTTTTTGTGCCACCGTGTCAAAAGCTTTTGAACAGACCATATTCACCACGTCCACCGCGTATCCTTGGTCCAGTCCGGAACTTACCGCTTCATAGAAGCTTATCAGATTAGTCTGACAGGAGCAGTCCCTCTTAAACCCATGTTGATATTGGGTCACGAGGTTATTCCTCTTCAGATACTCCGGCATACAATCTCTTAGAATACCCTCCAGGATTTTACCCACAGTAGAGGTTAAGCTTACTGGTCTATAATTTCCTAGTTCAGTCTTTGTCCTCTTTTTGAATATTGGCACCACATTTGCTATACGCCAGGGTTGCTCACATGTCAGGAGGAATTTTGATCCACTTCTCTTTGCAGATCATCTCTAAATCATTAAGATATTGAGGCTGTTGCTTGGCAACTCAGAGTTTCAACTCCCTCCATAAGTTTTCTATGGGATTAAGGTTTGGAGACTGGCTAGGCCACTCCATGACCTTAATGTTCTTCTTTTTGAGCCACTCCTTTGTTACCTTGGCTGTATGTTTTGGGTCACTGTCTTGCTGGAAGACCAGCCACGACCCATTTTTAATGTCCTGGCGGAGAGAAGGAGGTTGTCACTCAAGATTTTACGGTACATGGCTCTATCCATTCTCCCACTGATGCGGTGAAGTAGTCCTGTGCCCTTAATAATGTTCTTTGGGTCATAGGCAGCAATTCTCTTCCTCCAAAAACGTCGAGTTGAGTTCATGCCAAAGACGTAAATTTGTGTCTCATCTGACCACAGCATCTTCTCTCAATCACTCACAGAATCATCCAAATGTCTATTGGCAAACTTCAGACAGGTCTGCACATGTGCCTTCTTGAGCAGGGGGACCTTGCGAGCACTGCAGGATTTTAAACCTTTACGGCGTAATGTGCTACCAATGGTTTTCTTTGTGAATGTGGTCCCAGTTGCCTTGAGATCATTAAAAAGTACCCCCATGTAGTTTTTGGCTTATCTCTCACCTTCCTCATGATCAAGGATACCCCACGAGGTGAGACTTTGCATGGTGCCCCAGATTGATGTCAATTGACAGTCATTTTATATTTCTTCCATTTTCTTACTATTGCACCAACAGTTGTCTCCTTCTCACCCAGCATCTTACTTATGGTTTTGTAGCCCATTCCAGCTTTGTGCAGGTCTATGATCTTGTCGCTGACATCCTTATAAAGCTCTTTGGTCTTGCCCATGTTGTAGAGATTACAGTCTGACTGATTGAGTCTTTGGACAGGAGTCTTTTATAAAGGTGACTATGTAAGACAGCTGTCTATAATGCAGGTAACGAGTTGATTAGGAGCATCCAATTGGTCTGTAGGAGACAGATCTCTTAAAGGTTGGTAGGGGATCAAATAATTTCTAACTGCAAAATGAAAATAAATTTATATAATTTATACAATGTGATTTTCTGGATTTTATTTTTGATATTCTATCTCTCAATGTTAAAATTAACCTACCCTTAAAATTATAGACTGTTCATGTCTTTGTCAGTGGGCAAACTTACAAAATCAGCAAGGAATCAAATACTTATTTCACCCACTGTATATACCACCAAAATGTACCCCAGACGATGTAAAACTCTATGGATGACCAATGAAATACTGAATTTTTTTTACCACATCCCGGAGGGTTATACAACACTCAGGGGAGGACACTGACAGTTTGGGGCCCCTGTGCAAGAAATGTGTCTGGGCCCCCTTCCTTTTATGGTGACAGATATATATATATATATATATATATATATATATATATACGGTATATACAAAGATAAATTCTTTCTAAAAAAAACTTTGATTTATTTAAAAAAATATAAAAAAATATATGAAGACTGTTTAATATAGTTTAATATAGTTGAGAGGTAACTTTTTTACACATGTGAAAAGATTGAAGGCCAATAAATAAAATGGTTGCAAAAATTATCTGCATTTGTTCATTATGTAGTCGTTTGGGGGTTATTATTATTGGTATGCTACTGCTTTACAGGAGTCAGGAGTTGAGGCATTTTACCTGGAAGGGTTAATTGCACCCTTTTGACACTGTTTGACTTCTGGGTGATGGTCTGAATAAGGCCATATCCGGAATGTCAGGGCAGGTGTACGCATTAAAATAGAAGTCCTTACGGCAGTGAAAGTGTATTAGGCTCTTTATTGAACAATGCGGTGGTGTGGATTCTGGTTGTTCATACCAGGAAGGAAATATAGTTCAAGTGCCTTTGAAAGGATAAGAGCTAATATGCCACATGAAATATGGCGATATTTAGTAGTATACGCATGCGCTATACAACTTAATTGATGGGCTTGTAGATCGTCACAGATGATGCGCCCTGGGATGTACGGTGTATAGGTATGTCACAACCAAAATGGCGATAATAGGCGCTTCTGCGCATGTGCCCGTTTTCAGATGCCGTACACAGGCTTCTGATTGGCCTTGAATCTAACACATGGGTATGACGTGATTAGAACTGCTCGGACATGCGCAGAAAACATTTTGAAACGCTAAATAGCGTGTATTGTCCTCCATGACCAGCATGTCCCTCCGGGGGTAAGCATAAATATATAAATAATTAAATGATTAGATGGACAGTAGTCAACTTGATAAAATGATGTAAGAATCTAATTATGGATATATGAGCACAGGACACTATTGGCACTTAAGCACTTTATGCAAATTGTAAAGATTTGAAATACATATGAGGTTATTAAATTGCACTTTAATTGGCTATGATTAGGGGATGATAAAAATGTCTATATATATATGTAACATGGAGATACATTCACTGCTTGAGAAAGGCTCATTTGGAGCCGAAACGTTGCCCAGACATGTGGGTCTGAATAAATCCTGCATATCACCAAAAGAATATGGAGTGCTGCCTGCTTTTTTGAATTGTATGAATATAAATATATATATATATACTGTATTTATATATATATTAGGGCTAGTGGAACCCACCAAATAATTAGAGAAAAGGAATAAGGTGCGTTCGCAGCCCGGGGTCCACCGTGCAGAGATGGAACCTGCTGCTAAGCAATGACGGACTATAAGGCGGTACAATGAGGATACACACACGGGTTAGCTTCACCCTGTGTGAAAGAAGCGAACCCTGTTGCGTCACAGGGCCGCAGTACCGCACGTAATAGAAATAATAATAATAATAATAAAGCACGAGAGTGCATGCGGTGCCGCACTGATGGACGCCACTAACCACCCAGACTTGGGTTTGGAAAGCACAGTGATAGCGCACGGCGCCGCACTGGCGGTCACAGCAATAGACGCTTTTTGTGTACAAGTGTTGGTAACAAGTCAGGCGCTAGATTACAATCATCCTCCTTACGCGAGCATTCAAACACAAGGGAGGGGATGATTAACCCCTTAACGACCGCCAATACGCCTTTTAACGGCGGCAGTTAAGGGTACTTAAACCACAGCGCCGTTACTTAACGGCGCTGTGGCAAAAGTGAATAGCGCCCCCCAGAGTCGGATTTTCTCTGGGGTCTCGGTTGCCGGGGGTAGCCGAGTCCCCAGAGAACATGATTCGGGGTTTTTTTACCGACCCCCAAGTTGCGATCGCCGGTAATTAACCGTTTACCAGCGATCGCAAAAAAAAAACAAAAACGCGATCTCCCTTTTAATTTCTCTGTCCTCCGATGTGATCGCACCCCGACAGCCCCCCGATACTCGCCTGTCTCCCCCGGTGCTCCTCGTGGCTCCCGATGGGCGCCGCCATCTTCTTCCGGCAAAAAAATGGCGGGCGCATGTGCAGTGCGCCCGCCGGCCGGCAGCCGGAGGATCTTTGGGGTCTCGGCTGCCGGGGGTAGCCGAGACCCCAAAGAACATGATCGGGGTCGGTTCTTACCGACCCGTTTTGCGATCACCGGTAATTAACTGTTTACCGGCGGTCGCAAAAAAAAAAAAGCGATCGGTCATTCTCTGTCCTCTGATGTGATCGCACATCAGAGGACAGAGAAATAGGGGGATTCGGGGACCCTGCTATACTTACCGGTGTCCCTGGGTCCTCCTGCATCCCCTCCTGCCCGCCGGCTTCTTCCTATGGAAAGAAAATGGTAGGCGCACGCGCAGTGCGCCCGCTCTCTGCTGCCATCTGCCGGCCAGCAGGAGAGAGGAGTTGGGGCTAAAATTAGGGTTAGGGTTAGGGTTGGGGCTAAATTTAGGGCTAGGGTTAGGGCTAGGGTTAGGGCTAGGGTTAGGCTTCTTTCACACTTGCGTCGGTATGGGGCCGTCGCAATGCGTCGGCCCGACGTACCGACGCACGTTGTGAAAATTGTGCACAACGTGGGCAGCGGATGCAGTTTTTCAACGCATCCGCTGCCCAGTCTATGTCCTGGGGAACAGGGGGCAGAGTTACGGCCACGCATGAGCAGAAATGGCGGACGCAACGTACAAAAAAAGGTTACATTGAACTTTTTTTGTGACGACGGTCCGCCAAAACACAATGGATCCAGTGCACGACGGACGCAACGTGTGGCCATCGGTCAGCAATACAAGTCTATGGGCAAAAAAGGCATCCTGCGGGCACATTTACAGGATCCGTTTTTTGTCCAAAACGACGGATTGCGACAGATGCCACACAACGCAAGTGTGAAAGTAGCCTTAGGGCTAGGGTTAGGGTTGGGGCTAAAGCTAGGGCTAGGGTTAGGGTTAAATTTAGGGTTAGGGTTGGGGCTAAATTTAGGGTTAGGGTTAGGGCTAAAGTTAGGGTTAGGGCTAGGGTTGGGGCTAAAATTAGGGTTAGGGCTAGGGTTAGGGTTGGGGCAAAAGTTAGGGTTAGGGCTAGGGTTTGGGTTGGGGCTAAAGTTAGGGCTAGGGTTGGGGCTAAAGTTAGGGCTAGTGTTGAGGCTAAAGTTAGGGTTAGAGTTGGGATTAGGGTTTGGATTAGGATTGGTATTAGGGTTAGGGTTGGCATTAGGGTTACATTTGGGATTAGGGTTAGGTTTGGGATTAGGGTTAAGGTTGGGGTTGGGATTAGGGTTAGGGGTGTATTGGGATTGGGGTTAGGTTTGAGGTTAGGGTTGAGATTAGGATTAGGGGTGTGTTGGATTTAGGGTTTTGATTAGGGTTATGGTTAGTGTTGAGACTAGGGTTGTTTTGGGGTTAGGGTTGTGATTATCGTTAGAATTGGGGGGTTTCCACTGTTTAGGTACATCAGGGGGTCTCCAAACACGACAGCCAATTTTGCACTCAAAAAGTCAAATGGTACTCCCTCCCTTCTGAGCTCTGCCGTGCGCCCAAACAGTGGTTTACCCCCACATATGGGGCATCAGCGTACTCGGGATAAATTGGACAACAACTTTTGGGGTCCAATTTCTCCGGTTACCCTTGTGAAAATAAAAACTTGGGGGCTAAAAAAATCTTTTTTGTGGAAAAAAAAATATTTTTTATTTTCACGACTCTGCATTATAAACTCCTGTGAAGCACTTGTGCATTCAGAGTTCTCACCACATTTCTAGATAAGTTCCTTGGGGGTCTAGTTTCCAAAATGGGGTCACTTGTGGGGGGTTTCTACTGTTTAGGTACATCAGGGGCTCTGAAAACGCAACATAACTCCCGCAGACCAATATATCAAAGTCTGCATTCCAAAACGGCGCTCCATCCCTTCCGAGCTCTGCCTTGCGCACAAACAGTGGTTTACCCCCACATATGGGGTACCAGCATACTCAGAACAAATTGGACAACAACTTTTTGGGTCCAATTTCTCTTGTTACCCTTGTGAAAATAAAAACTTGGGGGCTAAAAAATCTTTTTTGTGAAAAAAAAAAAATTTTTTATTTTCACGACTCTGCATTATAAACTTCTGTGAAGCACTTGGGCATTCAAAGTTCTCACCACATGTCTAGATAATTTCCTTGGGGGGTCTAGTTTCCAAAATGGGGTCACTTGTGGGGTGTTTCTACTGTTTAGGCACATTAGGGGCTCTCCAAACGCGACATGGCGTCCGATCTCAATTCTAGCCAATTCTACATTGAAAAAGTAAAACGGCACTCCTTCTCTTCCAAGCTCTGCGGTGCGCCCAAACAGTGGTTTACCCCCACATATGGAGTATCGACGTACTCAGGAGAAATTGCCCAACAACTTTTGTGGTCTAATTTCTCTTGTTACCCTTGTGAAAATAAAAATTTGGGGACAAAAATATCATTTTTGTAGAACAAATGCGATTTTTTATTTTCACGGCTCTACGTTATAAACTTTTGTGAAGCATTTGGGGGTTCAAAGTGCTCACCGCACATCTAGATAGGTTCCATAAGGGGTCTAGTTTCCAAAATGGTGTCACTTGTGGGGGGTTTCCACTGTTTAAGCACATCAGGGGCTCTCCAAACGCGACATGGCGTCCGATCTCAATTCCAGCCAATTCTTCATTGAAAAAGAAAAACGGCACTCCTTCTCTTCCAAGCTCTGCGGTGCGCCCACACAGTAGTTTACCCCCACATATGGGGTATCGACGTACTCAGGAGAAATTGGACAACAACTTTTGTGGTCTAATTTCTCCTGTTACCCTTGTGAAAATAAGATTTTGTGGGCAAAAAGATCATTTTTGTGTAAACAAATGCATTTTTTTATTTTCACGGCTCTATGTTATAAACTTCTGTGAAGCACTTGGGAGTTCAAAGTGCTCACCACACATCAAGATAAGTTCCTTAAGGGGTCTAGTTTCCAAAATGGTGTCACTTGTGGGGGGTTTCCACTGTTTAGGAACATCAGGGGCTCTCTAAACGTGACATGGCATCCAATCTCAATTCCAGCCAATTCTGCATTGAAAAAGTCAAACGGCGCTCCTTCATTTCCAAGCTCTGCGGTGCGCCCAAACAGTGGTTTACCCCCACATATGGGGTATCGGCGTATTCAGGAGAAATTGCACAACAAAATTTATCATTAAATTTCTGTTTTTACACTTGTGAAAATAAAAAAAATGGTTCTGAAGTAAAATGTTTGCGAAAAAAAGTTAAATGTTTATTTTTTCCTTCCACATTGTTTCAGTTCCTGTGAAGCACGTAAAGTGTTAATAAACTTCTTGAATGTGGTTTTGAGCACCTTGAGGGGTGCAGTTTTTAGAATGGTGTCACACTTGGTTATTTTCTATCATATAGACCCCTCAAAATGACTTCAAATGTGATGTGGTCCCTAAAAAAAAATGGTGTTGTAAAAATGAGAAATTGCTGGTCAACTTTTAACCCTTATAACTTCCTAACAAAAAAAATTGTGTTTCCAAGATTGTGCTGATGTAAAGTAGACATGTGGGAAATTTTATTTATTAACTATTTTTCGTGACATATCTCTGTGATTTAAGGGCATAAAAATACAAATTTTGAAAATTGCAAAATTTTTAAAATTTTCGCCATATTTCCGTTTTTTTCATAAATAATTGCAAGTAATATCGAAGAAATGTTACCACTATCATGAAGTACAATATGTCACGAAAAACTGTCTCAGAATCAGTGGGATTCGTTAAAGCATTCCAGAGTTATAACCTCATAAAGTGACAGTGGTCAGAATTGTAAAAATTGGCTTGTTCATTAAGTACCAAATTGGCTCTGTCACTAAGGGGTTAAAGAGCAACTTTCACTCACGCAAGGCCATGCGGCCATGTGAACCTTTTATAGCTGCAGCAAGTTCAGGACCTTCCTAGAGGACCAATGAGAGCTGCTACAGTAACTGAGCAACTTCAGGACCTTCCAAGAGGACCAATAGGAGCTACTGCAGTACCTGAGCATGTGACCCCAGACCTCCACTGAGAGGTCTTCCTTTGGGCATGCTCAGAAGGGGAAAAGCAGGACTTAGTCCCAGAGACCTCTGCTCGCCGCTGATCAGTACAGGCTACAATGGCAGAGACTGGAAAGGCAGCAGTAACCCTTTACACAGAATCAGACTGAGGAAAACTTATTGACTCGAGTATAAGCCTAGGGTAGGAAATGCAGCAGCTACCGGTGAATTTCAAAAATAAAAATAGATGCTCCATACCGTTCATTATTGCCCCATAGATGCTCCATATAAAGCTGTGCCACATATAATGCTCCATACTGTTGATTATTGCCCCATAGATGCTCCATGTAAATCTGTGCCATATATAATGCTCTGCACCATTCATTATGGCCCCATAGATGCTCCATAGAAAGCTGTGCCATATATAAAGCTCTGCACCGTTCACTATGAACCATAGATGCTCCATAGAAAGCTGTGCCATATACACTCACTGGCCACTTTATTAGGTACACCTGTCCAACTTCTTGTTAACACTTAATTTCTAATCAGCCAATCACATGGCGGCAACTCAGTGCATTTAGGCATGTAGACATGGTCAAGACAATCTCCTGCAGTTCAAACCGAGCATCAGTATGGGGAAGAAAGGTGATTTGAGTGCCTTTGAACGTGGCATGGTTGTTGGTGCCAGAAGGGCTCGTCTGAGTATTTCAGAAACTGCTGATCTACTGGGATTTTCACGCACAACCATCTCTAGGGTTTACAGAGAATGGTCCGAAAAAGAAAAAAAATCCAGTGAGCGGCAGTTCTGTGGGCGGAAATGCCTTGTTGATGCCAGAGGTCAGAGGAGAATGGGCAGACTGGTTCGAGCTGATAGAAAGGCAACAGTGACTCAAATTGCCACCCGTTACAACCAAGGTAGGCCTAAGAGCATCTCTGAACGCACAGTGCATCGAACTTTGAGGCAGATGGGCTACAGCAGCAGAAGACCACACCGGGTACCACTCCTTTCAGCTAAGAACAGGAAACTGAGGCTACAATTTGTACAAGCTCATCGAAATTGGACAGTAGAAGATTGGAAAAACGTTGCTTGGTCTGATGAGTCTCGATTTCTGCTGCGACATTCGGATGGTAGGGTCAGAATTTGGCGTAAACAACATGAAAGCATGGATCCATCCTGCCTTGTATGGAGCATCTTTGGGATGTGTGTTATGACCCCAGTGGACAGGGTCTCAGAGGAACGTGTAAGTCTGCAAGATACAAAAATCCAGCTCATAGGGCTGTGGTAACTGGGTTGACCAAATAGCTACTCCTAACGCCAACACTAGAAGTAGCCGGGGATCATGCCTACGGTGATCGCTAGATGACTCGCGCCAGCCGGAGAATCTAACTACCCCTAGGAGAAGAAAACAAAGACCTCTCTTGCCTCCAGAGAAAGGGACCCCAAAGCAAGATACAAGCCCCCCACAAATAATAACGGTGAGGTAAGAGGAAATGACAAACACAGAAATGAACCAGGTTCAGCAAAGAGAGGCCAGCTTACTAATAGCAGAATAAAGCAAGATAACTTATCTGGTCAACAAAAACCCTATAAAAATCCACGCTGGAGATTCAAGAACCCCCGAACCGTCTAACGGTCCGGGGGGAGAACACCAGCCCCCTAGAGCTTCCAGCAAAGGTCAGGATACAGATAGGAACAAGCTGGGCAAAAATACCAAACAAAACAAAAGCAAAAAGCAAAGAAGCAGACTTAGCTTGAAAAACAGGAACCAGGATCAGAGGACAAGAGCACAACAGATTAGCTCTGATTTCAACGATGCCAGGCATTGAACTGAAGGTCCAGGGAGCTTATATAGCAACGCCCCTGAACTAACGGCCCAGGTGAGGATATAGGAAAAGACAGACGCTCCAGAGTCAAATCACTAATGACCACTAGAGGGAGCAAAAAGCAAAATCACAACAGTACACCCCCTTAGTGAGGGGTCACCGAACCCTCACCACGACCACCAGGGCGATCAGGATGAGCGGCGTGAAAGGCACGAACTAAATCGGCCGCATGAACATCAGAGGCGACCACCCAGGAATTATCTTCCTGACCATATCCCTTCCACTTGACCAGGTACTGAAGCCTCCGCCTGGAGAGACGAGAATCCAAGATCTTCTCCACCACGTACTCCAACTCGCCCTCAACCAACACCGGAGCAGGAGGCTCAGCAGAAGGAACCACAGGCACAACGTACCGCCGCAACAAGGACCTATGAAACACGTTGTGGATAGCAAACGACACAGGAAGATCCAGGCGAAAGGACACAGGATTAAGAATTTCCAATATCTTGTAAGGACCAATAAAACGAGGTTTAAATTTGGGAGAGGAAACCTTCATAGGAACAAAGCGGGAAGAAAGCCACACCAAATCCCCAACACGTAGTCGGGGACCCACACCGCGGCGGCGGTTGGCAAAGCGCTGAGCCCTCTCCTGTGACAACTTCAAGTTGTCCACCACAAGATTCCAGATCCGCTGCAACCTATCCACCACAGAATCCACCCCAGGGCAGTCAGAAGGTTCCACATGACCCGAAGAAAAACGAGGGTGGAAACCAGAGTTGCAGAAAAACGGCGAAACCAAGGTGGCGGAACTAGCCCGATTATTAAGGGCAAACTCAGCTAACGGCAAGAAGGTCACCCAATCGTCCTGATCAGCAGAGACAAAACACCTCAAATAAGCCTCCAAAGTCTGATTAGTTCGCTCCGTCTGTCCATTAGTCTGAGGATGGAAAGCAGACGAAAACGACAAGTCAATGCCCATCCTACTACAAAAGGATCGCCAGAATCTGGAAACGAACTGGGATCCTCTGTCTGACACAATATTCTCAGGGATGCCGTGCAAACGAACCACGTTCTGGAAAAACACAGGAACCAGATCGGAAGAGGAAGGCAGTTTAGGCAAAGGAACCAAATGGACCATCTTGGAGAAGCGATCACATATCACCCAGATAACAGACATGCCCTGAGACACCGGAAGATCAGAAATGAAATCCATGGAGATATGTGTCCAAGGTCTCTTAGGGACAGGCAAGGGCAAGAGCAACCCGCTGGCACGAGAACAGCAAGGCTTAGCTCGAGCACAAGTCCCACAGGACTGTACAAATGACCGCACATCCCTAGACAAGGAAGGCCACCAAAAGGATCTGGCCACCAGATCTCTGGTGCCAAAAATTCCTGGGTGACCTGCCAACACCGATGAATGAACCTCGGAAATGACTCTGCTGGTCCACTTATCAGGCACAAACAGTCTGTCAGGTGGACAAGAATCAGGCCTATCAGCCTGAAATCTCTGCAACACACGTCGCAGATCTGGAGAAATAGCTGACAAGATAATACCATCCTTAAGAATACCAACAGGTTCAGCGACTCCAGGAGCATCAGGCACAAAGCTCCTGGAAAGAGCATCGGCCTTCACATTCTTTGAACCTGGTAAATACGAGACAACAAAGTCAAAACGGGAGAAAAACAATGACCAGCGGGCCTGTCTAGGATTCAGGCGTTTAGCAGACTCGAGATACATCAGATTTTTGTGATCAGTCAAGACCACCACACGATGCTTAGCACCCTCGAGCCAATGACGCCACTCCTCAAATGCCCATTTCATGGCCAACAACTCCCGATTGCCCACATCATAATTTCGCTCCGCAGGCGAAAACTTCCTAGAGAAAAAGGCGCAAGGTCTCATAACAGAGCAACCAGGGCCTCTCTGCGACAAAACGGCCCCTGCTCCAATCTCTGAAGCATCCACCTCAACTTGAAAGGGAAGCGAGACATCAGGCTGGCACAAAACAGGCGCCGAAGTAAACAGACGTTTCAACTCCTGGAAAGCCTCCACAGCAGCAGGAGCCCAATTAACCACATCGGAGCCCTTCTTGGTCATATCCGTCAAAGGTTTCACAATGCTAGAAAAGTTAGCGATAAAACGACGGTAGAAGTTAGCGAAACCCAAGAACTTCTGAAGACTCTTAACTGACGAGGGCTGAGTCCAATCAAGAATAGCTCGGACCTTGACTGGGTCCATCTCCACAGCAGAAGGGGAAAAAATGAACCCCCAAAAGGGAACCTTCTGTACACCAAAAAGACACTTTGAGCCCTTGACAAACAAAGAATTTTCACGCAAAATTTTAAAGACCATCCTGACCTGCTCCACATGCGAGTCCCAATTATCAGAAAAAACCAGAATATCATCCAGATAAATGATCAGAAATTTATCCAGATAGTTCCGGAAAATGTCATGCATAAAGGACTGAAAAACTGAAGGGGCATTAGAGAGCCCAAAAGGCATCACCAAGTACTCAAAATGGCCTTCGGGCGTATTGAATGCGGTTTTCCATTCATCCCCTTGCTTAATGCGCACAAGGTTGTACGCACCACGAAGGTCTATCTTGGTAAACCACTTGGCACCTTTAATCCGGGCAAACAAGTCAGACAACAGCGGCAAAGGATACTGAAATTTGACAGTGATCTTATTTAAAAGCCGATAGTCAATACAAGGCCTCAAAGATCCGTCCTTTTTAGCCACAAAAAAGAATCCCGCACCAAGAGGGGAAGAAGACGGACGGATGTGTCCTTTCTCCAGAGACTCCTTGATATATGAACGCATAGCGGTATGTTCAGGTATCGACAGATTAAACAGTCTTCCCTTAGGAAACTTACTGCCTGGAATCAAATCTATTGCACAGTCACATTCCCTATGAGGAGGCAATGCACTGGACCTGGACTCGCTAAAGACATCCTGATAATCAGACAAGTACTCCGGAACTTCCGAAGGCGTAGAAGAAGCAATAGACACAGGCAGGGAATCCTCATGAATACCACGACAGCCCCAACTAGACACTGACATAGCCTTCCAGTCAAGGACTGGATTATGGGTCTGTAACCATGGCAGCCCCAAAACAACCAAATCATGCATTTTATGTAGAACGAGAAAACGTATCACCTCGCGGTGTTCAGGAGTCATGCACATGGTAACCTGTGTCCAATACTGCGGCTTATTTTCTGTCAATGGCGTAGCATCAATACCCCTAAGAGGGATAGGATTTTCTAATGGTTCAAGAATAAAACCACAGCGCTTAGCAAATGAGAGATCCATAAGACTCAGGGCAGCACCTGAATCTACAAACGCCATGACAGGATAAGATGACAGTGAGCAAATCAAAGTTACAGACAGAATAAACTTAGGATGCAAATTACCAACGGTGACAGGACTAACAACCTTAGATATACGTTTAGAGCATGCTGAGATAACATGTGTAGAATCACCACAGTAGTAGCACAAGCCATTCCGGCGTCTATGAATTTTCCTCTCATTTCTAGTCAGGATTCTATCACATTGCATCAAATCAGGTGTCCGTTCAGACAACACCATGAGGGAATTTGCGGTTTTTCTATCACATTGCATCACATCAGGTGTCTGTTCAGACAACAACATGAGGGAATTTGCGGTTTTGCGCTCCCGCAACCGCCGGTCAATTTGAATAGCCAGGGACATGGTATCATTCAGACCTGTGGGAATGGGAAAACCCACCATAACATTCTTAATGGCCTCAGAAAGGCCATTTCTAAAATTAGCGGCCAGTGCACACTCGTTCCAATGTGTCAGCACGGACCATTTCCGAAATTTTTGGCAATACACCTCTGCCTCGTCCTGGCCCTGAGACATAGCCAGCAAGGCTTTCTCTGCCTGAATCTCAAGATTGGGTTCCTCATAAAGTAAACCGAGCGCCAGAAAAAACGCATCAATATCAGCCAATGCCGGATCTCCTGGCGCCAACGAAAAAGCCCAATCCTGAGGGTCACCCCGTAAGAATGAAATAACAATTTTTACTTGTTGAGCAGAGTCCCCAGACGAACAAGGTTTCAGGGACAAAAATAATTTACAATTATTCCTGAAATTCCTAAACTTAAATCGGTCTCCTGAAAACAGTTCAGGAATCGGAATCTTGGGTTCAGACCTAGGATTTCTGGTAACATAATCTTGTATACCCTGCACACGAGCGGCAAGCTGGTCCACACTTGTAATCAAGGTCTGGACATTCATGTCTGCAGCAAGCTTAAGCCACTCTGAGGTAAAGGGGAAAAGAAAAAAAAAAATGAGAGAGGGAAAAAAAAAACTCAAAATTTTCTTTCTTATAATCCCACTTCTGCAATGCATTAAACATTTAATACTGGCCTGGCATACTGTTATGACCCCAGTGGACAGGGTCTCAGAGGAACGTGTAAGTCTGCAAGATACAAAAATCCAGCTCATAGGGCTGTGGTAACTGGGTTGACCAAATAGCTACTCCTAACGCCAACACTAGAAGTAGCCGGGGATCATGCCTACGGTGATCGCTAGATGACTCGCGCCAGCCAGAGAATCTAACTACCCCTAGGAGAAGAAAACAAAGACCTCTCTTGCCTCCAGAGAAAGGGACCCCAAAGCAAGATACAAGCCCCCCACAAATAATAACGGTGAGGTAAGAGGAAATGACAAACACAGAAATGAACCAGGTTCAGCAAAGAGAGGCCAGCTTACTAATAGCAGAATAAAGCAAGATAACTTATCTGGTCAACAAAAACCCTATAAAAATCCACGCTGGAGATTCAAGAACCCCCGAACCATCTAACGGTCCGGGGGGAGAACACCAGCCCCCTAGAGCTTCCAGCAAAGGTCAGGATACAGATAGGAACAAGCTGGACAAAAATACCAAACAAAACAAAAGCAAAAAGCAAAGAAGCAGACTTAGCTTGAAAAACAGGAACCAGGATCAGAGGACAAGAGCACAACAGATTAGCTCTGATTTCAACGATGCCAGGCATTGAACTGAAGGTCCAGGGAGCTTATATAGCAACGCCCCTGAACTAACGGCCCAGGTGAGGATATAGGAAAAGACAGACGCTCCAGAGTCAAATCACTAATGACCACTAGAGGGAGCAAAAAGCAAAATCACAACAGATGTGCAGCCGACAAATCTGCGGCAACTGTGTGATGCCATCATGTCAATATGGACCAAAATCTCTGAGGAATGCTTCCAGCACCTTGTTGAATCTATGCCACGAAGAATTGAGGCAGTTCTGAAGGCAAAAGGGGTCCAACCCGTTACTAGCATGGTGTACCTAATAAAGTGGCCGGTGAGTGTATAATGCTCTGCACCGTTCATTATGGCCCCATAGATGCTCCATAGAAAGCTGTGCCATATATAATGCTCTGCACCATTCATTATGGCCCCATAGATGCTCCATAGAAAGCTGTGCCATATATAATGCTCTGCACCGTTCATTATGGCCCCATAGATGTTCCATAGAAAGCTGTGCCATATATAATGCTCTGCACCGTTCATTATGGCCCCATAGATGCTCCATAGAAAGCTGTGCCATATATAATGCTCTGCACCGTTCATTATGGCCCCATAGATGCTCCATAGAAAGCTGTGCCATATATAATGCTCTGCACCGTTGATTATTGCCCCATAGATACTCCATATAAAGCTGTGCAATATATAATGCTGCTGCTGCAATAAAAAAAAAAAATCACATACTCACCTCTCTTCAATCAGGACACCGGCGTTTTCAATATTTACCTGCTCCTCGTGCTGCTCCGTCACCGCACCCTCTAACCTGAGCGTCACAGCCAGAGGACGCTGATGACGGAGCCGCACCGGAACGAGGAGCGGTAAATATCGCGCAGCGCTATATACTCACCTACTGCTGGCGTGGTCCCTGCGCGTCCCTGCTTCTTCCAGCGCTGCATCTTCTTCCTGTATTGAGTGGTCACCGTTACCGCTCATTGCAGTCATGAATATGCGGCTCCACCTCTATGGGAGGCGGAGCCGCATATTCATTACGGTAATGAGCGGGACCATGTGACCGCTCAGTACAGGAAGACAACGCAGCGCTGGAAGAAGCAGGGACGCGCAGGGACCGCGCCAGCAGTAGTGGGCAGGGAGAACTGTAATCCAGCCAATATTTTTTAAAAATGTTTTGTAGTGTTAGATAATATCACAGAAATTTACCTCAGACCATGGAATAGTGTATGGAAATGTAATCCAATTAATTTTTTAACACTTTTTGGAGTGTTAGATTTTACATAAATGTACCACAGACAACGTGAAACTGTATGGCTGAGAAGTTTAAGACTGCAAAATTTTTCAACTACTTTTTCAGTTTTATTGATCACAGGAAATGTCCCCCAGACGACAGAAGACAGTATCGATAAGATTTTAAAATTTTAAAAAGATTTTTGGAGAGTCATATAACACAAAAAAGTAGCACAAATCAACAAACTTCTTCCATTTAAGGATTATGGAGGCCACTGTGCTCTTAGGAACCTTGAATACTGCAGAAACTCTGTTGTAACATTGGCCAGATCTGTGCCTTGCCACAATTCTGTCTCTGGGCTCCTTAGCCAGTTCCTTTGACCTCAAGATTCTCATTTGTTCTGACATGCACTGTGAGCTCTGAGATCTTATATAGACAGGTATGTGCCTTTCCAAATCAAGTCCTATTAGTTTAATTAAACACAGCTCCTATGAAGGAGTATAACCATCTCAAGGAGGATCACAAGGAAATTGACAGCATGTGGCTTAAATATGAGTGTCTGAGCAAAAGGTCTCTTATGACTGTGATATTTCAGTTTTTCTTTTTTATTAAATTTTCAAACATTTCTGGGTTTTTTTCAGTCAAGATGGGGTGCAGAGTACACATCAATGTGAAAACAAATGAACTTTTTTGAATTTACCAAATATATATATATATTGAAGAGGTTTGTACTAATTCAGCTGCTCTTTAAATAGGTGCAGGTTTTCAGGCAATAGTCCAGGCAAGTTTAATTAACTTCATAACCTGCTCCGGATGGCAAAACAAAACAGAGCCTTTTCTGGCAGAAAGTGAAGACAAACTGAAAACAGATAGTCAATATGGTATTGTGGGTCCGCCCACTCAGGTCAGTGCCTTTAGCAACACACACTTAAGGTAAACAGGAACTGCAGGTGAATAGTCCATATAGCCCTGCGGGTGTGCCCGCTCAAATCAATGTCTTTAACAACACACACTGGAGGTCTCCACACCTCCACCCACAGACACTGAATGAGAGGCTTGGTGTCATGATCCAGGTTGGGGTTTGCTTCTTGCTTTTCTTTCCCCAGCCTGGTTATGGTGGGGTTAACCTTTCCTGCCTCTCTTTGGTTCGTGGGTGGCTATTTATCACTGCTGCTTCCTGCAGGCGATGTTAGTGATAGTTCCAGTCTCTGGCTTGAGCAGCTGACCCGTATACCCTAGTGATCCTTCTGCCTCTGACTACCCGTATTTGTGCCTGACCTGTTCCCTATCCCTGACTTAGTGTGTGTTTGGTGGTTCCCTACAGTGTATGACTCGGCTTGAATTCTGAACCCTGCCTCCAGCTTTCCATCTCTGTTACTACGTTTTCTGTCTGGCTTTGACTCTTTGGCTCGTACCCCAACTACATCTTCAGTCTCACGTTTTGGATCCCGCGAACCCGTCTGGTTCCAATTTCTGGCTGGTCTCTGACCACACACATTGCTGTGACCTCTGGTATTTCGTCTTCCTGTTTGTTGCTGACCGGCCTGTCTGACAACTCTGTCGCCCCCTAGTGGTGCTCCGTGCTTCACACTATGGTGCTTCATGGTGAGTGCTACCTGTTTCCCCTTACCAGTGCCCCCAGGTGGAGGTTGCATGCAACTACCTTGCAGTTGCATTACACTCGGCCTCCATTTTATCTGCCAAACCACGCCCCTGGGGGTTGAGATATGTGTGCGGTCATTCCCACCCATCTCTTATGACTGCTCGTAAAACCCGGCCCTAGAATGGCCTAATAACTCTCTCAGCACCATATGTGCTGGAGCATGCTTCTGAACTCACATCACCGCAGCTAATAGCCATGATGACACATATCTCCCCTCAAAGACTCTTCCAGTGGCCATCTTACATACCCTCTCCCTCTGCCAAAAGCCGGGGGCTTGGCACCTTCTGCCAGCAAACAGTGGACTCTTGACAGAGCATCAGCATTGCCATGCAGTTTCCCTGTCCTATGCTCCACATGGAAGTTAAAATCCTGAAGTGCTAGGAACCACCTGGTCACTCAGGCATTGTTCCTTTTTTTCTCCCACATCCACTTCAGTGGTGCATGGTCTGACACCAGTCTGAGCCTCCTGCCTAAGAGATAGTACCTTAGAGAGTCTAACATCCACTTGATGGCTAAACATTCCTTTTCCACTATAGAATAGTTTTTCTGACAGGATGACAACTTCCAGTTACGATACATGATGGGGTGCTCTTTCCCATTCACCTCTTGAGATAAGACAATGCCAAGCCCGACATCCGACACGTCTGTCTGGACCACAAGCTCCTTGAAGAAATCAGGTGCTACCAGCACTGGCTGTTTGCAGAGGTCCATCTTCAGTTTCTGGAAGGCTGTCTCAGCTTCTGGAGACCACTTAGCCATAGCCGACTTTGTCCATTTAAGGTGGTCTGTGAGAGAGACAGCTACCATGATAAACCGGCAGTAATAGCCCACAATGCCCAAGAATGCCCTGACCTGCTTTTTTGAGAGGGGTTGTGGCCAGCCTTGGATTGCCTCATCTTTATTTATCTCGGCTTTATTTCACCCCTACCTACAACATAGCCCAAGTATCTTACTTCCTCCATTCCCAAGGCACACCCGCGCCTTCCGTAGAGCATTAAATATCGCCTGGACCTTGCTCAGATGGCTTCCTCAATCCTGGTTGAAGATCACAATATCGTCCAGGTAGGCCACTGCATACCTCTTGTGGAGAGCTAAGGTTCGGTCCATGGCTCTCTGAAACGTTGCTTGAGCTCTTTGTAGCCCAAACAGCATCCTAGTGTATTGAAAGCATCCATCGGGGGTTGAGAACGCAGTACTCTCTTTGGCGTCTTGGGACATCGGGATTTGCCAATACCTTTTTGTGAGGTGAAGGGTAGTAATGTACCTAGCCGGCCCTAGCCTTCCAGCACGAGGACTATTGAACTGGACCAGCCACTTTTGGATTCCTTGATGACCCCCAGACTCAGCATCCGCTTCACCTCCTTTGAGATCACCTTTCGGCATGCTTCGGGAATCCGGTATGGCTTCAAGTTGACCCGGACATGAGGATTCATCAGGACATCATGCTCTATGACCTTCGTGCAACCTGGAAGTTCTGAAAGAGGTCTCTGTTCCGCTGTAGCAACTCCTGGCACTGTTTCTTTTGGGCACGTGACAGCATCTCTGCCGCCTTAACTTTCTCCACGCCTGCTTCAGGTTTGGTCACCAAACACGGTCCCTATCTCACCAGGGTTTGATCAGGTTCTTGTGGTACACCTGGTAGGGCTTGCGCTTCCTCTGTTGGTGGATCTTGTAGTTGACATCACCAACCTTCTCCACCACTTCATAGGGACCCTGCCACTTGGCCAGGAATTTGGTCTGTACCGTGGGCACCAGGACCAGTACTCGATCCCCGAGTTGAACTCTCTCACCCTGGCTGACCTGTTATACACCCTGGACTGGGCTTCCTGATCCTTCAGGAGATGCTCCTTCACAATGGGCATCACGTTGGCGATCTTCTCTTGCATTTGGGTGACATTCTCTACTGCGCTTCTATATGGGGTGGTTTCAGCTTCCCAGGATTCCTTTGCCACATCCAAGAGACCTCGAAGATGCCATCCATGGCATCAAATGGGGAGAAGCTGGTGGAAGCTTGGGGAATTTCCCTGATGGAGAAAAACAGGTTAGGAAGCAGAGAGTCCCAGTCTCCGTCATCCTTTCCACTGCTTATATTTAGCATCGCCTTCAAGGTTTTGTTAAACCTCTCGACCAGTCCTTCCATCTGGGAATTGTATAATGAGGTTCTGAGCTGGGAAATTTGCAGGAACTTGCACAGCTCCCTCATGACCTTCGACATGAAGGGGGACCCTTAATCCATTAGTATCTCTGGTTTGAGAGAAGATATGGATCAGCTCCTTAGTGATACACTTGGCAGAGGAATTTCTTAAGGGTACCACCTCTGGGTACCGGGTAGCATAATCCAGGACCACCAATATATACTGATGTCCTCTTGCGGATTTTACCAGGGGTCCCAGTAGGTCCATCGATATTCGCTCCAATGGCACCTCGATGATGGTCAATGGTAATAGAGGGCTACTGGAGAGGTCAGCTGGCTTGTGGGAGAGGAACGACAATAGTTCACAATTTCTCTGTAACACCCAAGCCAGTAGAATCTCTGCCATCAGGTGACCACCCAACACATGGAAATAAACCATGTTAACACCCTGCATCTATAGGGCCCTGGTACCAAGAGCTGCTCTATTACCTCACCTTTTGGCTTGGTTACCCTATAAAGCAGTTCTCCAATTACAGCAAAATGAGGGAACTGACTGTCGTCCCGCAGCTCCTGAGGCACCCCATTTAATACAGTTACATTGTCAAATGCCCCTTTAAGAGTTAGGTCCCTGAGTTGGGTGGTTCCAAAGTTTTCCCCAGATATCTCCAGCTCAGGGACATTGGCGTCAGGGGATTCTACCTCATCCTCATCACCAGCAAATACACAAAATGGAAACCTGTCATCCGCAGCCTGCAACGTGGTTTCTTCAGGAGCAATCTGGCTGTTGTCTGGGCAACCAGACATCCTCCCTTTTCTGAAAATAACATAAAGTCCCACCCTATTATAGTAGGGTGCAATAGGTCCTTGACCATGCCATCCTCATGGGACTCAGTGCCACAGTTTGTATTGATGATCTCTTGGGCCAAAGGGTTGTCTTTCACGTCGCCATGAATACAGCGGACGCCCACCCTCTTTCCAGCTATCAGCCGATGAGGTATTGTGGCTCTCACTAGGGTTACCAAACTCCCTGAGTCCAGCAGACCAGCCCTTGCACCCCGTTTACTGACACGGGGCATGCCTACGGTCCCTCACCTGGTTGGGGACAGCACTACATGTGAGGTATGCAAAATATGAGCAGTGCCATCCTAGGCTAGTTCATTGTCTTGCTGGTCATGAGGCAACGGGCGGCTATGTGACCTGGGGTAGGACACCTCCAACAAATTATGCTATTGGACGGGGCTTTTGACTCAGATACCTCCTGGGTTTGTGGACATCCCACCCCCTTTTTGGTGTCTGCCCCCTTTGAGACCCCCAGTATGGGGAGGCGCCACACCCTTTCTTTTCCAAGGACTTCTTGACCGCTTGGTACCTCTCCAATATGCTCACTAGTTAATCGGCATTACAGGGATCTCTGTTGTGAATTAGACCTTTTGGCTCCCTCTTGTGGTCACTAGTGATATGACACTTTGATAATCCTTCCCTTGCTTGGTATCCACCTGGCCTCGTTAGTCCAGGGGTGTCGCTATTTGAACTTCCTGGATTTTCAGTCTGGTGCCTGGCATCGTTGTAATCAGATCCTTCTGTTTGCTCCTATCTGCTGGTCCTGGTTCTTTGCAAAATTAAGCTAAGTCCTGCTTTCTTGTTTTTGGTTATTTTCTGTGCTCTTATTTTTGTCCAGCTTGTACTAAATGTGATTCCTTATATTGCTGGAAGCTCTAGGGGGCGGATGTTCTCCCCCCGTGCCATTAGACGGTTCGGGGGTTCTTGAATATTCCGCGTGGAGTTTTTGTGAGGGTTTTTGCTGACCATATAAGTCACCTTCCTATATTCTGCTATTAGTTAGCGGGCCTCTCTTTGCTAAAACCTAGTTCATTTCTTGCGTTTGTCTTTTCTTCTTACCTCACCGTTATTATTTGTTGGGGGCTTGTATCCAACTTTTTGGGGTATTTCCTCTGGAGGCAAGAAAGGTCTTTCTTTTCCCTGCTAGGGTTAGTTAGTTCTCCGGCTGGCGCGAGACGTCTAGAATCAACGTAGGTACGTTCCCCGGCTGCTGTTATTTGTGTGCTAGGTTCAGGTATATGGTCAGCCCAGTTACCACTGCCCTATGAGCTGGGTTTTATGTTTGCAGACTTCGCTATTGTCTCTGAGACCCCCTGCCATTGGGGTCATAACAGTATGCCAGGCCATAAGTGAATATTTAATGCATTGCAGAAGTGGGATTATAAGAAAGGAAATTCTGAGTTTTTTTGTTTTTTTTTCTTTCTTTCCTCCCCTTATCTCAGAGTGGCTGGAGCCTTGCTGCAGACATGAATGTCCAGACCTTGATTACTAGTGTGGATCAGCTCGCTGCTCGTGTGCAGAGTATTCAAGATTTTGTTACTAGCAGTCCTATGTCAGAACCTAAAATACCTATTCCGGAATTGTTCTCTGGAGACCGATTTAAATTAAGAAATTTCAGGAATAATTGTAAATTGTTTCTATCTCTGAGACCTCGTTCGTCTGGAGACTCAGCTCAGCAAGTACAAATTGTTATCTCTTTCTTACGGGGCGACCCTCAGGATTGGGCCTTCTCGTTAGCGTCAGGCGATCCGGCTTTGGCAGATGTTGATGCGTTTTTTCTGGCGCTTGGGTTGCTATACGAGGAGCCCAATCTTGAAATTCAGGCAGAAAAAGCTTTGCTGGCTATCTCTCAGGGCCAGGATGAAGCTGAAGTTTATTGCCAAAAATTTCGGAAATGGTCCGTGCTTACCCAGTGGAATGAGTGTGCTCTGGCCGCAAATTTCAGAAATGGCCTTTCTGAAGCCATTAAGAATGTGATGGTGGGTTTCTCCGTTCCTACAAGTCTGAATGATTCCATGGCGTTGGCTATTCAAATTGACCGGCGTTTACGGGAGCGCAAAGTCGCTAATCCTCTGGTGGTGTTGTCTGAACAGACACCTGAGTTAATGCAATGTGATAGAGTTCAGACTAGAATTGAACGGAAAAATCATAGACGTCAGAATGGGTTGTGTTTCTACTGTGGTGATTCTACACATGTTATATCAGCATGCTCTAAACGCTTAACAAAGGTGGTTAGTCCGGTCGCCATTGGTAATTTGCAACCTAAATTTATTTTGTCTGTGACTTTAATTTGCTCATTGTCTTCCTATCCTGTTATGGCGTTTGTGGATTCAGGTGCTGCCCTGAGTCTTATGGATCTGTCGTTTGCCAAGCGCTGTGGTTTTGTTCTGGAGCCTTTGGTTAATCCTATTCCTCTGAGAGGTATTGATGCTACGCCATTGGCGGAGAATAAGCCGCAGTTTTGGACACAGGTGACCATGTGCATGTCTCCTGATCATCGAGAGGTGATTCGTTTTCTTGTTTTGCATAAAATGCATGATTTGGTCGTTTTGGGTCTGCCATGGTTACAAACTCACAATCCAGTTTTGGATTGGAAGGCTATGTCTGTGTCAAGTTGGGGCTGTCAGGGAATTCATTGCGATTCCCCGTCGGTGTCTATTGCTTCCTCTACTCCTTCGGATGTTCCTGAGTATTTGTCTGATTATCAGGATGTATTCAGCGAGTCCAGGTCCAGTGCTCTTCCTCCTCATAGGGACTGTGACTGCGCTATAGATTTGATTCCAGGTAGTAAGTTTCCTAAGGGAAGATTATTTAATCTGTCTGTACCTGAGCATACCGCAATGCGTTCGTATATTAAGGAGTCTCTGGAGAAGGGACATATTCGTCCATCCTCTTCCCCTCTTGGTGCGGGATTTTTCTTTGTGGCCAAGAAGGACGGATCTTTGAGACCTTGTATAGACTATCGACTTCTGAATAAAATCACTGTTAAATTTCAGTATCCTTTGCCTCTGTTGTCGGACTTGTTTGCCCGGATTAAGGGTGCCAAGTGGTTCACCAAGATAGACCTTCGTGGTGCGTACAACCTTGTGCGCATTAAGCAGGGAGATGAATGGAAAACTGCATTTAATACGCCCGAAGGTCATTTTGAGTACTTGGTGATGCCTTTTGGGCTCTCTAATGCTCCTTCAGTGTTTCAGTCCTTTATGCATGACATCTTCCGGAAGTATCTGGATAAATTTATGATTGTTTATCTGGATGATATTCTGTTTTTTTCTGATGATTGGGACTCCCATGTAAGGCAGGTCAGGATGGTGTTTCAGGTTTTGCGTGAGAATGCTTTGTTTATTAAGGGCTCAAAGTGTCTCTTTGGTGTGCAGAAGGTTCCCTTTTTGGGTTTTATCTTCTCCCCTTCTGCTGTGGAGATGGACCCAGTCAAGGTCCGAGCTATTCATGATTGGACTCAGCCCACGTCGGTTAAGAGTCTTCAGAAGTTCTTGGGTTTTGCTAACTTCTACCGTCGTTTTATCGCTAATTTTTCTAGCGTTGTTAAACCTTTGACGGATATGACCAAGAAAGGTTCTGATGTTGCTAACTGGGCTCCTGCAGCCGTGGAGGCTTTTCAGGAGCTGAAGCGCCAGTTTACTTCGGCGCCTGTTTTGTGTCAGCCTGATGTCTCGCTTCCCTTTCAGGTTGAAGTGGATGCTTCTGAGATCGGTGCAGGGGCCGTTTTGTCGCAGAGAAGCCCTGGTTGCTCAGTAATGAGACCATGTGCTTTTTTTTCTAGGAAATTTTCGCCTGCTGAGCGGAATTATGATGTTGGCAATCGGGAGTTGTTGGCCATGAAGTGGGCATTTGAGGAGTGGCGTCATTGGCTCGAGGGTGCTAAGCATCGTGTGGTGGTTTTGACTGATCACAAAAATCTGATGTATCTCGAGTCTGCTAAACGCCTGAATCCTAGACAGGCCCGTTGGTCATTATTTTTGTCCCGTTTTGACTTCGTGGTCTCGTACCTGCCTGGTTCAAAGAATGTTAAGGCTGATGCTCTTTCTAGGAGCTTTGTGCCTGACTCTCCTGGAGCCTCAGAGCCAGTTGGTATTCTTAAAGAGGGTGTAATCTTGTCGGCCATTTCTCCGGATTTGCGACGTGTGTTGCAGAGATTTCAGGCTGATAGACCTGACTCTTGTCCACCTGACAGACTGTTTGTTCCTGATAAATGGACCAGTAGAGTCATTTCCGAGGTTCACTCCTCGGTGTTGTCAGGGCATCCGGGTATTTTTGGCACCAGAGATTTGGTGGCTAGGTCCTTTTGGTGGCCTTCCTTGTCATGGGATGTGCGGTCATTTGTGCAGTCCTGTGGGACTTGTGCTCGGGCTAAGCCTTGCTGTTCTCGTGCCAGCGGGTTGCTTTTGCCCTTGCCTGTCCCGAAGAGGCCTTGGACACACATTTCCATGGATTTCATTTCGGATCTTCCAGTGTCTCGGGGCATGTCTGTCATCTGGGTGGTATGTGATCGCTTTTCCAAGATGGTCCATTTGGTGCCCTTGCCTAAGCTGCCTTCCTCTTCTGATCTGGTTCCGTTATTCTTTCAGAATGTGGTTCATTTGCACGGCATTCCTGAGAATATCGTGTCTGACAGAGGATCCCAGTTTGTTTCCAGGTTCTGGCGATCCTTTTGTGCTAAGATGGGCATTGATTTGTCGTTTTCATCTGCCTTTCATCCTCAGACTAATGGCCAAACTGAGCGAACAAATCAGACTCTAGAGGCTTATTTGAGATGTTTTGTTTCTGCAGATCAGGATGATTGGGTGACCTTCTTGCCGTTGGCTGAGTTTGCCCTTAATAATCGGGCTAGTTCCGCTACCTTGGTTTCGCCATTTTTCTGCAACTCTGGTTTCCATCCTCGTTTTTCCTCGGGACATGTGGAGCCGTCTGACTGTCCTGGGGTGGATTCTGTGGTGGATAGGTTGCAGCGGATTTGGGATCATGTGGTGGACAACTTGAAGTTGTCACAGGAGAAGGCTCAGCGTTTTGCCAACCGCCGCCGCGGTGTGGGTCCCCGACTTCGCGTTGGGGATTTGGTGTGGCTGTCTTCTCGCTTTGTTCCTATGAAGGTCTCCTCTCCTAAATTTAAGCCTCGCTTCATCGGTCCTTATAAGATTTTGGAAATTCTTAATCCAGTGTCCTTTCGCTTGGAACTTCCTGTGTCGTTTGTCATTCACAACGTGTTCCATAGGTCTTTGTTGCGGCGGTACGTTGTGCCTGTGGTTCCTTCTGTTGAGCCTCCTGCTCCGGTGTTGGTTGGGGGCGAGTTGGAGTACGTGGTGGAAAAGATCTTGGATTCTCGTCTCTCCTGGCGGAGGCTTCAGTATCTGGTCAAGTGGAAGGGCTATGGTCAGGAGGATAATTCCTGGGTGGTCGCCTCTGATGTGCATGCGGCCGATTTGGTTCGTGCCTTTCACGCTGCTCATCCTGATCGCCCTGGTGGTCTTGGTGAGGGTTCGGTGACCCCTCCTTAAGGGGGGGGTACTGTTGTGAATTAGACCTTTTGGCTCCCTCTTGTGGTCACTAGTGATATGACACTTTGATATTCCTTCCCTTGCTTGGTATCCACCTGGCCTCGTTAGTCCAGGGGTGTCGCTATTTGAACTTCCTGGATTTTCAGTCTGGTGCCTGGCATCGTTGTAATCAGATCCTTCTGTTTGCTCCTATCTGCTGGTCCTGGTTCTTTGCAAAATTAAGCTAAGTCCTGCTTTCTTGTTTTTGGTTATTTTCTGTGCTCTTATTTTTGTCCAGCTTGTACTAAATGTGATTCCTTATATTGCTGGAAGCTCTAGGGGGCGGATGTTCTCCCCCCGTGCCATTAGACGGTTCGGGGGTTCTTGAATATTCCGCGTGGAGTTTTTGTGAGGGTTTTTGCTGACCATATAAGTCACCTTCCTATATTCTGCTATTAGTTAGCGGGCCTCTCTTTGCTAAAACCTAGTTCATTTCTTGCGTTTGTCTTTTCTTCTTACCTCACCGTTATTATTTGTTGGGGGCTTGTATCCAACTTTTTGGGGTATTTCCTCTGGAGGCAAGAAAGGTCTTTCTTTTCCCTGCTAGGGTTAGTTAGTTCTCCGGCTGGCGCGAGACGTCTAGAATCAACGTAGGTACGTTCCCCGGCTGCTGTTATTTGTGTGCTAGGTTCAGGTATATGGTCAGCCCAGTTACCACTGCCCTATGAGCTGGGTTTTATGTTTGCAGACTTCGCTATTGTCTCTGAGACCCCCTGCCATTGGGGTCATAACAGATCTCCCTGGGCAACCCAGGATTGCACCGGCCTTGGTAGGGAGTGTATCAACCTGTCCATGATAACTTTCACCACCATCTGTGCTAGGGAGGACAATTCAGGTTGCAACCAATTTTGGACCAGGTGTAGAATATCGAACTTTGGGACTGGGGAGATTTGTCATTGCAATGCGCCCACTAGTGCACCCGTTGCACCCTTACAGTCAGAGTCACTCCTAAGTGTGCCAAGATCTCAGCCTTTAACTTGGCGTACCTTCTGTGGTTCACCTGTCAAATATGGCACCAGAACCTCCGTCCACTGCCCCAGAGGCAATTTCTCCCACTCTGCCACATTTTCAAACACTGCCAGGGATGCCTGTAGAGGATTGTACTCACTCAGCTATGGTTTTCAGGAAAGCACAGGAAGCGGTTTCATAAGAAAATGTCTGGTCAGGTTTATTAGCTTCATAAACCTGTTTAAACACACGCAAACAAGGATAGCGTTCTCTGGCACAAAATGAAAGCAAACTGAAAATAAATAGTCCATATAGTACTGCGGGTCCGCCCACTCAGGTCAGGTCAGTGTCTTTAGCAACACACAATGGAGGTCTCCACACCTCCAGCCACAGACACTGAATGAGAGACTCGGCCTCCATTTTATCTGCCAAACCACGTCCCTGGGGGTTGGGATATGTGTGCAGTCATTCCCACCCATCTCTTTTTTAAAATTGTAAAACTTTTATTACATTTTCTAAACACAAATACAAGTTTCATTACCATCACAATGTCAGTCGTGTCAAGAGTGAATCCATTAAGCATATCACAATGCATATAGCATTAAACAATAGGCATAGCCAAAACTCGTACTTACAAATACAATAAAAACAAAATTGAAGTGTAAAGAAGAAATCAGATTATAAGAGAGAAAAAGAGAGAGAGACATACTGACAAAGGGGACAATGAACTATATCCAGAGGCACCGGAACAGCCAAATCTGTTGTCTCTGATCATATCCCGATATTCATTGGCGGATTTAAATTCCATCCAATGATATCATGATTTGTAAAATATCCCATATGAGTTGCTTATTGTCGCCATTATTTTCTCCATCAGCATTATCTCATTCATTTTAGCAAACCATAGGGAAATTGTTGGGATGGAGTCTTTTTTTTCCACAACAAAGGAATGCATGCTCTTACAGATGCAATTTAGTGGCTCAATATAGAATTTTTGTAAGTTTTAAGAGGGATGTTGCTGTGATGGAGAAGGACGAGAGCTGGATTTAGGTCTGTGGTAAGATTTGTGATTTTACCTATCACAAGTTCAACTTTTTTCCAGAAAGGGAAAAGAAGCTTACAAGACCAGAAAATATGCATAAGGTCCAGGTACGGACTGGGACTGAAATTCAGCCCTGGCATTTGAAATCAGACAGGCCCATGCTGTCCCTGCCCCCAAGAACCAGATGGTGTATATTACTAATATTACCCTGCATCGAGGAAAGCAAGATTTACTACAAGACAGATATTTCTACTGATACCGCCGTCACAACTCTTAACAGTATGGGTGTATTGAGAACATAGATTCTGTTAACAGCGAAGTAGACAAGGTGGCCCACAACCAGACAGGCCCTTCTGGCATGCTCTTCCTCCCCACATTTCCAGCACATAGGACTGGCATCAGGGAATATATCATGCAGGCGGGTTAGAACTCTATACCATCATAATAACAGTTTTTATCCGGCCTCGTGAAAGCGCGAACAAATAGACAATTTGTGTGTTAAATTACATATATGGTTCCACTGATCCTTCATCAAAGTTTGGCCTAAATCACTCTCCCTCTGAGTTTGGAAATGTGTTTTGGGTTGATCCATGGGATCGATCAGTAGGGAGTAGGAGAAAGACAAGGTGTGCCTCATGGGTCCTGTTTTCGTGCACTCTTCTTCAAATGTATTTTTGTCATTTTTGCAGTGGACTCTAGATGGAAGAGAGGGCAAGAAATGAGATAGCTGATCGGCTCTCCAGAAACCCAAGGAGGAGGGGATGGAAAAATCTTGAAGGCATTCCTTTGATGCCCATTCGTTTCCCATTCCAAAATGGGATACTCTGAAACAACCATTATTAAATCAAGAACGGAATACTTTGCTCTCTATCCCCGGGGTAAGAGTGGATTGCCCAATATAGGATACATGGAGGAGGTCTATGGTATGATCGATGACCATACTATAGTATTATTGCAGCACACAAGGGTAGCACCAATAGTAGGGTGTGTCTTTAGAACATTAACTACAGAAACGTCAAACCAGGGAATAGTAGTTAGAGGGATGTTTGTGAAACTTTGTTCAATCCCGACCCAGACCTTCTCCATTCCATTCTTGCACCAGTCCAGAACTCTAGAAAGGTGGTAACTGGTAAGCAATATAATATAATCTGAAATCAGGCAAGGCAATACCCCCAGAGGACTTAGGATGATGCAATGTATTCCTTGCTACATTGGGAGGCTTACCGGACAAGATAAACTTCATCTGAGCTGTGTAAAGAGCTTTAAAGAAGGACGAGGGGACAGCAATCTGGAGGGCCTGGATAACAAACAGGATTCGAGGGAGAATGTTAATTTTAAATATCACACTTCTGCTGAACCATGTAAAGGCATTTCTCGCCCAACTTGAACAATTCTCTTGTACTGATTTGAACAATTTAGGGAAATTAAGGGAATAAGTCAATTTCATATCGCTTGGTAGTAATATCCCTAGATACTTTATCGCTGTCTTGGGCCATTTAAAACTAAAAGCTGCTTTTAGGGGTGCTACTATAGACTGAGGGTTATTGATGTTCAGGGCTTCTGATTTGGCAAAATTGACTTTAAAATTAGAGAGGTGATTATGTGTACTGAACTCTGCCATTAGAGTAGGTAAAGATTTGGCTGCATTGTTAATGAAAAAAAGCAGATCATCATAGGCAACAATTTTACATGGAGAGCCCCGAACACAAGGACCCTCAATATTCTTATTTGACCAGATTTTCTTCAGAAATTGTTCTAGTATGAGAATTAAGATCATAGGTGATAATGGACATCCCAGATGCGTACCATTAAGTATAAAAAACTTCTTGGAGAGTATCCCATCCACTTTTACATTGGCAATTGGCTTTTAGTATAATGCTGATATCCAGCGTAACATGTTGGATTTTAGACCTAGTCTCTGAAGGGTCTCATTCATAAAAACCCAGTTCACTCTATTGAATGCCTTCTCCGCATCGGTAGATAGTAGCATAAGTGATTGACTTTTAATTCTGGCTCTATGTATAAGGTTCAATGCCTTGGGTGTGTTGTCCCTGGCTTCTCTCCCCCTCATGAAACCCACCTGATCTGGGTGGATAATTCCTGTCAGAAGTGGAGACAATCTGGATTGCAAACAGCTTAATATCCATTTTGAGCAGGGATATAAGCCTATAATTTGCACATTGTGCTGAGTCTTTCCCCTCCTTATGTATCACTGATATGTGGGCTCACAGGGAGTCTCCTGGGAGAGCAGAGCCTTTAGATATTGCAGTAAGGCTAGTGATCAGATGAGAGAGAGATCCCAAGAACAATTTATAACAGGCCAGTGGAAATCCATCTGGGTCAGGGGCCTTTCCCGAATTGGTTTCTTTTCCAGCGGCCCGGAGTTCCTCTATAGTAAAGGGCAACTCTAAGGAAGCTATGTCAGTGTCAGACAGTGAGGGAAGGCCAGACTCTCTTATGTATTTCTGGATATGCGATTTGAAGTTTGCATTAGTGTTTGTGTTGTTATTGATTGACGATGAATGGGATATAGGTGTTAGCTCTCTGTGTTCTCAGGGCTCTGACTTATGACTTCCTACTTTTGTTGCCATGTTCATAATAATGACGATGGCATCTGGTGAGATAGGCTTTTGCTTTATGTATGAGTAGGGAGGGTGACAATTCACGTTGTATTATTAATGACTTTCTGATATCGTCTGACAGGTGATGGTTATGTCATCTTTCCCACCCATCTCTTATGACTGCTCGTAAAACCTGTCCTTGGAATGGCCCAAATAACTCTCTCAGCACTATATGTGCTGGAGCATGCCTCTGAGGTCACATCACCGCAGCCAACAGCTGCAATGACACATATCTCCCCTCAAGGACTCGTCGGCGGCCATCTTACAATGCATACCGTATATACTTGTGTATAAGCCGAGCCGACCAGGGGAGCCATGCATACCAGGATACGACTGAGGGAGCCCCATGCATACAACAATGGGACCGGGGGTGCCATGCATACCAAAACGGAACCGGGGGAGCCATGCATGCAATGACGGGACTGGGGGAGCCATGCAAAGAACGATGGGACCGGGGAGCTATGCATACAACTACGGACCTGGGGTGCCATGAATACAATGACGGACTGGGGGAGCCATGCTTACAACTACGGGAACGGGGGAGCCATATACATAACGGGATTGGGGGGAGCCATATATACAACGACGGGACAGGGGAGCCATACATAAAATGACGGGACGGGGGAACCATGCATAGCAGGACAAGGATGAGGGGACAATGCATACCCGGCCAATACTCGAGTCAGTAACCTTACCCAGTTTTTCATGGCAAAATTAGGTGCCTTGGCTTATACTCGAGTCGGCTTATACTCGAGTATATATGGTACACTATAAAAATTACCTTCCTGTTTATGTCAGGGTTTTTGAAAGTCTGAGTCATTTCCTTGTCCAAATGAGCCAACGTCCACGGCGACAAATCGACATTCAGCATATCGCCATGAGAACAATCGAAAACTATTTTTTGTAATTAAAATACTAGGTTCCACTTCCTCAGGTTTCATAATCCGAATGTGTTTGCCGTCCACAGCCCCCACACAGATAGGAAAATTACAAATGTCCTGGAATTTTGCAGCATTTTCCAGCCAGAGTTCAGAGTGGGTTGGGAGAGGAATTATTGACACAGAAAATCACATAAAGCACGACAGGTGTCTCCAACAATCCCAGAAAGGGTGGACACTCCAATCCGGAATTGAAAATGTAAAGATGATAAGGTCTCTCCGGTAGCCATGAATCTGCCAAACATAAATTGGAAAAAAAAATACATGGCTTTTCTAACGATAATACTATCGACATGTGTTTGCTTTTCAAGATTACGTAACTCAGGGTCACCAACAGATGTTGCTCAGCAGGAATTGCTCGACGGAGTTGAGTGTCCTGCCTGGTGATAGATCCCCATACATATTGCAGCAAGTCATCGAAGCTCTGTTCCGACATCCTCGTGTAGTCAAAAAACTTCTATGGGTTTTCATGCAACTCTGTCTACAACGAGTGGCAGGCTCCAATGCTCTCTGGGTGTTCAAGGATGGGATGTTACCAGTAGCGACAACTACGTCTTCTCCGTTTTTGTCTTCTTTCTTCTTCACAAGCCACAGCAAAGGCAAAAGCCAATTTCAATTGTAAATCCAGATTATCATAGAAGCTGCCCATGTCAATATCCATCTTGCAGATGGATACAGCAGCCAAAGACGAGGATTTCATCAGTGCAGTGTGTATAAATATATAGAAATCCCATGAGACACGCCTATTGGGTGTCCGATGTCAAGGAAAAGCTACTGTAAAAGCATTGTCCTATTGAACGCATGCGCATAAACAACGCAAACACAATGCAAAACGCATGCAAATGTATGCACACGCAGCTTTTTTGCCATCATGCATAAGATGATGCGGATAAAAAATGCTGCGTAAGCATGCAGATGATACGCTGCGCACAAACGCTAATGTGAACCTAGCCTTAGAGCTTCTTATTTCTGCAAAATTGTCAACAATTGCATTTTAGATAAAATGAAGTCACAAGTCATACTGAATTGTTCCACGAGCACATACTTTTTTAATTTATGTATACTGTATGTTAGACATCATCCACCCTAAATTGAAATTTGACAAAAAAGGGCAGCACCAGGGCTTATCCTTTCCTGTTTTTCATTTAAGAAGGATACATTATATATCAATGTATCCACAGTCTTTGACTACCGACAAGCCTTGTGTTCACTGATCAGGTAGTCACATTCCCTAAGATCTGCCCACATTATTAACCTCTTCATCCCCAGCCTGTTTTCACCTTCCTGACCTGGCCAATTTTTTCAATTCTGGCCATTGTCAATTAATGAGAAAATAATTCTGGAATGCTGCAACGAATCCGAGTGATTCTAAGACTTTTTTTTGTGACATTTTGTACTTCATAACAGTGGTAAATTTAGGTTGATATGATTTGCATTTATTTACAAAAGTATTGAAAATTGTAATAAAAATGAGAAAATTTAGCAATTTTCAACTTTTTTTATTCCCTTAAATCAAATAGTTTTACTACACAAAATAAATAATACATAATATTAACCACATGTCTATTTTATATCAACATCCTATTTAAAAGATTATTTTTCTTGTTAGGAATTAAGTAGAGTTAAAATTTTATCACCAATTTCCCGTTTCCCAAAAAATTTAGGAAACCAATTTCTCCAGCCGGGAATAATTTTTGGGAAAGAAGGCGCATGGATGCCATTCACCAGGAGATGGACCCTTAGACAACACAGCCCCAACCCCCACCTCCGATGCATCCACTTCTATGATAAAAGGTTGAGAAACATCTGAGTGACTGAATATAGGTGCAATGTTAAAACAACTCTTTAAGGAGGAAAAAGCTGCTGAGCAGCAATCGACCATTTAGAAAAATCAGACCCCTTCTTTGTCATGTCAGTAAGGGGTTTCACCATTACCGAAAAATTTTGAATACATTTCTGGTAAAAATTAGTAAAACGCAGAAAGCGCTGCAACGCCTTCAGGCAGGGCCAGACTGGGACCAAAAAGCAGTCTGGGCACAAAAAAAAATTAACCAGCCCACATACAATGCATGTCCTCACCCAAATTGTAGAATACTGGCAGGTAGCGCCAACTTTTGCTTTACTTGTTACACCAATCAACTTGAAACATGTAAACCTGCAATGGCCATAGCGTGAATAGACAACAGTTCAATACAGACGGCCAGCAGACTATTACCACACTGCAGACTATACTAAAAAATACCGCTCTGATCAGACAAAACGTTTTGTATCTTCATTATAGGCATTGTTCACTAGAGGACAACCCCTTTTGAATGCTCCTAGTCTGATGACTCCTCCGCTCCGAGCGCTGTGTCCCCAGCAATCTCATGACATTGTTTATGTGGCATAAACGCTGCAGACTATCAGAGGATGTTGATGATCTGCAGCCTTCATAGTACAGTTTGATGATAACAAGCTGCTCTTGTGCCCTAAACAATGTCATGACACCTGTGCTGGTCCTGAAGTAAGTACGCTTGTATGTTTGTCGACACATTGGGGGCACAAACACTTTAAAGCAAACCGGTCACATCCCAAAATGCTGTTAACCCTACAGATATGGGGTTAATTTGAACTATATTCGTCCCAGAGGCCTCCAGTTTTCAGTTATACAGGAGCAGCTGCTGCGCCTTCAGTCACCACTCAATACATAGCCCCCATTCAATACATAGACCCTGGAAATGACTGACAACTGGCTCAGCAGTGCATCAGTACAGAGCCGGCTGTCAGTCAGAGATGGTGCACAGTTACAGCCGCTGCTCACTATGTACTGAGCCGGCTGTCAGTCAGAGATGGTGCATGGTTACAGCTGCCGCTCACTATGTAATAGTGGACAACCTCTTTAAGGCAAGACAGCAGCTACTATGGCCCTGATTAATCAAGATCCAATACTGGTGCTGTTCATTCAGGGCTTGATGAGATGTGCTGGAGTGAGAGGTGCTGGATTCATTATGCCTCTTAGCGAATCCTGACGCATCTTAAAATTTTTCGACTTATCAAAGTGTTTCAAGCAGATTTCAGGCTGAAAACACTTTGATGAATTGGGGTCTATGTGTGTCTATACCTGAACATCGCCATATACACATGCTTGGCAACACAGGCCCATTACTTACACCTGATATAGTCACACATTATATACAATTACACAGCACACATGCTGGACAACAAAACAACAAAGACACATTACATACACCTCATGTAGTCACACACGTCATACATGAACTTAGTACATACATGCTCTATAAGGCTGCCATCACACTAACAGTATTTGGTCAGTATTTTACATCAGTATTTGTAAACCAAAACCAGGAGTGGGTGATAAATGCAGAAGTTGTGCATATGTTTCTATTATACTTTTGCTCTAATTGTTCCACTCCTGGTTTTGGCTTACAAATACTGATGTACAATACTGACCAAATACTGCTAGTGTGACGGCAGCCTAAGAAATGCTCAGCAGGTACACATCATATAGACAGCACATGCATGCTGGACAACAATCACACACACGTGTATCACACACATGTGTCACACGTATCAAACACACACGTATCACACACACACACACATACGTATCACACACACACATGTATAACACACACGTGTATACCACGCACACATGTGTATAAGACTCACGTGTTTCACACACACACACATCACGCATGCAGCATCACACCCACACACGCAGCATCACACACACGCAGCATCACACACACGCAGCATCACACACACGCAGCATCACACACGCAGCATCACACACACGCATCTCAGACACACACGCAGCATCACACACACACGCAGCATCACACACACACAGCATAACCCACACACACATGCAGCATAACACACACGCAGCATAACCTACACACACGCAGCATCACACACATGCAGCATCACACACGCCGCATCACACACACAAGTGTCTTTTTCAAAATGGCAAAATATGGTGTAAAAAATGAGCAAAAAGACTAAATAAATTTGTCCTCTACTTTATGTTTTTTTTAATTGATAAAAGCAATGGAAACATTGATGCATGCTGAGAAACGGCCTACAGAGTATCTAACGGTTGGACACGACTGAATTGATAGAATTAAAATGTTTCTTTTGCAGTTACATCTGGAGTTTTTATCTTACTTGCAAACTTGAGCTAAGGTGATCATATTATTTATTTTATATCAGTTAAATATTTTCATTTTCTGGTTTATGTCAAAAAAATAACTCAGCATTTTTTTTTCTTTTTCATCTGTATGTCCTAATTCTAAAACATATTCTCATTTTTCAGCTTTGAATTCATCGTCTACAACTGAAACAGCAAACTCTACAACACATACCACTACTACAAAAATTGCATCTGATATTGTAACATCCGCAGGTAAGATATTTAGGAGCAATAGACAGACAAAAGTTATTAAAGGGAACCTGTCATCTGAATCATGTTGCCTAAATAATGGGCAGCATGAATCAGACATCGTTTATTGCCTTGTATGTATTACTCTGAGATGCTGCAGCATTTTTGAAAAAACATGCTTTGAGGTGGCAGTTGGGGACCATGCGATTTATTAGATTAGATTTATTAGATGTGCCAATTCTGGTGCTTCCCACTTGCACTGTAGCGGTGGCAAGCTGGGTTCAAATTTGTAGGGTTGATGTCACATTTGTATTGTTCGGTGACTTCAAGCCCATGGATTACTAATGGAGAGGTGTCTAGAACTACCATTATCATATAATTATTAATATTATTATTATTTATTTATATTATTATTTATTTATATACCACCATTAATTCCATGGTGCTGTACATGAGAAGGGGTTATATAAAAATACAAATATTACTTACAGTAAAGAAACTAACAAAGACAGACTGGTACAGAGGGAAGAGGACCCTGCCCTTGTGGGCTTACATTCTACAGGATTATGGGGGGAAGTTGGATCGCCCCCACGCAAGGGCAATGGGGTACTCGGCACTGGGTCCTTCGGTTCAGGGGACGTCACGGTGGCCTGACCTGGTCCGTGGCCCTTTGAGGGGTGTCCAATGAAGGGAGAGTTTGTATAATGTTCGTAATGCCACCTGTGGTATTCTGTTAGGGTGACCGACGCTGCTTAGGGGTCCGCTGGGGTGATGTTATGGCAGCAAGATGGTTTACCTTCCCACAGGTGAAGTGTATCCCCAGGGCCTCCCAGATGTGTAGATAGTGATGGTGGATGATGTAAGGCTCGGTAAATAACGAGGACGCAAAGCTCCTTTTTGTAAAACCAGTAGAGAGCACCTTTAAGAAGGTGCAAACTATTTACAGGAACAGTTTGTGATCATACACAGTCCATGATTCCGCAGTTCTTTGGTAATAAAACAATGATAACGTGTGAAAAAACAGGCTTAAACTTAGAATCCTCCTGAACTGAGGATCCATTTAAGGCATTACCCTAGGCGGGTTTTAGCAGCAAATAAACAGGAAAAGTTTTAAATAGAACTATTTACATTCCTTCGGGGTTTCAAGGTTTATTAGTGCCACTCTGGGGGTAGTCCTCGTGGATACTGACGACTACCTGGTACTACATAGAGTGCGTCCGCACTCCTGATGGGGGTCTGTGTACTCACAGTTCCTTGCTCCACGAGGGCACCAGCACATCTGGAGCACAGTACGACAGGTGCTCTATCAGAGATGGCGGCAGTCGTTGATTTCCTCACCTGGCCAGATGAAGGCGATGTTTGGCAATGTGGAGCCTTCGGCGACAACGGCTCCGAGTCTCTAGGTGGTGATGGCAGGGAGTCGATGGGCACTAAGAGGGTCTCATCGGTGGCTGGGGCAGGTTCAGATTGCTTACCTGCTGCCTCGGCGTCTCCGGGGCTGGTCTCCTCCACTGCAGGTGGTGGCTCCTTCGGCTGGCTGCGCTGCTGCTCCTGGATGCTGGCAGCTGCACGGTACCAGGATTTCCAGAGCTGGCAGCACAACTCCTCGACTTCCGCCCTGAGAACCTCCAGGTTCATACATGGCAGCGGGGCCTCTTCGGCTTTTGATTGGCGGACAGCACTGCAGGTATTCTCCTCCTCCTCCTCCTCCTCCTCCTCTTCTGGAGGACGGTTCCTTCTTCCTCCACCATCCCAGACTAGGAGGTGGATTCCTTTGGTTGATGGGCATATTTGTTAGGGTTTGAGTTCCCGCCTCTGCACAGGGGGAATCTCGGGCCATCTCCGCTGCGGTCTCCCATTTTTCTCCTGCCGCAGTGGAGCCTGCTCAGTGGAGACATTGGTCCCAGCATCTTGCTCAGTCCCACTCTGTACAAAGAGTTACTGCTGCTTTTCCTGCTTCTGCCATTGCAGTCAGTGCTGGGCAGCGGCGAGCAGATGCTTCTGGAACTAAGTCCTGCTCTTCTCGTTCTGAGCATGCCCTGAGTAAGATCTCTCAGTGGAGATTGAGGGTCACATGGTCAGATACTGCAGCTAAGTCCATTGGTCCTTTCAGGAAGGTCCTGTAGGTGCTAGGACTAAGTCCTGCTTGGTACACACTGAGCATGCCCAGGGCAAGATCTCTCAGTGGAGATTTAGGGTCACATGCTCAGGTATGGCAGCCTCTTATTGGTCCTTCTAGGAAGGTCTTTTACTTGCTGCAGCTATATAAGGCTCGCATGGCCGCAAGGCCATGCGCTAGTATTGCTTTCATTTATGTACTTTGCGCCAGTGTGGTCTTGTATGAGTGTGTTCAGGGACCCGGCTGAAATAAGCCCCTAGAATGCTGGCACCTCCGGCGAGGAGTTCGTATGCTTGTGTGTTCAGGGACCTGGCTGAAATAAGCCCTTAGAATGCTGGCACCTCCGGCGAGGAGTTTCGTGTGCGTGCAAGACCACTGACTGCTCTTGTTTAGACAGTTAGCCTGTGCCTCTGTGGAGTCTAACAGGGCGCAGCGCTTTGAGTTCACGGCTGCTCTGTGAAGTAACAGAGTTAGCTAACACTGCCATTAGTTCCGCTATTTGCTAGCAGCAGGTTGTCCTGCACGGTGGACCCCGGGCTGCGAACGCATCTATCCTAATAAATATATACTTTCATTAGGTGCGTTCCTCTAGCCCTATCATAACAATATTTTTCTGACATAGTAGTATCTGTGAGGGGCTGGCTCCATTTTCACACCGTTCTTCCAGGCTATGCCCACGATGACACGCCCCACTCCCTATGCACGCCGCATGGTGCTGTAATGGTGGCAGTTTTGGCGGACATTTTGGCGGTAAATGGCAGCACACAGTCCTTAAGCAAATCACAGTTCAAGCACAATTCTGGCACAGTTCTTAGGCGCACATGACCCGATTCTTCAGGCTTAAGTACATCCTGTTCGTGACGCCAAAGTTGGATCGCCACCACGCAAGGGCAATGGGGTACTCGGCACCGGGTCCTTCGGTTCAGGGGATGTCACGGTGGCCTGACCCGGTCCGTGGCCTTTTGAGGGGTGTCCAATGAAGGGAGAGTTTGTATAATGTTCGTGACGCCACCTGTGGTATTCGGTCAGGGTGACCGACGCTGCTTAGGGGTCCGCTGGGGTGATGTTATGGCAGCAAGATGGTTTACCTTCCCACAGGTGAAGTGTATCCCCAGTGCTTCCCAGATGTGTAGATAGTGATGGTGGATGATGTAAGGCACGGTAAATAATGAGGACACCAGGTTGCAGTCTCTTTACCTTTCACTGAAGGCTTCAGTGTCCTCAGTCCAGGGCACTGGATCACAGGGTAGGCTGAGTCCGGCCGGTCTGAAGTCAAATCCAGAGTCTCCTTGTCCAGGTGGAATGCAATAGCCTTCCTATGCGCACAGTAACACAGTAGGTTCCCACTTGCATAAGCTCTAATGAGGTCCTCACTGTTATTACTCTTCTCACTGTTCCCCGTAGTCGGATAGAACAAAACCCATATGACTGATGGCCTGAGGCTTGTTTATAGGGACCCTAGAGACGCCCTGATCCCCACAAGTTGCCACCGTGTCTTCTTAGGTATTAAGTTCGGGCAGCCAACTTGGAATTGACTCCAATCTCAGTCGCTGAAGCAGTGACGTAGAGCACTTTACTCCCTCGGTATTCTGGCTACCGGATCGCGCACCAGAAGGATGCCGCTTCTCTCAGCTACTATCCTCTCTGGTATCCACTTGTTGCTATGCCTTTGTTTCTCACTCACTACAACACGCTTCCTTTCAATGTCCCTTTCTTTGGATGCTGCCGCACGTGGGGCAGGCGCAGCTCCGTGGACCGTCGTCCTCCACAGACCGCAGTCTGGATCTGGCTGGAGATAACTCCAGCCAGCTTCTGCCAAACTTTGTCGGGCTCTCTCTGACTGTGTGAAGCCCAGTCAGCTTCTGTCTCAATTCCTAACCAACCCACCAGTTTTACCTATATGTGAGGAGTGGCCTAGTAGATAGAACCTTTGCTCCCCCTGGTGGCCTGGAGTGTGAAGTGTGTGTGTCGTTGTGATACCTGGACAGAAGATCTCCTTTATTGCCATCAGACGTAATATCACTCCCCCTGGTGGAAGAACGACATTACTGCAACGACCAGGACTCTGGAGCGCTGCAATATAACTATACAATCCTATAGTTACATGGTAAATAAGCACACAACCAAAATAAATTCTTTTATTTGAAATAAAACAAAACACACTTTTATTTTTTTTATCTAAAAATAACAGTTATACTCACCTGACGCCTTATTCCACTGGATCCCTCATCTCCTGTAAGAAAACAAAAATAAAAAGCAACAATATCACTCACCTATCCGTCGTTCTGTCCCACGCCATAATCCATGTTTGGGGGATAAACAGTTTTCAACCTGGATGGAGCAAAGATGCGACCGTCCAGGCTGAGAACAACTGGTGAGTGAACTGCTGTGAACGCAGGCTCAGTGGCCAGCGGTGACGTCATTGAGGTCACTGTCAGTCACTGAGGCCGGTTTCACACGTCAGTGGCTCCGGTACGTGTAGTGACAGTTTTCTCACTTACCGGAGACACTGACACACGTAGACCCATTCAAATGAATGGGTCTATGCACATGTCTCCATGTTTTCACGGACCGTGTGTCCGTGTGCAAAACACGGAGACATGTCCGCTTTTCTCCGGCAGCACGGTCCGCAAAGCGTCCCGCACACGTGCACACGGAGAACAGTGTGCACTCTCCTCCGTGTGCACGTACCGCCCGCAGGAGAAACAGCGCTACAGTTAGCACTGTCCCCCCTACTTGTGGTGCTGAAGGCGGCATTCATCCCTTCTGTCCTGCTCGGCTGAAAGCAGCACTTGCAGAACAGAAGAGATGAAAAATGATGTTTTTTTTTTTTTTTTAAATAAAGTTTGGGGGTCACCTCCCACCCCTCCCCACCCCCTGTGCGCCCGCCCGCTTGCAGAGAAATACTCACCCAGCTCCCGAGATGCCTCCTCTCAGTGCCGGCAGCTTGTCCTGTGTGAGCGGTCACGTGGTACTGCTCATTACAGTGATGAATATGTGGCTCCACCTCCCATAGGGGACCACAAACTTTATTTTAAACACAAAAAAATAAAAAAAACCTTCATTTTTCATTCCTTCTCTCCAGCGAACGCTGCTGGGGAGAAGGAATGAATGCCGGCTTCAGCACCAAAAGCAGGGGACAGCGCTTAACTGTGCTGTTTCTCCTGCGGCGGTACGTGCACACGGAGGAGAGTGCACACTGTTCTCCGTGTGCACGTGTGCGGGACGCTTTGCGGACCATGCTGCCGGAGAAACGTAGACATGTCTCTGTGTTTTGCACATGGACACACGGTCCGCGAAAAATCACTGACATGTGCAGAGACACATTGATTTTAATGTGTCTACGTGTGTCAGTGTCTCCGGTACGTGAGGAAACTGTCACCACACGTACCGGAGCCACTGACGTGTGAAACAGGCCTTAGTAGGGAAAGACCTGCCCACCGGATGATTTCAAGGTATGAGGGACAAATTTCATAAACGATTATTTCTTTTTTTTTAATAAATTCTTTATTTAAAGTAAAGACTAGAAACGTTAACTTACAAGCATTTTATATAAGAGTAAGTAAACCATAACCGTTTCAATAATGACATTGAGTAAAAGCAGACTAACATCATTAGAGAATGGTAGGAGAGGAAGAGGTGAAAAGGGTTGGAAAGGGGGGGGGTAGGAAGGAAAGATAAGGAAAAGGGAGGGGGGTCTGAGGGATGGAAGCAGGAAAAGGAAAAATTAGGAAAAAAAAGGGGGGAGGGAACAATGAACATAACAGTTCAAGTACACGTGGATATATCACTCAAAAACAAACAGTACGGTAGCAGAAATTCTCAAAATAGCAAGGACATGAAAGTAACAATATTAAGAAGACGCATTGGATCGAAACGTTCTCCAGGGGAGCCAATCTGATACAAAACGTTCATGGACATGCGCTTCCCAACTCGAGAGTTCCTCTAGTCTATAGATATGGTCAATTTTGTTGAACCACTCACCTAACGTTGGAGGAGACTCACTTCTCCAATGAATGGCTATTAAGTGCTTTGCCGCACTAAGCATCAAGGGAAGAAGACCATGTCTGGAGGGTCTGAAGTTATTTGTCGGGCACGAGAGAATGGCCTCAACGGCCAATAAGTTGGTTTTGATTAGTTTTAGCTTTTTAAACGTTGAGTTCACTCCCTCCCAAAAACCTCCGATCCTAGAACATTCCCAGAAAATGTGTGCATGGTTCCCTTGGGCGACCTGGCACCGCCAACACAAGTCAGAATCCGACAAACCAAGATGATGAAGCTTGACCGGTGTCATATGCCATCTAGTTAGTATCTTATATGAGTTTTCCTGCAGCAGGATACATCGGGAGAAACCCCGGGCAAACTTCAACACCTTTGAGATCTGATCGTCTGAAAAAGTAAAATTAAATTCAGATTCCCAGGAGTAAATAAAGGAGGTCTTAGAGAGTTGAGAGGGGGTAATGAGTCGTGAGTACATGCGGGATATAATTTTATATCTAGCTGAACCCGTTTTAAGCATGAGATCCAGCCATGACCAATTGGACTTATGTGGGAACCGCTCTCTGAATTGCGTTAGAATACGTTTAGTATGGTGTTCTTTAGAGTTGAGCGACTTTCATTTTTTTAAGATCGAGTCGGGTTTTGTGAAACCCGATTTTGTCCAGAGTCGAGTCGAGTGCAGTCGGCCGATTATCGCTAAAAGTCGGGGATCGACCGAAACACGAAACCCAATGCAAGTCAATGGGGAAGCATAGTCGGCAGTGAGTGGAGGCCAGGAAAACACCTACAGTGCCCATTTTAATGCCAAAAACATCCATTCTTGTTTCTGAAGCTTGTCAATCTTAATTAACTTTATAATAATAGTTGGGCATAGGGAATTGGGGGTCATTTGGCAAAAGTTGTGGGGGGAGTAGGGCTGGCTCAAGTTTTTCGTGGGCCCAGGAAATGCGGACTACGTCACGGCGGTGTTGCAGGGAAAGGTAAGTATTTCAACGTTGCAAGTGCTGTGATCCTGAGCAAGCAGGGGGGGCCCACTCGTTCGCATTGGCACTGGCACAGGGCCCCTCAAAGTACAGCGGTGTGTTTGCATGGCGGGGGCGCCTCCCACCAGCAGCGACACTTTTGCGTACTCTGAGGGGCCCTGTGCCAGTGACGTCACCAACGAGTATGCCCCCCCACCTGATGAAGGAACCTGCACTTTCATCTGCACCTTCCTCTCTGTCCCTGTGTAAGGTGGTATAACATGCGGGAAGGGGAACCTTACTTTCAGCAGGGTCAGATTCTGGCTGTGTAGAGTATAAGGGGAATGTAGTGGTCTCGGTCAATGTACCAGCAGACTCATCTAGCAGTGGCTGGGCAATGGGCAGGATGAGGAGGAAACAGATATAGGGCCAAAGAATATAGTAGGCTAAATGCAGTTCAAAATTGGTAACAGGACTAAACAGGCGGCATTGCTTTGTTCAGTGGAGTAGCAAACCCAAGAGCAGCAGACACTGTTTCAAGGGCCTAACCACACTAGTAGGCCAAATGCAGTTTAATATCTGATAGTATAGGGCGAAAGCCAGAATGTGGAAGCTCAGCTTTGTTCAGTTGAGGACAACACCAGGCAGGGGCAGACAGACACCTTTAGTAGGCCGGAACAGCCAATTTTTTTAAAAAACAGCAGTTAGTAAGAGGCAGAAGGTAGAAGCTCAGCTTTATTCAGTTGAGGACAACACCAGGCAGGGGCAGACCCCTTTAGTAGGCCGGAACAGCCAATTGCATTTTTAAAAATGGTAATTTGGAACTGAAGGTTGAAGCTCAGCTTTATTCAGTTGAGGACAACACCAGGCAGGGGCAGACAAACACCTTTAGTAGGCCGGAACAGCCAATTGCATTTTTAAAAATGGTAATTTGGAACTGAAGGTTGAAGCTCAGCTTTATTCAGTTGAGGACAACACCAGGCAGGGGCAGACAGACACATTTAGTAGGCCGGAACAGCCATTTGCATTTTTAAAAATGGTAATTTGGAACTGAAGGTTGAAGCTCAGCTTTATTCAGTTGAGGACAACACCAGGCAGGGGCAGACAGACACCTTTAGTAGGCCGGAACAGCCAATGGCATTTTTAAAAATGGTAATTTGGAACAGAAGGTTGAAGCACAGCTTTGTTCAGTTGAGGACAACACCAGGCAGGGGCAGACAGACACCTTTAGTAGGCCGGAACAGCCAATTTTTTTAAAAAAACAGCAGTTAGTAAGAGGCAGAAGGTAGAAGCTCAGCTTTATTCAGTTGAGGACAACACCAGGCAGGGGCAGACCCCTTTAGTAGGCCGGAACAGCCAATTGCATTTTTAAAAATGGTAATTTGGAACTGAAGGTTGAAGCTCAGCTTTATTCAGTTGAGGACAACACCAGGCAGGGGCAGACAGACACCTTTAGTAGGCCGGAACAGCCAATTGCATTTTTAAAAATGGTAATTTGGAACTGAAGGTTGAAGCTCAGCTTTATTCAGTTGAGGACAACACCAGGCAGGGGCAGACAGACACCTTTAGTAGGCCGGAACAGCCAATTGCATTTTTAAAAATGGTAATTTGGAACAGAAGGTAGAAGCTCAGCTTTATTCAGTTGAGGACAACACCAGGCAGGGGCAGACATTCACCTTTAGTAGGCCGGAACAGCCAATTGCATTTTTAAAAATGGTAATTTGGAACTGAAGGTTGAAGCTCAGCTTTATTCAGTTGAGGACAACACCAGGCAGGGGCAGACAGACAGACACCTTTAGTAGGCCGGAACAGCCAATGGCATTTTTAAAAATGGTAATTTGGAACAGAAGGTAGAAGCTCAGCTTTATTCAGTTGAGGACAACACCAGGCAGGGGCAGACATTCACCTTTAGTAGGCCGGAACAGCCAATTGCATTTTTAAAAATGGTAATTTGGAACTGAAGGTTGAAGCTCAGCTTTATTCAGTTGAGGACAACACCAGGCAGGGGCAGACAGACACCTTTAGTAGGCCGGAACAGCCAATTGCATTTTTAAAAATGGTAATTTGGAACAGAAGGTAGAAGCTCAGCTTTATTCAGTTGAGGACAACACCAGGCAGGGGCAGACATTCACCTTTAGTAGGCCGGAACAGCCAATTGCATTTTTAAAAATGGTAATTTGGAACTGAAGGTTGAAGCTCAGCTTTATTCAGTTGAGGACAACACCAGGCAGGGGCAGACAGACACCTTTAGTAGGCCGGAATGGAGCGCCCCCACACCGCCGCAGGGCCGAGGGGTACCCGGAGCCGGGCCTCTAGGTCTCAGTCCTGGGGTTGTCACGGTGGCTAGACCCGGTCCGTGGCCCTGTCTGTCAGTGGGGGACGTCCGGTGCAATAAGTGGTGTAGTAACGGTGTAGCGGTGCAGTTGTGGGGTGCAGGTCGCGGTAAATAACGAGGACACCAGGTTGCAGTCTCTTTACCTCTTTACTGAAGCTCTCTGGGTCCTCAGTCCAGAATACGGCTCACCAGGCTGCGCAAGTCCGGCCGGTCCAATGGCACTTCCAGAGCTCTCCTTGCAGGTGGAAATCGGTGCCTTCCTTCTAGCGCTATGTGTTGCAGTCCTTCCCTGCTGTGCTTACGGAAAGTACCCCACAACTGTTGTGTCTGTTTCTCGTGTTCCCTCACAACAACTTAATTCGCAATGATCTTCCTCGTCCCTCCAGATACTATGGTAGGAACGCACCCGTATGACGGGGAGGCTCGGAGATCTTCCGGGACTCTATCTGCGCCCCTCTCCTGTTGGTACCCCCCTTTGCCTTCCTGGGTGATGCGTGAGACAGTCCGCCTAAAGCTAACTGCCCTGCCGTAGGTCTGAGGTATGGCTTGAAACTCTTTACCTCCTCGGCGTTCCGGCCACCGGTAGTGCGCCTCAGTAAGGTGCTGCCTCTTTCAGCACAACCCTCACTGGTATCTCCTTTCGCTTGACTTCGTTTCTCACTCAGCACAATCTATCTCGCTTCTAGTCCTTTCTTGAGTCCCGCCGCTTCCAGGAGCCTGCGCGGACCCGTTATGTTCTTTCAATGCCAAGCCTCTGCCAGGATCCCACCCCTGGCAGAGACCCTACAGTCTCTCCCTTCACAACACCCCCTGCCACAGGGTGTTGCTCCGTTCAATCCCGTCAGCGTTCTCTCTAACTTCCTGCCTGACCCCCAGTTTACCCACTATGGTGGGGAGTGGCCTAATGAATAGCACCCTTAGCTCCCCCCGGAGGCCCAGCTGTGAGATGTATTGGTGACTGTGATACCTGCTCAGAGAACTCCTTCAGTGCCATCGAACGCACCATGGCCCCCCTTAGTGGCTGAGCCATGATACTGCAACGACCAGGACTCTGGGGCGCTGCAGGAACAGCCAATGGCATTTTTAAAAATGGTAATTTGGAACAGAAGGTAGAAGCTCAGCTTTATTCAGTTGAGGACAACACCAGGCAGGGGCAGACATTCACCTTTAGTAGGCCGGAACAGCCAATTGCATTTTTAAAAATGGTAATTTGGAACTGAAGGTTGAAGCTCAGCTTTATTCAGTTGAGGACAACACCAGGCAGGGGCAGACAGACACCTTTAGTAGGCCGGAACAGCCAATTGCATTTTTAAAAATGGTAATTTGGAACTGAAGGTTGAAGCACAGCTTTATTCAGTTGCAGCTTCTTGGCAATAATATAAAGAAGACGAGACAGGACAACACTCGTTGGATGCCATATCTGTGTTTTCACTGGAAAAAAACCTGTCATTTAACTACTTGTAGGAGAAAGTTTTTGTAGCTGGAGGCCACTTTTTGTATTGTACCAGTTTTTGGTTGTATGTTTGGAACTGAAGGTTGAAGCTCAGCTTTATTCAGTTGAGGACAACACCAGGCAGGGGCAGACAGACACCTTTAGTAGGCCGGAACAGCCAATTGCATTTTTAAAAATGGTAATTTGGAACTGAAGGTTGAAGCTCAGCTTTATTCAGTTGAGGACAACACCAGGCAGGGGCAGACAGACACCTTTAGTAGGCCGGAACAGCCAATTGCATTTTTAAAAATGGTAATTTGGAACTGAAGGTTGAAGCTCAGCTTTATTCAGTTGAGGACAACACCAGGCAGGGGCAGACAGACACCTTTAGTAGGCCGGAACAGCCAATGGCAGTTTTAAAAATGGTAATTTGGAACAGAAGGTTGAAGCACAGCTTTGTTCAGTTGAGGACAACACCAGGCAGGGGCAGACAGACACCTTTAGTAGGCCGGAACAGCCAATTTTTTTTAAAAAACAGCAGTTAGTAAGAGGCAGAAGGTAGAAGCTCAGCTTTATTCAGTTGAGGACAACACCAGGCAGGGGCAGACCCCTTTAGTAGGCCGGAACAGCCAATTGCATTTTTAAAAATGGTAATTTGGAACTGAAGGTTGAAGCTCAGCTTTATTCAGTTGAGGACAACACCAGGCAGGGGCAGACAGACACCTTTAGTAGGCCGGAACAGCCAATGGCATTTTTAAAAATGGTAATTTGGAACAGAAGGTTGAAGCACAGCTTTGTTCAGTTGAGGACAACACCAGGCAGGGGCAGACAGACACCTTTAGTAGGCCGGAACAGCCAATTTTTTTTAAAAAACAGCAGTTAGTAAGAGGCAGAAGGTAGAAGCTCAGCTTTATTCAGTTGAGGACAACACCAGGCAGGGGCAGACCCCTTTAGTAGGCCGGAACAGCCAATGGCATTTTTAAAAATGGTAATTTGGAACAGAAGGTAGAAGCTCAGCTTTATTCAGTTGAGGACAACACCAGGCAGGGGCAGACAGACACCTTTAGTAGGCCAGAACAGCCAATTGCATTTTTAAAAATGGTAATTTGGAACTGAAGGTTGAAGCTCAGCTTTATTCAGTTGAGGACAACACCAGGCAGGGGCAGACACCTTTAGTAGGCCGGAACAGCCAATTTTATTAAAAAAAAGCAGTTAATAAGAGGCAGAAGGTAGAAGCTCAGCTTTATTCAGTTGAGGACAACACCAGGCAGGGGCAGACACCTTTAGTAGGCCGGAACAGCCAATTTCATTTTTAAAATTCGTAATTTGGAACAGAAGGTTGAAGCACAGCTTTATTCAGTTGCAGCTTCTTGGCAATAATATAAAGAAGACGTGACAGGACAACACTCGGTGGATGCCATATCTGTGTTTTCAATGGAAAAAAACCTTTCAGTTAACTATTTGCAGGATAAAGTTTTTGTAGCTGGTGGACAATTTTTTTTAAAAAAAGCAGTTAATAAGAGGCAGAAGGTAGAAGCTCAGCTTTAATCAGTTGCAGCTTCTTGGCAATAATATAAAGAAGATGCGACAGGACAACACTCGGTGGATGCCATATCTGTGTTTTCAATGGAAAAAAACCTTTCAGTTAACTACTTGCAGGAGAAAGTTTTTGTAGCTGGTGGCCAATTTTTGTACTGTACCAGTTTTTTGTTGTATGTGTTTTTGTTTTTAATGTTAAAATGTCTGCATTTGATATCTCTCCAGTATTTTCTTTTTTATAAGCAAAATACTGCAGTTTTACATCGGTTACATGGATACACGGGCAGGCAGCTTGGTGGTCAGTGGAGGAGTATTTAAAGTAGGGACCGCAGACAGGCTATCAAAGGCCTAAAATAACAAACAATAGGCTTATGGCAGTTTTACATCGGTTACATGGATACACGGGCAGGCAGCTTGGTGGTCAGTGGAGGAGTATTTAAAGTAGGGACCGCAGACAGGCTATCAAAGGCCTAAAATAACAAACAATAGGCTCATGGCTGTTTTACATCGGTTACATGGATACACGGGCAGGCAGCTTGGTGGTCAGTGGAGGAGTATTTAAAGTAGGGACCGCAGACAGGCTATCAAAGGCCTAAAATAACAAACAATAGGCTCATGGCAGCTTTACATCGGTTACATGGATACACAGGCAGCTTGGTGGTCAGTGGAGGAGTATTTAAAGTAGGGACCGCAGACAGGCTATCAAAGGCCTAAAATAACAAACAATAGGCTCATGGCTGTTTTACATCGGTTACATGGATACATGGGCAGGCAGCTTGGTGGTCAGTGGAGGAGTATTTAAAGTAGGGACCGCAGACAGGCTATCAAAGGCCTAAAATAACAAACAATAGGCTCATGGCAGCTTTACATCGGTTACATGGATACACAGGCAGCTTGGTGGTCAGTGGAGGAGTATTTAAAGTAGGGACCGCAGACAGGCTATCAAAGGCCTAAAATAACAAACAATAGGCTCATGGCTGTTTTACATCGGTTACATGGATACACGGGCAGGCAGCTTGGTGGTCAGTGGAGGAGTATTTAAAGTAGGGACCGCAGACAGGCTATCAAAGGCCTAAAATAACAAACAATAGGCTCATGGCAGTTTTACATCGGTTACATGGATACACAGGCAGCTTGGTGGTCAGTGGAGGAGTATTTAAAGTAGGGACCGCAGACAGGCTATCAAAGGCCTAAAATAACAAACAATAGGCTCATGGCTGTTTTACATCGGTTACATGGATACACGGGCAGGCAGCTTGGTGGTCAGTGGAGGAGTATTGCAAGGAGTGTCTGTCCCAGTACTCCCAAAATATAAATAGATGTTAATGTCTCGCAAAACAACCAAAAAAAAAAAAAAGGTGGCATACTTAGGTACAGGGGTGGGCTCATCTGCTGAGTTTCTGACATAGTAATTTGGCAGTAACTATTTAATGGTGCCAATATAGGACACAGACACAGACTACTTTAAGTTGCATCATAGATGTCTACAAATTTGTATTGTCAGTGCCAGACATTGAATGATGTCAGCGAATAGACTAAAGATTGGTGGAGCTGTGCGACATAATTTTGCACGTGGTAGAGCACAGTTTGAGCTGGGGGAGGGGGGAACTCTCTTGAGGCCGGCGGGACCGCCCCAGGGCCCCTCATGTTACAACGGTGTGTCTGACGTTGGGTGCGCACCACCACCGCCAGAGACACTACATTGTACTATGAGGGACCCAGTAGCAATGCCGTCAACCAAAAGCGAGCACACCCACCTCTTCAGACAAACAGCAGTCTCACGGGTGCTTGCGCCAAGTCGCGATACCACGGCCCCGTGTGGGGAGTTTGGCCATTTAGGGAGGTGTAAACATGTCGTATGCTGTACAATCAGCTGCAGCAAATTAGACATTAGAAAAGTAATTCACAGGCAAGAGCTTTTCATAGGAAAGCTAGGTGTCGGCCGGGCAAGGTGGGGCAAAAGATTTCGAAATCCAGTTGTGGTTCATTTTAATGAATGTTAGATCGTCAACATTTTGGGTAGCCAGACGAGTCCTTTTTTCGGTTAATATTGAACCTGCAGCACTGAATACTCTTTCTGATAGGACACTTGCTGCCGGGCAAGCAAGCTCCTGCAATGCATATTCTGCCAATTCTGGCCAGGTGTCTAATTTTGATGCCCAGTAATCAAATGGGAATGACGGTTGAGGGAGAACATCGATAAGGGATGAAAAATAGTTAGTAACCATACTGGACAAATGTTGTCTCCTGTCACTTTCAATTGATGCAGCAGTACCTGTCCTGTCTGCGGTCATAGCAAAATCACTCCACAACCTGGTCAGAAAACCCCTCTGTCCAACGCCACTTCTGATGTGTGCACCCCTAACACTCCTAGTCTGTTGCCCCCGTGAGAACGATCACGTGCGCTGTGTGCTGGGAATGCCTGAAGCAAACGGTCAACAAGAGTTGATTGTTTGGTTGCTAATATTAGTTCCAAGTTCTCATGTGGCATAATATTTTGCAATTTGCCTTTATAGCATGGATCAAGGAGGCAGGCCAACCAGTAATCGTCATCGTTCATCATTTTCGTTATGCGTGTGTCCCTTTTTAGGATACGTAAGGCATAATCCGCCATGTGGGCCAAAGTTCCAGTTGTCAAATCTCCGGTTGTGATTGGGTGAGGGGCAGTTGCAGGCAAATCTACGTCACTTGTGTCCCTCAAAAAACCAGAACCCGGCCTTGACACGCAGCCAATTTCCAGTGCCCCCGGGAAAGGTTCCGCATTAAAAATATACTCATCCCCATCATCCTCCTCGTCCTCCACCTCCTCTTCGCCCGCTACCTCGTCCTGTACACTGCCCTGACCAGACAATGGCTGACTGTCATCAAGGCTTTCCTCTTCCTCTGGTGCAGACGCCTGCTCCTTTATGTGCGTCAAACTTTGCATCAGCAGACGCATTAGGGGGATGCTCATGCTTATTACGGCGTTGTCTGCACTAACCAGCCGTGTGCATTCCTCAAAACACTGAAGGACTTGACACATGTCTTGTATCTTCGACCACTGCACACCTGACAACTCCATGTCTGCCATCCTACTGCCTGCCCGTGTATGTGTATCCTCCCACAAAAACATAACAGCCCGCCTCTGTTGGCACAGTCTCTGAAGCATGTGCAGTGTTGAGTTCCACCTTGTTGCAACGTCTATGATTAGGCGATGCTGGGGAAGGTTCAAAGACCGCTGATAGGTCTGCATACGGCTGGCGTGTACAGGCGAACGTCGGATATGTGAGCAAAGTCCACGCACTTTGAGGAGCAGGTCGGAGAACCCAGGATAAGTTTTCAATAAGCACTGCACCACCAGGTTTAAGGTGTGAGCCAGGCAAGGAATGTGTTTCAGTTGGGAAAGGGAGATGGCAGCCATGAAATTCCTTCCGTTATCACTAACTACCTTGCCTGCCTCAAGATCTACTGTGCCCAGCCACGACTGCGTTTCTTGTTGCAAGAACTCGGACAGAACTTCCGCGGTGTGTCTGTTGTCGCCCAAACACTTCATAGCCAATAAAGCCTGCTGACGCTTGCCAGTAGCTGGCCCATAATGGGACAACTGGTGTGCAACAGTGTCATCTGCCGATGGAGTGGTTGGCCGACTGCGGTCTGTGGAAGAGCTGTAGCTTCTGCAGGAGGACGAGGAGGAGGAGGAGGAGGGGGTGCGAACGCCTACAGCCAACTGTTTCCTAGACCGTGGGCTAGGCACAACTGTCCTGAAATTGATGTCCCCTGTGGACCCTGCATCCACCACATTCACCCAGTGTGCCGTGATGGACACATAACGTCCCTGGCCATGCCTACTGGTCCATGCATCTGTAGTCAGGTGCACCTTTGTACTCACAGATTGCCTGAGTGCATGGACGATGCGCTGTTTAACATGCTGGTGCAGGGCTGGGATGGCTTTTCTGGAAAAAAAGTGTCGACTGGGTAGCTCGTATCGTGGTTCAGTGTACTCCATCAGGGCTTTGAAAGCTTCGCTTTCAACTAACCGGTAGGGCATCATCTCTAACGAGATTAGTCTAGCTATGTGGGCGTTAAAACCCTGTGTACGCGGATGCGAGGATAAGTACTTCCTTTTTCTAACCAGAGTCTCATGTAGTGTGAGCTGAACTGGAGAGATGGAGATCGTGGAACTTGCGGGTGTGCCGGTGGACATGGCAGACTGAGAGACGGTTGGAGACGGTATTGTTTCCGCCGGTGCCCTAGATGCAATATTTCCGCCTACAAAACTGGTGATTCCCTGACCCTGACTGCTTTTGGCTGGCAAAGAAACCTGCACAGATACTGCCAGTGGTGCGGAAAATGGTGGCCTTACAGTGACGGAAGGGATGTTGCGTTGATGACTAGCTTTATTGGCCGAGGGTGCTACAACCTTAAGGGACGTTTGGTAGTTAGTCCAGGCTTGAAAATGCATGGTGGTTAAGTGTCTATGCATGCAACTAGTATTGAGACTTTTTAGATTCTGACCTCTGCTTAAGCTAGTAGAACATTTTTGACAGATGACTTTGCGCTGATCAATTGGATGTTGTTTAAAAAAATGCCAGACTGCACTCTTCCTAGCATCGGATCCCTTTTCAGGGATTGCAGACTGAGCTTTAACCGGATGGCAACGCTGTGCTCCAACAGGTTTTGGCTTTGACACGCGTTTTGGGCCAGATATTGGCCCGGCAGATGGAACCTGTTGCGATGTTGATGCCTGCTGCGGCCCCTCCTCCACCTCCGCTTCTGAACTACTGCTGCCTGCACCCTGTTCCCCCAATGGCTGCCAATCGGGGTCAACAACCGGGTCATCTATTACCTCCTCTTCGAGCTCGTGTGCAACTTCGTCTGTGTCACTGTGTCGGTCTGTGGTATAGCATTCGTGGCGGGGCAACATAGTCTCATCAGGGTCTGATTGTGGATCTGTACCCTGAGAGGGCAATGTGGTGGTCTGAGTCAAAGGAGCAGCATAGTACTCTGGCTGTGGCTGTGCATCAGTGCACTCCATGTCAGAATCTACTTGTAATGGGCATGGCCTGTTAAGTGTTTCACTTTCTAAGCCAGGGACGGTATGTGTAAAGAGCTCCATGGAGTGACCCGTTGTGTCGCCTGCTGCATCCTTCTCTCTTGTTGTAGTTTTTGCTGAGGAGGACAAGGAAGCGACTTGTCCCTGACCGTGAACATCCACAAGCGACGCGCTGCTTTTACATTTACCAGTTTCAGAAGAGGAGGCAAAAGAGCTAGAGGCTGAGTCTGCAATGTAAGCCAAAACTTGCTGTTGCTGCTCTGGCTTTAAAAGCGTTTTTCCTACTCCCAGAAAAGAGAGCGTTCGAGGCCTTGTGTAGCCAGACGACGAAACTGGCTCCACAGCTCCAGACTTAGGTGGAATATTTTTATCCCCACGACCACCTGATGCTCCACTACCACTACCATCATTACCAGCTGACAATGAACGCCCACGGCCACGACCTCTTGCACCAGACTTCCTCATTGTTTTAAAAAATTAACCAAAGTAACTTTATTTGTTGCTGTCAAACAACTTACACGGTGAGCTATAACTTCAGTATGATTTCAATATCCCTTAACAGGTTGGTGAGACCACAAGGAAAATCAGGCACAATGTTACACACTCTGTTTTCTGTGGCACAAAATCACAGAGATGACACACACGCAGGACTGTCACTCAAGCACTAATGTCAATATTATTCTCCCACCTAATTTTTTTTTTTTTTTCCCAGGGAGACTTTAGAAACCAAATAAGATAAAATGTTTTTTTCAGGGACAATTTAGAAACCAAATACTAATAAAAAAAAAAAAAAAAATAGCCTTTCTATGGTCCACAATTAGAGAGAGAGAGGTGGCACACCCAGGAGTCAAGACTGGCACACAAGCTGAAAGGGCAATATTACTCTCCCACTGTTTTTTTATGTACTTTTTTTTTTTTTCAGGGAGACTTTAGAAACCAAATAATATTAAACAAAGCAAAAAAATAAATAGGCTTTCTATGGCCCACAATTAGAGAGAGAGAGGTGGCACACCCAGGAGTCAAGACTGGCACACAAGCTGAAAGGGCAATATTACTCTCCCACTGTTTTTTTATGTATTTTTTTTTTTTCAGGGAGACTTTAGAAACCAAATAATATTAAACAAAGCAAAAAAATAAATAGGCTTTCTATGGCCCACAATTAGAGAGAGAGAGGTGGCACACCCAGGAGTCAAGACTGGCACACAAGCTGAAAGGGCAATATTACTCTCCCACTGTTTTTTTATGTATTTTTTTTTTTTCAGGGAGACTTTAGAAACCAAATAATATTAAACAAAGCAAAAAATAAATAGGCTTTCTATGGCCCACAATTAGAGAGAGAGAGGTGGCACACCCAGGAGTCAAGACTGGCACACAAGCTGAAAGGGCAATATTACTCTCCCACTGTTTTTTTATGTATTTTTTTTTTTCAGGGAGACTTTAGAAACCAAATAATATTAAAAAAAGCAAAAAAATAAATAGGCTTTCTATGGCCCACAATTAGAGAGAGAGAGGTGGCACACCCAGGAGTCAAGACTGGCACACAAGCTGAAAGGGCAATATTACTCTCCCACTGTTTTTTTATGTACTTTTTTTTTTCAGGGAGACTTTAGAAACCAAATAATATTAAAAAAAGCAAAAAAATAAATAGGCTTTCTATGGCCCACAATTAGAGAGAGAGAGGTGGCACACCCAGGAGTCAAGACTGGCACACAAGCTGAAAGGGCAATATTACTCTCCCACTGTTTTTTTATGTATTTTTTTTTTTTCAGGGAGTCTTTAGAAACCAAATAATATTAAACAAAGCAAAAAAATAAATAGGCTTTCTATGGCCCACAATTAGAGAGAGAGAGGTGGCACACCCAGGAGTCAAGACTGGCACACAAGCTGAAAGGGCAATATTACTCTCCCACTGTTTTTTTATGTATTTTTTTTTTTCAGGGAGACTTTAGAAACCAAATAATATTAAACAAAGCAAAAAAATAAATAGGCTTTCTATGTCCCACAATTAGAGAGAGAGAGGTGGCACACCCAGGAGTCAAGACTGGCACACAAGCTGAAAGGGCAATATTACTCTCCCACTGTTTTTTTATGTACTTTTTTTTTTTTTCAGGGAGACTTTAGAAACCAAATAATATTAAAAAAAGCAAAAAAATAAATAGGCTTTCTATGGCCCACAATTAGAGAGAGAGAGGTGGCACACCCAGGAGTCAAGACTGGCACACAAGCTGAAAGGGCAATATTACTCTCCCACTGTTTTTTTATGTATTTTTTTTTTTTTCAGGGAGACTTTAGAAACCAAATAATATTAAACAAAGCAAAAAAATAAATAGGCTTTCTATGGCCCACAATTAGAGAGAGAGAGGTGGCACACCCAGGAGTCAAGACTGGCACACAAGCTGAAAGGGCAATATTACTCTCCCACTGTTTTTTTATGTATTTTTTTTTTTCAGGGAGACTTTAGAAACCAAATAATATTAAACAAAGCAAAAAAATAAATAGGCTTTCTATGGCCCACAATTAGAGAGAGAGAGGTGGCACACCCAGGAGTCAAGACTGGCACACAAGCTGAAAGGGCAATATTACTCTCCCACTGTTTTTTTATGTATTTTTTTTTTTCAGGGAGACTTTAGAAACCAAATAATATTAAAAAAAGCAAAAAAATAAATAGGCTTTCTATGGCCCACAATTAGAGAGAGAGAGGTGGCACACCCAGGAGTCAAGACTGGCACACAAGCTGAAAGGGCAATATTACTCTCCCACTGTTTTTTTATGTACTTTTTTTTTTTTCAGGGAGACTTTAGAAACCAAATAATATTAAAAAAAGCAAAAAAATAAATAGGCTTTCTATGGCCCACAATTAGAGAGAGAGGTGGCACACCCAGGAGTCAAGACTGGCACACAAGCTGAAAGGGCAATATTACTCTCCCACTGTTTTTTTATGTATTTTTTTTTTTCAGGGAGACTTTAGAAACCAAATAATATTAAAAAAAGCAAAAAAATAAATAGGCTTTCTATGGCCCACAATTAGAGAGAGAGAGGTGGCACACCCAGGAGTCAAGACTGGCACACAAGCTGAAAGGGCAATATTACTCTCCCACTGTTTTTTTATGTATTTTTTTTTTCAGGGAGACTTTAGAAACCAAATAATATTAAACAAAGCAAAAAAATGAATAGGCTTTCTATGGCCCACAATTAGAGAGAGAGAGGTGGCACACCCAGGAGTCAAGACTGGCACACAAGCTGAAAGGGCAATATTACTCTCCCACTGTTTTTTTATGTATTTTTTTTTTTCAGGGAGACTTTAGAAACCAAATAATATTAAACAAAGCAAAAAAATAAATAGGCTTTCTATGGCCCACAATTAGAGAGAGAGAGGTGGCACACCCAGGAGTCAAGACTGGCACACAAGCTGAAAGGGCAATATTACTCTCCCACTGTTTTTTTATGTATTTTTTTTTTTTTCAGGGAGACTTTAGAAACCAAATAATATTAAAAAAAGCAAAAAAATAAATAGGCTTTCTATGGTCCACAATTAGAGAGAGAGAGGTGGCACACCCAGGAGTCAAGACTGGCACACAAGCTGAAAGGGCAATATTACTCTCCCACTGTTTTTTTATGTATTTTTTTTTTTCACGGAGACTTTAGAAACCCAATAATATTAAAAAAAACAAAAAAATAAATAGGCTTTGTATGGCCCACTGAATGAGAGATGGCACACACAGGAGTGGCACACAAGCCCTGACTGAGGCCAATATTTTTCTCCCACTGATTGATGTAGTGTTTTTGTGTTGAGGTAGATTTTAGAACACAAATCAAGGAAAAAAATAAATAGGCTTTCTATGGCCCACTCAGTGAGAGATGGCACACACAGGGATGGCACTGTAGCAGAAATGCCAATCTTAATCTTCCACAAAAAAAAAAAAAAAAAACAGGGACTGTCCTACAATTACTATCTCCCTGCAGTAATGTAAGCCAGGTATGGCAGGCAGCAATAGGAGTGGACTGATGCACAAATTAAATAAAAAGTGTGGACAAACAAAAAAGATAGCTGTGCAGAAAGGAAGGAACAAGAGGATATGTGCTTTGAAAAAAGCAGTTGGTTTGCACAGTGGCGTACACACAGCAATACAGCTATCACGGAGCCTTCTAGGGCAGCCCAATGAGCTACAGCGCTGAGGGAAAAAAAAAAATGTAGCTTCCAGTGTCCCTGCACACCGAAGGTGGTGTTGGACAGTGGAAATCGCTACAGCACAAGCGGTTTGGTGGTTACTGGACCCTGCCTAACGCTATCCCTGCTTCTGACGAAGCGGCAGCAACCTCTCCCTAAGCTCAGATCAGCAGCAGTAAGATGGCGGTCGGCGGGAACGCCCCTTTATAGCCCCTGTGACGCCGCAGACAGCAAGCCAATCACTGCAATGCCCTTCTCTAAGATGGTGGGGACCAGGACCTATGTCATCACGCTGCCCACACTCTGCGTTCACCTTCATTGGCTGAGAAATGGCGCTTTTCGCGTCATTGAAACGCGACTTTGGCGCGAAAGTCGCGTACCGCATGGCCGACAAGCACAGGGGTCGGATCGGGTTTCATGAGACGCCGACTTAGCCAAAAGTCGGCGACTTTTGAAAATGAACGACCCGTTTCGCTCAACCCTAGTGTTCTTGTAAAAAATGTCTTGGGGACGTCAAGGCATTGCTGGGCCAGATATTGTTTTTAAGAGTTTTGCCATCATAAAAATTAGAAAGAGAATCCATGGGGAGCTTCGACCATAAATTATATGAGTCCTCGAAATTAGGGTTGACTAAATAAGGAATGACTGCGATAGGAGTTAAGGATGATGGGAATGATTCTGATGGCAGTTCGTTCAAAACAGAACGTCTAGTATGTAGGGTAGCTAAAGTTATTTCATCCAGCCCCAACGAAGCCGGTGGTTTTGAACGCAACCATAAGAATGGAATTCCCCCATTGTCCAACAGAGCCACATCTATCATGTCTAATATGCCTCTCTCAAGGCCAATTGTAATTCTCAACCATCTACTTAAATGTATGGCTTTATAATAGGTATAAGGGTCAGGTACTCCCAAACCACCACACAAGATGGGGTATGTCAATAGTTTGAAAGGTAGCCTAGCAGGTTTATTTTTCCATATAAATTTGGAAATTAAAGACCTTATATTTTTGAAAAAAGTGAGGGGGAGACGAATGGGTACCATACTCATACAGTACAATAATATAGGCATGAGGTAAGTTTTAAACACGTTGATACGTCCTATCCACGATAAAGTAGGTAAATTATACGATTTTATCAACATATCTAGTTTTTTTTAGTAAGGGTGAAAAATTAGAACCGAATAAGTCCATGGGGTCCCTCGTAATCCAGACACCTAAATATTTTATAGAGGATGTGGACCAAGAGAAGGGGGTTAGTTTACGCAAATTAGATAGTTGAAAGTCCGATAAGGTAATATTGAGGACTTCCGATTTAGAATTATTAATTTTGAAATTTGATAACTTACTGAAATGATTAAGTATATTGAGGATAATGGGAAATGCTTTAAAAGGATTGGAAATAAGGAAGAGCAGGTCATCTGCAAATGCCAGTGTTTTTATTTCCAGTCTACCTATCTGTAAACCTTGAACTTGGTCCTCTTGTCTAATTCTTTGCATTAGCGTTTCGATAACTAATATAAACAAAGAAGGGGATAAGGGGCATCCCTGCCTGGTACCGTTACTAATATTAAAAACATAAGATAAAACACCATTCAGCCGGACTCTGGCAGTGGGAAAGGAGTACAAGGAAAAGACCGCTGTAATAAACTGAGAAGGAAAGCCAAATCTATACAAGACTCTCTCCATGTATCTCCAGCTCACTCTATCAAACGCCTTCTCGGCATCGGTAGATAGGAGAGTCAACGGTAAATTCCACTTTCTAGCATATATTATAGATTGGAGAACTTTAGGTCAATTATCCTTGCCCTCTCTTCCTCGTATGAAACCCGCCTGGTCCGAATGAATCAATTTTTGGGAGTATGTTGCTTAGCCTAGTCGCCAAGAGTTTTGCCCACAGCTTAGTGTCTGTGTTGAGGAGAGATATAGGCCTATAGCTAGAGCAGAGATTGGGATCTTTACCCTCTTTTGGCAGCACTGTGATAAAAGCTTCTAAGGCTTGTTTCGGGAGGGGTTCCCCCGCCAGAAAAGAATTAAATAATGTTACTATATGGGGTAGTAGGGATTTTATTAGTTTTTTATAATAAATGATGGGGAGTCCATCAGGGCCCGGGGCCTTCCCATTGGGAATGCTAGATAAAATTTCCAATACCTCTTCAGGAGCAATTGGGGCCGTTAAAGATGAAATGTCATCTGAAGATCATGAGGGGAGTCTCAGAGAGGAGAGGAAGGTGTCTATTGTTTCCAAGGCTGTCCCGGGCTCTCCCATGTCCTCCGGTACATCTAGATTATAAAGAGTCTCATAAAAATGTTTGAACTCTTTAGCAATGTCTTTGGTCTCAGAAACCATTGGACCATTCGAACCTTTTAATTGTGTGATGAAAGTACGCCCACTACACTTTCTCAGGAGAGAAGTCATGAGTTTACTCCCTCTATTGCCATGAAGGTAAAACTGCTGTTGGCTTCTCATATAAATCTTAGCTGAATGTATGTTCAGAAGATCTTTCAGGGATCTTCTAAGTGAAGTGAGCTCTGTCTGAGCTTTATCTGTCTGAGAGCGTTTGTGCATCTTTTCCACAGAATTAATCTGGTGTAAAATAGCCATTATTTCTTTGGACCTTTCTTTTTTCAAATATGAGCCCAAGGCTATAAATTCTCCTCTTAGGACAGCTTTATGTGTCTCCCAAACCAAAGGCATGGGAGTGCCCGGAAGACAGTTCTCTTTAAAGAAAAGATTGATGGAAGTTGAAAACTTAGTCACATAGGAACTAGATCCTAGCAGAGTTTCGTTTAGCGTCCAAGTATATGGAGTAAGAGGGAGTGATTTAATGTTCATCTCTAAGAAAATCGGGGCGTGATCTGAAAGGGATATAATGTCTATTTTTGCAGATTTCACCAGGTGGAGGTGACAAGATTGCGTTAAGAAGTAGTCTAGTCTATGATAATTATTATGAGGTGGGGAAAAGAAAGTGAAGTCCTTAGTCGTCGGGTATAGCGTTCTCCATGGGTCGATTAATTTTAAAGATTGTAGGGTGATATGTAATTTCCTTAGTGCTTTTTGTGAAATAGAAGATTTCCCTGAGGAGGAATCTATCGCTGGATTGAAAGTAGCATTGAAGTCCCCTCCTAGTATTATAATCCCTTCTTTGAATAGTCTAAGGGTATTCAATACTTGGCATAACCAACCAATTTGATTTTGATTTGGGGCGTAAATGTTACAAAGGGTAACTTTTGTGTTGGCTAAAAGCCCTTTTATCATTATATATCTCCCATCAGCATCTGACAAGGTATCTTTCAAGGTAAAAGGAACATTTCTTTTGAATGCTATACTGACTCCTCTTGAGGCAGTGGTACCAGTATTATGATACCATATAGGGAATTGTGTTCTTGACGTATCAGGGGTCCTATCTTTCTTAAAATGGGTTTCCTGAAAAAATGCAATACTAGAATTTTTAGATTGTAGAAATATCATCAGTTGCCCTCTTTTCCTTGGCGAGCGCATGCCCTTCACATTATATGAGGCCACCACTAAGGTGGCTGATTTTGAATGACTACCGGTCATGAGTTGTAAAAGAAAACAAGAGGACATCTGCACACGCGTACTGAACTAACAAAATAGTCATAACTGTAATAAAAACAGTATGGGGGAAAAAGTATAACATATAAACATCAAAAATCCCATCCGTGGCGGAGGCTAGGGCCAAGAACATCCTCCTAGAACAGACAGGACAGTCCATTTGTAGGCGCACAAGCGGTTAACAGGATATCAACATTTACTACCAATAAAATCTAAAATAAAGACAATGAAAAGGAAAAAATTCCAATGACTGATCGAACCTTAATCTATACCCGATCTGGTCACATCAGAGAGATCGGGTCTATCCGTCGATCGAAGATGAAGGGCAAAGGTGGAACATAAGCATCTCAAGGAGGTGGTTTCTTTTTATTTCCAGACTTGCCTTGTTTCGGAGACGCAAGTCTCTTGGCTGGAGACCATTCACCATGATCCAACAAAGGGCGGAGACTGGAGGGAACATTTAGCGTCATATCCAGAGGCAACCAGGAAGGGACATCCACTGCTTCAATATTGAATGTAGACCAGACTTTGGTGAGGTCATCTGGGTGGCAGATTACAACTTGCTTTCCTCCTCCATGTATAGCCAGGCCAAAGGGGAATAGCCATTTGTATAATATCTTGTTCATACGTAATGTGTCAAGAAGAGGTTTCAGAACCCTTTGTTTGGCAAGAGTCGATGGTGCCAGGTCTTGATGAAGCTGGATGGATGATCCTTCGTAGGATAAATTTTTATTGTCTCTGGAAGCATTTAAAATTGCCGAGGTATCTAAGTAGTTCAGGAGACCACATATCACATCCCTTGCGGGGTCTGTGGGTTTAGGCTTAGGCCTGAGCGAGCGGTGAATCCTCTCAATGACCATTTGATCACATCGTTCCTGAGGCAGTAGAGAAGCAAATATTTCCCTAGCTGATTTTTCAAGTATCTCGTTAGAGACACTTTCAGGTATCCCTTTAATTCTGATATTTTTTCTGCGGCTCCGGTTTTCTTGGTCCTCTATAGATAGAGATACTATGTTTAATTGAGACTTGTGGAAGTCCAGATGGTCTTTAATTTTGTTAGAGTGACTTATGAGAGAAGACTGAGTGGCTTCTAGGGACTCAACTCTATTGCCAATTTGTTGAATATCTTCTCGTAGGCCGGAAACTTCCGCAATCAGTGGTTTCATTGCTTGAATTAATGCCTTTTTAAGGAAACATTTTGAAATTCCTCCAGATTCCATCTGTGTGGTGTCACTGCCTGAAGCCTCATCACTGGAATCTAAGTCGTCGACAGGGTCATCCATTTTGGCATTGGAGTGGGAGATCCTGTGAGCAGACCGAGTTAGTGAAGGTTTATGTTTCAAGAATTTCTCCATAGCGCTTTGTTTGTCTTGTTTAGTAGTAGAGAGAGAAGATTTGCGGCGCTCTTTATGAATTTTAACCATTCTATCTAAATATAGCGCTCGATTTGAAGATCACCACCTGTGCGCCAGAATCATGTTTAGGTCATCATATCTGAAATTGTAGTTGAACATTGTCACAGTTTGAATAAAGAAAAAAAAATTGACACTAGGTCGTCTATAGAGACCAGTTAGGAGGAAGAATAGAGTGTAGATCCTTTATGCCACCATTAGATGGCAGAGTAGTACCAAAAATTAGTTTCTCTATTATTGGCTACTGTGGGTTGTATTCATGGAGGAGGCTTTCATCACTATCAATGTGTGAAGTGATATATAGTAGTTCAAGCAGTAGGTGTCGCTCTTGTTCTAGATTAAGTATATGTTGTGTGTCCAATAAAAAAGAAATAAAAAAAAGGAAAAAAGAAAAGAGAAAAACTAAATAAAATAAAATTAAAGATGACTTGAGCACAGGGGTTCAAAATAGAGGACAGTAAGTCTCAGTAGATTTAGATGTGACTGACTCGGTTGTATAGTAGTGAACAGTTCAGACAACCGTGGCTGGGCTTATTACAGAGAAAAGTTCTCAGCTTATGGGACACCTATGTGTGGAGGAAGGAACCACTCTCCAAGGTGCCCCTCTTTCCCCCACAAGATGATGTTGTTGTTGTTGGGGTCTGACGTGTTGAGACCCTTCCTGGTTATTGCGCAGCAGCCCAGTGCTCCGGCAGCTGCAGGAGGGGAGGGGAAGACGGCGCCGACCCCACAGAAGGACTGAGGTGATGACCGGGATATGGAGAGTGCCACACCATTCGCCGCCCCCCCCCAGGCACCAGCAGGAGGGAAGGCCCAGTAGAGAGTGGTGAGGTGGAAGCGGCGTTAGTCAGGCTAAAAGGGACCTCTCTCTGCGCCCTGTGAGGGATCCAAGATGGCGCCGCACTCGGCGGGAAATCCCCAGGACCGTCTCCTCCCCCACCAAGTCGCGCCGTCTCACCGAGGCAATTACTGGGCCTAGAGGGGTTCAGAGCATCGCTGTGGACGATGAACCCACCCAGCGGTTTTGCTGACAGGCGCTTCTGGTCTCTTCGGCAGGTGCCCCGGGCAGGAAGCAGGGAGCAGCGGGCGGGCCGCAGCAGCGACGGGTCCGCACACCGCAGCGGGCCGCAGGGATCACCAGACCCCAGGGGACTCCAACGCAGGCAGGTGGTGAGTTGTGTAGGTGGTAAGTTGGAGTGAGGGAGTGTGTCTGGGAAAGGGGCAGCTCGTACCTCCCTGAAGTCGCCGGAGCCCGCCGCGTCCCGGGTCTGCAAGCCGTCCAAGATGGCGTCTCCTCTAACCCCTCTCTCCCTCTCCTCCGAGGCCTGCGGGACCCACGCTGAGATGGGGCGCACCACTTGTTGCCAGTTCCTTCTTGGGTCAGTCGCGATGCTATCCTCCGTCTGGGGAGCTATTAGTGACTCTGTGGGGCCAACAAATTCGGTGAGAATCTAGAGCCAGGCAGGAGCTCCCGAGAAGTGCGACTGTTCCCTCTTGCAGCTAGGCCACGCCCCCCCATAAACGATTATTTAAGCAGTGGCAGGAACAAGAACTAAAAGAGCCACCTTGACAGAATGCAGCATTAGTCCTGCACAAGGTGGCTCTTTAAGGCTACTTTCACACTAGCGTCGGTACGGGGCTATGTTGTGAGATAAATGCACAACGGGGGCAGCGGATGCAGTTTTTCAATGCATCTGCTGCCCCATTGTAATGTCCGGGGAGGAGGGGGCGGAGTTTCGGCCGCGCATGCGCGGTCGAAAATGGCGGACGCGACACACAAAAAAACGTTACATGGAACGTTTTTTGTGCCGACGGTCCGCCAAAACACGACGCAATGTGGCCATACGTCGCAATGCGTCGCTAATGCAAGTCTATGGAGAAAAAACACATCCTGCAGGCAACTTTGCAGGATGCGTTTTTTCTCCAAAATGACGCATTGCAACGTACGTCACACAATGCAAGTACGAAAGTAGCCTTAGTTACAAACGCCTGGGGGGGTGACAGGTTCCCTTTAAACCAACACACAACTCAACTCAACACAACAAAGCCATTGATTTTGTATTGTTATGTGTTGCATTACACTTTTCCATATTGAGATATCTTTATATCTTTCTGCATGGTGATATCTTTGACATTTGAAGAACTGCTACATCTGTATATTATTTACTTTATATCAGCTATCCCCTTCACGTAGCAGCCCATTTTCGTGTTTTCGCTTTTTTATTCCTCCCTTTCTTTCCAGAGCCATAACTTTCTTATTTTTGTGTCCACATAGACATACTGTATGAGGGCTTGTTTTTTTGCAGGACTAGTTGTACTTTTGAATGACACTGTTCATTTTAACGCATAGTGTACTCGAAAACTGGAAAAACATTGTAAGTGCGGTGAAATTGTGAAAAAAAAAAAACACAATTCTGACATTGTTTGGGAGTTGTTTTTACCATGTAAAGTAAGCTGCGGAGACACCATCATGTATTTCTCAACGCAAGCAATGAATAGCCAGGCCTTTCTCCGGGAAGGAACAACCACGGGAAGGGCAGCATCCAATAAAGGAGAATATCCAATAAAGGAAGACCACCTATGCCAAGCATGGTATCCATCCACAAACAGCTGTTTCGGGGTTTTTGCCCCTCATCAGGCAGTGTTCTGGATCACTGCGTTGAGAAACACGTGATGGTGTCTCCGCAGTGTTGGATGTTTTGGTCTCCCCGAGGTCATTCACTTGTTTTTACCATGTACATAAAAATTACCATGAAATACGATTCTCCTCATCAATGTGATTACGGTGAAACCAAACATGACAATTGTTTTATTATTTTAGTGTTGAAAAAAAAAATCTGAAGTTTCCAAAAATACATTTTTGAAGTTGTGTCGCCATTATCGGAGACCCGTAATATTTTTAATTTTTTGGACGATGGAGCTGTATTATGGCTTATTTTTTGTAGGGTGAGACAACATTTTAATTAGTAATATTTTGGGATAGATGTGACTTTTTGATAGCTTGTTACAGCATTTTTTGTGGAATTGTGATGACCAAAAAACCATAATTTTGTCATTATTGAATTTTTTCCATTTACAGTGTTTGCCAATCGGGTTAATTGTTTTTATATTTTGATAGTTCGGACTTTTCTGAATGAGGTGATATGAAATATGTGTATTTTTATATATATATATATATATATATATATATATATATATATATATCTTAATTTTCACTAAGGGGAGCGGGGGTGATTTTAACTTTTATTTAGTTTTGTATTTGTTTTTCAGAACTTTTTTTAACACTTTAATGATTTTGCTAAGTTTGAAGATGCGAACGTCCGCATTGCTGCATGTAGCAGAAATCACAGTCTTCTTTGAAGCTTGGCCACAGGCAGAGTTTCAAAGGAGTCATTAGCTGATCTCCAGCTGTCATGACAGCCCATTAGCAACCCACTATCATGTCTCGGGCACGCCGATGGGCAGAAGGATACTCGTGCTTGTTGGCATGAGTTAAATGCCGCTATCAGAGATTGACAGCGGCATTTAGAAGGTTAAAAATCATGGGCGGAACTCTACGATTGTTAGCTGCAGGTCCTGGCTGTAATGCACAGCCATCGCCTGCCGGGTATGGGGTTGGCTCGCTGGCGTGAGCCCTCTCCGTACACTTGCTTCCGACTTGCGCCATAAATATACAGCGCATGTCAGGAATGGATTAAAATACTAATATTTGAATTTTGGAATTTTCAGACAACAAAGTTCAACAAGAAAGAAAATGTTAAAACTTGAATGTAAGCGTTCTCATATATAAGTTATACATATTCCTGTATTTCAGCTAACCATTCATCCGTGTCTACCAAAACATCCACAGAACCCAACTCTACAACACATTCCACTACCAAAACTACTTCTAATACTACAACTTCTACAGGTAAGACTTAAAAGTGCATTAGATACATAGTTTTAAACATAACCTTCCAAATAAAGGAGAGGAAAAAATATTGAAATGTTGTCATTGCTTTTGCTTCTATTCTTTGTTTAGTTTTGTGTGTTGCACCTTTTTTTGGTTTGCAACCAATTCATTATTCTATTTGCACCTTTTTTTTTTAGTCTATTTTATATGTGGTCATCTGTTTGTTTTTTTTAGCTTTGTGGGCAGAGTTTAGTGATTTTCCAGATGTTTTTGCTTGATTTATTAATTGTGAATTCTTAAAAATTGCTAAATATGGCGCAACTCTATTACACTATGTTCCAAATTATTATGCAAATTACCTTTTTATCAGATTTTCCTAAATGGTCGGTGCAAATGACAGTCAGTCTAATAAAAGTCATCACCCGTTTGATTATACATCGAATTTTATTGAAGAAACCTCCCAATGATAACAGTATAATCTCCAAAATGAATAAAAACTCAAAATGCACTGTTCCAAATTATTTTGCACAGTAGAATTTCTAAACATTTGATATATTTTAAAGAACTGAAAATGCTCGTTTGTGGAATTTGCAGCATTAGGAGGTCACATTCACTGAACAAAAAAGGTATTTAACGCCAAAACATCCCAACGGGCCAAGTTACATGTTAACATAGGACCCTTCTTTGATGTCACCTTCACAATTCTTGCATCCATTGAACTTGTGAGTTTTTGGAGAGTTTCTGCTTGTATTTCTTTGCATGAAGTTGGAATAGCCTCCAAGAGCTGCTGTTTGGATGTGAACTGCCTCCCACCCTCATAGATCTTTTGCTTGATGATCCTCTAAAGGTTTTCTATAGGGTTGAGGTCAGGGGAAGATGGTGGCCACACCATGAGTTTATCTCCTTTTATGCCCATAGCAGCCAATGACTCAGAGGTATTCTTTGCAGCATGAGATGGGGCATTGTCAGCATGAAGATGATTTTGCTCCTGAAGGCACGTTTCTGCTTTTTAGACCATAGAAGAAAGTTGTCAGTCAGAAACTCTATATACTTTGCAGAGGTCATTTTCACACCTTCAGGAACCTTAAAGGGCCTTACCAGCTGTTTCCCATGATTCTGGCCCAAAACATGACTCCTCCACCTCCTCGCTGACGTTGCAGCCTTGTTGGGACATGGTGGCCATCCACCAACCATCCACTACTCCATCCATCTGGACCATCCAGGGTTGCTCAACACTTATCAGTAAACAAGACTGTTTGGAAATTAGTCTTCATGTATGTGTGGGCCCAATACAACCATTTCTGCTTGTGAACACTGTTTAAGGGTGGCCGAATAGTAGGTTTATGCACCACAGCAAGCCTTTGAAGGAGTCTACACCTTGAGGTTCGAGGGACTCCAGAGGCACCAGCAGCTTCAAATATCTGTTTGCTGCTTTGTAATGGCTTTTTAGCAGCTGCTCTCTTAATCCGATGTACTTGCCGGGCAGAAATCTTTCTCATTATGCCTTTATCAGCACAAACACATTTGTGCTCAGATACAGCCACAAATCTCTTAACAGTACGATGATCACGCTTATGTTTTTGGAAAATTTCTAATGTTTTCATCCCTTCACCAAGGCATTGCACTATTTGATGCTTTTCAGCAGCAGAGAGATCCTTTTTCTTTCCCATGTTACTTGAAAACTGTGACCTGCTTAATAATGTGGAACATCATTTTTAAGTAGTTTTCCTTTATTTAGAATCACCTGTAAAACCAATTATCACATGTGTTTAAGATTGATTTCAATGATCCATTGAGCCCTGAGACAAAATACCATCCACGAGTTTATTTGAAAAACAAAACAATTAAATCTTTATGACACTTAAATCCAATTTGCATAATAATTTGGAACACAGTGTATATCCCCCTCCTCCTTTCAATGTATTATTTACTCTGCCAGTTTTCTGGCACAATTTGTGTGTTATTTTGAAAACCCGCAAAAACAATTAAAGAGAGGAAAAAAGACCACATTTTGACTGCAAAATTCATGAACTGCGTGCACCATTTTAAAGAATTTGGTGCCAAAAAAGGAAAGTGATTTAAAATAATGCAAATGAAGAATTGGAGCCAGCATAGCTCGCTGTTAGCTGCAAACTAGGACCGTACTGTCAGAACCTGTCTGGCATCTTAATTTCTACATTAGAATTGACATAGGAGAGAGTTTCCTGTGTCGGCAAATGACCATGAAGGGAGCTGGCTGCCTGGATCATAAATATCCATGCAGTAGACACCAACTACAATTGTATTGTAAATTCCTGTGAACTATATTGCAGGAAAAATAGAACACGTGTGACAAGTTCGCCCTCTTTCTATGATTTGAAAACTACCTCTTTATTGTTGAGTCTTGGAGAACTGATCAGTGAACCAATTAAGAGCAGTGCTGTCAGTTGCACTATATATGTTTGACATTTGCATCTATGTGAAATCTGTCAGCAAGATCAACACACTGAACCAAACAAAATACAGTGAGGAAGATTAATATTTGATATACTGTCAATTTTGCAAGTTCTCCCACCTACAAAGAGAGGTCTGTATTTTTTATTGTAGGTACACTTCAACTGTGAGATTCAGAATCTTAAAAAAAATTGATACAATCACATTGTTTGATTTTTATGTATACATTTTATTTTAATGCAATAAAATGTCTGTATACATTTTATTGCATGAACTAAGTCTTCAATACAATAGAAAAACAGGACTTAATATTTGCTACAGAAATCTTTGTTTTCAGTCACAGAGATCAGACATTTCCTGTAGTTCTTGACCAAGTTAGGCTAGTTTCACATTTGCGTTAGAATCCGCAGCGTTTAATCCGCATCCGCAAGTGCTGGAAAAAACGCATATAAACGCGTACAAACGCGGCTTTTTTTAGACACATGCGGAAACGCATGCGGTTAAAAAAACACCGTGTTTGCATGCTTTTCCATGCTTTTTTTTCTGCGTTTGTGTTTTTGGTGCGCATGGTGACAAATTTTACAGGAGAAAAATCTAGATAAACAGACACCGCCAATGTGACTACAGAGGGCGTGTATTATGGGATCTCTATATATAGACCATAGGACTGCTGAAATCTTAACAGTGTGCTACTGTTTCCTGTGCTATGATGGATCTTCGCATGGAGAACTTTTATTTCAACCTGGATTTAAGCATCAAGCTGTTTCTTGTCTGTGCATTTGCTTGGGAGCAAGACAGAAATCGCGAAAGATGGAGAAGGAGATGGCGTAGGCGTTTTTGGAGACACCCCATTATTGCATTACGTGAGAGACGTGGGGCCTATCACACGCTGTATGGCGGGCTTAATGCCAACCCGGACAAATTCCCGGAATACACAAGGATGTCGCAAGACTCGTTCCGGGATTTGCTTGCTCGTGTTCAAGGAGCCATACGGAGACAGGACCCCCAGCTCCGTAGAGCGATTCCACCCGAGGAACATCTGCTGGTTACATTAAGGTACGTAAGAAATGTAAACCAATGGCAGTGCTAATTTTGGGTGTACTAACATGTTTGTTTTTTTTGTTTGGTATTTTCCTTTCTGTCTTTAGCATAACCACACCTTAAATAGAACTGATTGTAATTTTTCTTAATTAATTATTTTCTTCCAGATTTCTGGCAACCGGAGAGAGTTTATCATCCCTCAATTTCCAATACCGGCTTGGAATATCCACCCTGTCAGGAACAGTTGTGGACACCTGCCGGGCTTTGTGGAACGTACTCCGGGATGAGTTTATACCCCTACCCACCTTGGACATGTGGATTGGAATTGCGGAAAAGTTCTGGAGTGTGTGTGATTTCCCCAACTGTTTGGGAGCAGTGGATGGAAAGCACATCCGCATTCTCAAACCAGCCAGAACAGGATCGGAGTACTTCAACTGTAAAAAATATTTTTCTGTTGTGCTCATGGCAATAGCTGATGCGGACTGTCACTTCATCGCCGTGGACATTGGAGCTTTTGGCCATGGCAACAATTCCCAGATTTTCAAGAACTCGGATATGGGCCGCCATGTGTATGGCAAAAATTTTAATTTTCCATGGTCACAACCTCTCCCCAACACTCAAGGTCCACCAATGCCATTTGTTATGGTTGGTGATGAGGCCTTTCAGATGTGCGAAAACCTACTGAAGCCATATTCCAGTCGTGACTTGAACCACACTAAAAGGATCTTTAACTAAAGACTGACCAGGGCACGAAGAACTGTAGAGTGTACCTTTGGGATTCTAGTCTCAAAATGGCGCATTCTTGCATCAGCCATATATCTAAAAATGGAGACAGATGACGAGGTGGTCAAAGCCACAATTGTGGCTCTGCACAATTACATTATGGCTAAGGAGTGGCCCAACATTGAACTGGATGAACCAGTTGCACACACACTGGCCCGATTACCAGCATCACCCGCTGCGGTCAACAGCTGAAGTTGGCCACATGCGGGACCAATTTGCTGCCTTTTTTGATTCGGATATTGGATGTGTGTCATGGCAGGACAATGTTGTGTAAATATCCTGTTGTTATTTTATCTGTATCAGTTATTTTCTTACATGTTACAAATGTTTCTCGTTAATAAACTTTTTTTGGTTGTCTTGACCGTGTCTCATATGTATTTCCTCTATAAACCGAGGTTGTCCTCACACTAGCAGTATTTGGTCTGTATTTATTATCAGTATTTGTAATCCAAAACCAGGAGTGGGTGATGAAGGCTGAAGTGCTAGATATGCTAATATTATACTTTTCCTCTAATAGTTCCACTCCTTGTTTTGGCTTACAAATACCAATATAAAATAGTGACCACATACTGCTGGTTTGACGGCAGCCATGTGGTTTTAGTGATAAGGTTGTTGACGTCATTGCGTCCTGATTCTGTTCTGCTATGCAGTATCCATTGGACACAGACTGAAGAGACAATGGCTGTCATACAAAACAGATCTATACTCATCTAGTCAGGTGTCAGAAATAATTAATTCATGATGCACATATAACAGCCTCATGAATTCACTATTTCTGACACATGTGCAGGTGAGCATAGATATGCCGTGTATGACCGCCATTGTCCCTTGAGTTTGTGTGAAATAGATTATGTACACAGAAGAGAAAAAGGAGGCTATACAATGCACTTCTCTACTCACCAGGTCAGGCGTCCCAACTAATGAGCTTTTGGACACCTGACCTGTAGAGTATAGTTTTGCATGGTATTGCCACCATTTTCTCTTCAGTCTGCAACACTAGTCACAGACTAAGCAGAATTTTTTGGTCCCCTCATAGCTCTATACTAAATACACACAAAGTCTTGTACTTGCTAACTACTGGAGCTATGATGTGGCCAAAAAATAAAGTGTGTGGCGAAGTTTTTTATTTGGCGCATGGTGTGTGTTGCCGGTGGCGAAAGACACAATAAACCAAACATAATTGGGGCAAAAAAACTTGTATTTATTTTTTAACAACCAAAATATTTATTTAACTGCGCCTGCTTGGGGTAGAGTGATGTAAACAGGGGGTGTGAAGCTCTGAGGTCTGGCTAACTGTTGACGACGCAGAGGTGGCAGGAAAAGGGGCAATGAAACTTGTGGGGTCTGGTAGTTCGGGGATAGGGCTTGACACATGAGAGGCTTGAGACGCACTGGAAGGGTGTGACAAACCTGACATTACGACACACTTGGAGGTGAAGGGGGAGGAATACTAAAAGTCCGCTGTTTGTTTGTTTTTTTTCCTTTCTGGGTTTGCCGGGTTCTGGGAAGCCTCGGTGGGCTCATATGTCGTGGCATGGTCATGGTGGGTGACCTGTCAGGGTCCGGCTGCACTGTGTGAGAGTCCATAGTGCTCGTAGAGCTTGCAGCCATGCCAGATGTTATGATCTGGTGGCCTAAGAGCAGCATGAGACGTACTCTGGAGAAGGTGGTACCTGTACTGACCGCAGACCCTTAACTTAACACCGCAACTAGAAGTAGCCGTGGAATGTACCTAGCACTCCCTGGACATCTCGACACAGCCGGAGGACTAATTACCCCTAGAGATAGAAAAGGGAAAACTATCTTGCCTCAGAGAAAATTCCCAAATGATAGGCAGCCCCCCACAAATATTGACTGTGAGAGGAGAGGGAAAAAACATACACAGACTGAAATCAGAATTTAGCAAAGGAGGCCACTTCTAGCTAAATAGAAAGGATAGGACAGAGTACTATGCGGTCAGTATTAAAACACTAGAAAATATCCACCACAGAAAATACAAAAACTCCACAGCTAGCTAAAGATATGGAGGGTATATCTGCATCTCCAGAGATACCAGCTTGGCTAAACAAATCCTTATACAGACCAAGCTGGACAAGACAAAAACATGGAAAAGAACTGAACAATAAGGCCACAGCATGTGGACAGCAAAAAAATCAAGGCCAGAACTTATCTTTGTTGAAAAGAACTGCAAAGCAGGAGAGACCAGGCAGAGATGTGAATCCTCCAGGAACAATGGACAACTGGCATTGACTAAAGGGTGAAGCAAGACTAAATAGCCCAGTCAGATTTGCAAAAAGTGAACACACCTGATAAATGCTGCGATTCAGAGACAGCAGCGCTACCACTTACAACCACTAGAGGGAGCCCAAGAACAGAATTCACAACAGCCAGAGTCCATAGCGCTCGTAGAGCGTGCAGCCATGCCAGAGTCCATAGTGCTCGTAGAGCGTGCAGCCATGCCAGAGTGCATAGTGCTCTTAGAGCGTGCAGCCATGCCAGAGTCCATAGCACTTGTAGAGCGGAAGGCCATGCCAGGATCCTGCTGCATCGTGGTGGTGGCGGTATGGAAGGCCATGCCAGGGTCCTGCTGCATCGTGGTGGTGGCGGTACGGAAGGCCATGCCTGGGTCCTGCTGCATCGTGGTGGTGGCGGTACGGAAGGCCATGCCTGGGTCCTGCTGCATCGTCGTGTCAGTGGAGGAGGTCCAAGCAGGAGCAGCGGTTGTCATGGTGGTGGCGGTGGGCTGTCCAACAGCACTCGGCATGTTGGTGGTGCTGTACTGGTGTCCGGCAGTGCTAGGAATAGAGGTGGCCGTGCAGTGGTATGCAGCAGAGGTCGGCATTGAGGTTAATCGTGACAGTGAAGGCACAGGTGATATGCCGCCACTGTCTGCTGAAAATACCGACTCTGCTGCATAGCCTGCACGTAAGTGCAGCGCCCCAGAGTCCTGGTTGTTGCAGTAACGTCGCTCTGCCGCTAAGGGGAGTGATGTTACGTCTGATTGCACTAAAGGAGTTCACCTGATCAGGTAACACTCACATTACACTTCACACTCCGGCCACCAGGGGGAGTGGTTCTATCTAGTAGGCCACTCCTCACACTCTGTCTTGTTGTCCAACCCCCAGTTTTACCAGAGAGAAGTAACTGGGAAGAGCGAGAGAGAGGACCTGTCAGGGATGGGATCCTGACAGATTCCTAAGAAAGGACAAGAAGCGAGGTTTATTGTGCTGAGTGAGAAAAGCAGGAATACAGCAAAGAGGCAATAGGACCAGAAGGAGTCGTGCTGTAAGACCGAGGCAACATCCTTCTGAGGCGCAAACAGTCGGTGGCCGGAACGCCGAGAAAGTAAGAGACTTTAAGCAATACTTCAACCCACGGCAGGACAGCCAATTCTAGGTTGGCTGTCTCACACAAATCACCTAAGCAGACAACGGAGGCAGCTGCGGGAGAGGGGCGACTCTAGAGTCCCAGAATAACTCCAGGCCTACCCCGTCATACGGGTGCATCCTAACCATATCACCTGGGGGACGGAGAGAACGAGCATCAGAGACAGACAGAATCAGTTGTGAGGACTATCCCGGGGTGCTCAGCAGGGAAGGACTACAAAATACACAGGCGCTATAAGGTAGACGCTGATTCCCACCTGTTAAGGGGACTCCTGATGTGCCTTCGGACCGGCCGGTCTCCGACAGCCCGGCTAACAGTGCTCTGGATTGGACACCTGAAGCCTTCAGTAAAGAGGTAAAGAGACTGCAACCTGGTGTCTTCGTTATTTACTGCACCGCACCTCCACCACCATCCACATCTATTATTGTACGCCCCTCAGCAGGGTCATGGACTGGGTCTAGCCACCGTGACAACCCCAGAGCAGAGACTCAGAGGCCCGGTACCGGGTACCCCTCGGCCCTGCGGCAGTGGGGGCGCTACAATTTGGCATCACGAACAGGATCTACTTAAGCCTGAAGAATCAGGTCATGTGTGCCTTGGAACTGTGATTTATTATACTTGGACTGTGACTTATTGCAAAGACTGTGTGTTGCCAATTACCGCCAAGAGTTCCCGCCACGATTCGCCATTGCCGCGCACGGAGGGAGGAGCCTTAGCTTCGTGGGCGGAACCGGCCAAAAGAAGCGCGGAACGAGAAAACGCGGCAAAGCGCCAACCCTGGAAGAGGAACTCCGACCTCCAGCAGGTTAGTGGGAGGAAGGGACAGCCATGTCCGAGTCGGGAGGAGAGGAGGTGGCGGCTGCAGCCGTGGACGCAGGGGCAGCTACGGTCCCCGCAGCGGGTGAAGCCGCGGCTCTAATACCACCACTGGCAGCCCCGGAGCCCGCTGCCCCCATCAGCCAGTTGGACACTGCCGCTACCACAAAGGCCATAATGCCCTTCTCCATGCCATACCTGCCCGGAGCGGCCTGGCTCCCACGATACTCCGGGGAGTCGCATACCTTCGCTGACTTTAAAGAAGGGATCTGCAGCCTGCTCGAGTTCTATCCCCTGACCGAGCCTCAGAAGATTCATATGATAACCGACCAACTCTTTGTAGCGGCTCTGAGAGAAATGAAGTCCTGGCCCGCCGCGGATAAGGGAACAGCACAGCAGGTTTTTGCAAAGCTTAAAGCCACCTTCGATACCCGTACAGCTACAGAAATTAAATTGACTTTCTATGGATGTAAACAAAGACCGCAGGATAGCTTACGGGACTATGCCCTTAATCTCCAGGAGGCGATGCGGGCCATTAAGCAGAGTGACCCTGACAGCATGCAGGATGAGGATAAACTCTTGAAGTAGCGGTTCATTGAGGGGCTCCTGTGCAGTCACCAACGGAGCCAATTGCACTTCCTGGCCATGCAAAATCCAGACTTGACTTTTGCGCAATTCAAGGATAAAGCTATCCAGGCATTGCAGGAGCGACAGCCTAGCCGTGCAGCACCTCCCAGGCGTCCCGCTCTCACATACCACCAGGAGGTGGCGTCGGATGTTCCATTCGCCGCCGAGGCCGATGACCAGAGCCTAGAAGACGACTTCCCTGCAGGACTCTGCCTCCAGATGCAGGAGCTGACCAAGAGCGTTGCTGCCCTGGCCCGGACGGTGCAGTCCCTACAGGAGGCCCCCAAGGAGAAGATCCAGCTGGCCTCCCGACCGGAGGATGTTCCTTGGATGCGACAGAGGAGGACTCCGCCGACCAGAGGCCGGGCCGACGATCGCTTCCATCAGGATGGACGTCCCATCTGCCGCCGCTGTCATCAGGTGGGCCACCTTGCAAGGTACTGTCCTTTAAACGAGCAACCCCTGGGGCAAAGGGCCAACCCCCAGGAGTAGGACGGTCAGGCCCACAGCATTGGAGAGCCAAATACATTGGAGGGCGACCAGTTCTTCCTGTAGTGGTTGACGGCATCCCCTTGAATGCTTTGCTGGACACCGGTTCTCAGGTGACGACTATGCCTTACGTACTCTATAAACGGTATTGGGAGGACACCGATATTACTCGTGGCCCCGATGACGATTTCACCATCATAGCCAGTAATGGTCAGCCATTGCCACAAGTGGGGTATAAAGAGGCCAACATCAAAGTTGGGCGGGTGGAATTGAAAGCCCAAGGAATTGTAATTGTTGATATTGACCGCCGAGAATGTAACCCCATGATGACTATCGGTACTAATGTTATAGAAAATTGTCTTGCAGAAGTTATTGTTTTGTTGCAACAGGTAGCAGAAACCGCTGGCCACAGTGAACAACGTGCCCTGCAAAAAGAAATCAGAGCTCTGATGCAGAGACAGCAGGTAGAGCTGAATGGTGGTGAGATTGGTCGTGTCACTGTGAGTGATTCAAACCCCATCGCGGTACCCCCCAGGAGCGAGATGTTAATATGGTGTCGGGCAGCCATAGGCCTCATGGGTAAAGACTACCAGGCCTTGGTAGAACCCGTGTATTCGGATAATAGGCCTACTATCCTGACAGCTCGGGGGGTGGTTGACGTCCGCCAGGGGAGGGTGCCCGTACGTGTCCTCAATTGTGGGGAGGAAGAGGTTCACCTCACCAAGTATGCCACGCTCGCCAAACTGTTCGCTGTCAATAATAATGTGATACAGACACCTGAACCCTTGGTCCCGTCAAACGTGGCGGAGGACAACGGTTCCGCAGGGCACTCGAAAGATTGGTGTTGGGAATTGCATGTGGGCACTGACTCTACCCCATCCCATCAAAAACAAGGGGCTTACAGGGTGGTTCACGAGTACGAGCAGGTATTCAGCAAACACCCCTTAGATTTTGGGCGGGTGAAAGGGATCCAACACCACATCCCCACGGGAGATCACCGACCCATAAAAGAGAGATACCGCCCTGTACCCCCAGCCCATTACCAGTGTGCCAAGGACATGTTGCGGGAAATGAAGGAGGCTGGGGTGGTGAGAGACAGTTGTAGCCCCTGGGCAGCTCCATTAGTCCTGGTTAAAAAGAAGGATGGTACAATGAGGATGTGTGTTGGTTATAGACAGTTGAATCGCATTACACATAAAGACGCATACCCACTGCCCAGGATAGAGGAGTCTCTGGCTGCCCTAAAATCTGCTAACTACTTCTCTACCTTAGATCTCACCAGTGGGTACTGGCAGGTTCCCGTGGCAGAGGCGGACAAAGAGAAGATGGCCTTCACGACACCGATGGGTCTCTGCGAATTCAACTACATGCCCTTTGGATTGTGCAACGCCCCGGGGACGTTCCAGAGGATGATGGAGTGCTGTCTGGGGCACAAGAACTTTGAAACCGTGCTGCTGTATTTGGATGATGTCATTGTCTTCTCTAAGACCTACGAAGACCATTTGAAACACCTGGCTGAGGTGTTTGAAGCACTGTCCAACTTTGGCTTAAAGGTGAAACCGTCCAAATGTCATCTGCTGAAACCTAAAGTGCAGTACCTGGGCCATGTGGTGAGCGCTGAAGGAGTGGCCCCAGACCTCGACAAGGTCACGGTGATCCAGGATTGGCCGAAGCCCAGCAACCTCCACGAAGTCCGGCAATTCCTCGGGCTGGTAGGCTATTACCGGAGGTTCATTAAGGACTTCACCAAGAAGGCCGCACCCTTGCAAGACCTGTTGGTGGGGCAATCAAAGAAGACCAAGGGGAAGAACACCCCATTCGATTGGAACGAGGGGCTGGAAGGGTCCTTCACTTGCTTGAAGTCGGCACTGACGGGAGAAGAGGTACTGGCCTACCCCGAATACGACCAACCGTTTGTGCTGTACACAGATGCCAGCAATGTAGGATTGGGAGCCGTGCTGTCTCAGGTCCAGAAGGGCAAGGAGAGGGTAATTGCTTACGCCAGCAGGAAACTTCGTCCCACGGAAAGGAACCCTGACAACTACAGTTCCTTTAAGCTGGAATTCCTTGCCATCGTCTGGGCCGTGACAGAGAGGTTCAAACACTACCTGGCCTCAGCGAAGTTCACTGTCTTCACGGATAACAATCCGTTAACACATCTGGACACCGCCAAGCTCGGGGCCTTGGAACAGCGGTGGATGGCCCGGCTGTCCAACTACAACTTCACCATCAAGTACCGGGCAGGGCACAAGAATGCAAATGCTGATGCCTTGTCTCGAATGCCCAATTTGCCAGAAGCAGAGGAAGACCCGGAGGCACTTGAAGAGGTGGAGCTACCTGCATTCCATCGCCCTAAAGCCACTCAGAACTCCCATCATGTGAGGAACAGGCACAAAACACAAACGGGTGCCACACTGAACCCCCTGCCCCACCACGGGTGGGCGGAAACCCATGATGGTGATCCCGCGGTCCGTCGGGTGAAAGAGCTCTTGACGCAGGCAGGGTTGCATCCCGGCCCAGATGATCCACAGGAGACCCAACAGCTGTGGCGGGGGAGAAGCAAACTGTTTATTCATGAGGGCAAGCTGTGCTGGAGGAGCATCGACCCACGTACTCATGAATTGGTGTGGCAGATAGTGGTACCGAGGCGGGATGCGCCCATGGTTCTGGGGGCCTACCATGATGGAGCCGGACACTTCGGATGGAGGAAGCTAGAGACGCTGCTCCGAGGGAGGTTCTATTGGATTGGCATGAAGAGAGCCATTGAGAAGTGGTGTCAGGAGTGCGCTCCATGTAGCCTACGCTGGAAGGACCGTGATAGCCAACGGGCTCCCCTGCGGCCTATCATCACCAAACGGCCGCTCGAACTGGTCGCGCTGGATCATGTGAAGCTGACACCTAGCCGGTCAGGCTATATCTACGCTCTTACCATCGTAGATCACTACTCCAGATTTTTGGTGGTTGTACCTGTCAAGGATCTAACGGCCAGGACTGCCGCCAAGGCCTTCCAGCAGTACTTTTGTAGGCCCCATGGCTACCCGGAGAAGGTACTGACCGATCAGGGACCAGCCTTCGAAGCAGAAGTGTTCCAAGAGTTCTGCCAACTGTACGGGTGTAAGAAGATCAGAACCACACCGTACCATCCTCAAACCAATGGGATGTGCGAAAAGATGAACCAAGTGGTGATTGACTTATTGAAGACCTTGCCCGTAGAGGAACGGAACCTGTGGCCGACAAAGTTGCCTGACTTGGTGGATATATACAATCACATCCCAGTAAATTCTACCAACTGCACTCCAGCGTACCTAATGCGAGGAAGGTCTAGCCAGTTACCCGTTGATCTGGACATGGGGGTCCTAGTCCCCGAAGATACCTCACCGGAGGCAGATTGGGATGTAGAAAGGCAGCAAAGGTACCGCAAGGTACAGGAGTGCGTAGAGAGAAGTCTCGCCCAGGCTAGGCAAAAACAAGAAAGGGACTACAACCAGCACGCTCCTGCGATTCCCCTGTCACCTGGTGAGCAAGTACTCAAACGAAAGAGGAGACTACACAAGCTCGATGACCAATGGGAAGCGGAACCGTATACCATCCTGCCATCCGATTTCGACAACATGAAGGTCTGTCTCATCAGCAAGGACGGAGGGGAGACCTCAACGGCGATATCCAGGGATCACCTTAAGGTCTGCCCTGATAAGTTGAGAGAGAGGGAAACGGCTCCAGGAATCTCCCCACCTGAAGAAAAGGAGAAGATGATCCACACTGTCCCTGGTGACTTTCCCCAGTCCTGGACTCAGATAAATCAGGCCATCGTGGTACCTGTGAGCTATACAAAAGGCTCCAACACAGCACGGTGATTATCACCAACACCTTATTCAAAATAAAGACTAGCAAAATCCAAGAGGTATCTTCTCTCATATGCCCTCTATATAGTAAGCTTAGTCACCCAAACAAATCCACTCAAAGGGAATAAACATTGACTGCCATTAATAATAGGAACAGTCTCACCCAAGATGGAAGTTGCTTCACAGGATATTGTGGTCCGAAAATCCATGCATATAAGGTGGCGCTCTTATGTGTGCCGGACGGACGACACACACTTCATGATCTTTTTGAAGTGGCCTCTCCCCTGATGATATTGCCACAAGAAACGCGTTGGGAGAAATTCGGAATGAGGGAGGAATAATATTTGGTGGGATGAAATCCATATGAGTGAGGTTTGGAACGGGCACGCAGAGCGCCACCTTATATGCATGGATTTTCGGACCACAATATCCTGTGAAGCAACTTCCATCTTGGGTGAGACTGTTCCTATTATTAATGGCAGTCAATGTTTATTCCCTTTGAGTGGATTTGTTTGGGTGACTAAGCTTACTATATAGAGGGCATATGAGAGAAGATACCTCTTGGATTTTGCTAGTCTTTATTTTGAATAAGGTGTTGGTGATAATCACCGTGCTGTGTTGGAGCCTTTTGTATAGCTCACTGATGGTATCAGCTAGTATATATATGTACGTTGTCATGTATGTGGTTTTATGAGTCTGATAGGCTCTTTTTAAAGAAGTATTTATTAAAAGTTATATTTTATTATATTTAACTACAGCCCTACCTTGCTAATAATACATTTATTTTGATTGGTGGCATCACATTAATAGCATCGTGGTACCTGTTCTAACGTTCCAACAGCCGGACCCACCAGAAACAATGGTGGTACCAGATCATCCGGCCCCGCAGCCTCAGCCAGCTCAGCAGATCCGATCTGAAGATGCCATGCCAACCGTCGAACCGGCAAGTCCTCCCTCTGCTATCGGCGAATCTGTCGTACCCACTGTTGGTAGCAGCAGCCCTGAGAGCTCTAGCCTGCCAGTGCTACCCAGACTCACTAGAAGTGTAGCCAGAAGACAGTGCACTACACCAGCGGTAGCAAGCATAGCGGGCCCTGTTAGGTCAATAGCGACCACTGCGCTGCGAAGGTCCACACGCAGCACTCAGAACCAAACTCCACTCCGCTACAAAACTTGGAGGTATTAATGAGGGCTGCTATTTAGTTGAAAATGTTTGTGTGCATATCTTCTGTTACAGGTTTTAAAAATGGACAACGGGGTAATGGACAGTGAATTGCTCCAAAAACTTCTAAAAGGGGACCCCTTTGTTTACCCGGGGTCCCCGCTGTTTCAACCACTGAACTGAGAGTCATATACTGTGCATGACCTAACTTTCGCAACGTTCAAGAGTCCTCACCTCCCCTAGAGGGAAGCAATGTTATGTTTAATTGTGTATGATCTTTTAAAATGTTGTGTGTTTTCCTGTTAACATGTATTGTTGTTCTTATTTTCCCAGTCCGGGAGTACTGGATTTAACCGGGGGGGAGTGCAGCGCCCCAGAGTCCTGGTCGTTGCAGTAACGTCGCTCTGCCGCTAAGGGGAGTGATGTTACGTCTGATTGCACTAAAAGAGTTCACCTGATCAGGTAACACTCACATTACACTTCACACTCCGGCCACCAGGGGGAGTGGTTCTATCTAGTAGGCCACTCCTCACACTCTGGTAAAACTGGGGGTTGGACAACAAGACAGAGAGAAGTAACTGGGAAGAGCGAGAGAGAGGACCTGTCAGGGATGGGATCCTGACAGATTCCTAAGAAAGGACAAGAAGCGAGGTTTATTGTGCTGAGTGAGAAAAGCAGGAATACAGCAAAGAGGCAATAGGACCAGAAGGAGTCGTGCTGTAAGACCGAGGCAACATCCTTCTGAGGCGCAAACAGTCGGTGGCCGGAACGCCGAGAAAGTAAGAGACTTTAAGCAATACTTCAACCCACGGCAGGACAGCCAATTCTAGGTTGGCTGTCTCACACAAATCACCTAAGCAGACAACGGAGGCAGCTGCGGGAGAGGGGCGACTCTAGAGTCCCAGAATAACTCCAGGCCTACCCCGTCATACGGGTGCGTCCTAACCATATCACCTGGGGGACGGAGAGAACGAGCATCAGAGACAGACAGAATCAGTTGTGAGGACTATCCCGGGGTGCTCAGCAGGGAAGGACTACAACATACACAGGCGCTAGAAGGTAGACGCTGATTCCCACCTGTTAAGGGGACTCCTGATGTGCCTTCGGACCGGCCGGTCTCCGACAGCCCGGCTAACAGTGCTCTGGATTGGACACCTGAAGCCTTCAGTAAAGAGGTAAAGAGACTGCAACCTGGTGTCTTCGTTATTTACTGCACCGCACCTCCACCACCATCCACATCTATTATTGTACGCCCCTCAGCAGGGTCACGGACCGGGTCTAGCCACCGTGACAACCCCAGAGCAGAGACTCAGAGGCCCGGTACCGGGTACCCCTCGGCCCTGCGGCAGTGGGGGCGCTACATAAGCAGCATTGCAGGCCTGCATGACACTCAGCTGGAGATCAGGAGTAAGGTGTTCCGACATGCCCTGCTCAATTTGGTTACAAAAATGATGTGCTGGCCTCTGGAGTTCGGCTTTTACTTGGTCAAGGCTTTTGGTGACCTCCTGGATACGTGTATTCATGTGGCTAAGTGAACTATCCATTCGGTCACCCAAAGCCTTGAGTCCTTCGTGAAAAACCGAGCTCAAGTGCAAAAACTCGGGCATAAGGGACCTGTCCGATGCCTTCTGCCGCTGCCGGGAGTGGCAGTGGCAGAGGACTGGGAAAGGGGAACACCTGATGGACCAGCTTCCTGGTCTCCAGTTAGTGTGGCAGGCCCACTTGCTGCAGCGCTGCTGGATGGCTGGAACGGGTCCGTGGCTGTTTGATGAAGGACCGCTCCAGAACCTGGGCCAACAGTGCTGCTCCATGTGCTGTGAAAAAAGGAAAAAGAAAATTAATACCAAAAATTAACCAGACGCAAAATCCTGTGCAATAGAAACATACAGATTATGGCAATACAACACAACCTAATGCACGGGAGAAATACTTACGTTCTCTGGGCAAGGACCGGTCTTAAAAATGCCAGAACGCAATGGTATTTGTATTTTCTGATCCTTGCTCCTGAACCACTGGGAACACGGCTCTCTTGACACAGGTCCTTGTTGAAGTGGTCCTTCATGGAACGCCAACGTGTTTTGACTCTGGCCACTGTTGAAAAAACAAAACATAATGGTTAGACAATGGACTTTTGGCCGTGCTCACACAACTGTGTGTGATGAGAGAAACTCCTGAGAGTTTATCTCATCACGCACAGTTGTGTGAGCATGGCCAAGGTCTCTGCTGCTTCACACTGCATTGCAACACTTACCAAAAGCATTTCGGACCCGAGTCGGGGCATTGTCCCAGCCATCCCACATCTCTTTGGCCACCTCATTCCATAGGCGCCGGATCGTCACGTTGTTCAAGTGCTGTGGAACCTGGGTGTCCCACAACGGGACTCGCTCCTGGACCAGGGAGATGAAGAGGTCATTTTCTATGAGGTCTTTATCCCGCTCTGGATCCTAAAAATTAAATAAAGACATTAATGTTGGATCCATTAACATAAGGAAAAGAAAGAAAACAGGGGCTGAGAAATGGCATGAATAAGGAAAGTCAAGATACAAAAGGATTCCAGAAGAAAAATGTAAAGAAATAGGAATGTAAAGAAAGGAAGATTCAAGAATACTAAAGTGAGGATACAGTAAACTGTTAGCCTTGTATACGATTTATAAAAGTTCACCGCACTCTCCTGTGAATATCATGCAAAAAAATCATAATTTATTATAGCATAATCTGGGAGCATAATAAAGTAGTAAGCGGTATACAAAACGTTTCGTTTTTGTCACAAATCGCTTGTATACATACACGCTGCCGCCTTGCCACCCGACCGTGACTCCGCTGCTCCTGCCCAGTCTCTGCCACAGTAGAAGAAGTGCTCCAAAAAAATGAAAAGCAAAAAATTGTCATATGTGTAGATGTGACAGTGAATACTTATCAATCTGTGGAGGTGAGTACTCACTTCACTGACATGTTCTACTTCAGAAGGCCCAGGACGTTGCTCCTCATCAGAAGAAGAAGACATTCTGATGCATGCAGAAAGAAAGAAATGGCAGAAATTAGGACATGTAGAGACAGAAAATAGAAAATAAAGGCATTGGCTAGGATATACTCACATTGTTCAGAGGCTTGTTTGCTCCAAGGTGCTGTGGTCTGTCTGCTCTGCTTGGCTGTCTGCTGAGTAGTGACCTGCAAATGTCCACTCCCTCCCTTTATCACCTTCTATGTGGGGGGTGGCTTATCAGTGTCTAGACATGTTTCTCTGGTGCAACGCATGCGTTCACGAACGCAAGCAAACGCATGTGCTTGTGAACGCATGCGTTCATATAGACAGCAATGCGTTTTTTTGGTGCATTCCTTACGCAAATCGACCGCATACGTTTCCAGGCAGCAAATTGACGCCTCTAAAAATTACTACATGTTGCTTTTCCGCAACAAACCGCAGACGACGAAATGATGCATGCGTCGTCAAACGCGGCAAAACTCGAACAATCGCAGACGCATGCGTCCCTAATGTTAAATATAGGAATACACAACGCATGCGGATATTTGCGGAAGAAACGCTGCGGACACAACCGCAAATGTGAAACCGGCCTTAGCACACACTGCAAGCAGGTATTTTGGCCCACTCCTCCATACAGATCTTCTCCAGGTCTTTCAGGTTTCAGAGCTGTCACTTTGCAACACTGAGTTTCAGCTCCCTCCAAATATTTTCTATTGGGTTCAGGTCTGGAGACTGGCTTGGCCATTCCAAAACCTTGAAATGCTTCTTATGGAGCCGAGCCACTCTTCAGTTGACCTGACTGTGTTTCGGGTCATTGTCATGCTGGAAGACCCAGCCACGACCCATCTTCAATGCTGTTACTGAGGAAAGGAGGTTGTTGGCCAAAATCTAGCGATACGTGACCCCATCCATCCTTCCTTCAATACTGTGCAGCCGTCCTGTCCACTTTGCAGAAAAACATCCTTCTTCTTCCTCCAAACATGGCTAGTGGTGTTTTTAGCACCAGCGTCTCTGCCCTCTGCCTCCATTCCCTGGCAGAGACGCCAACCCACAAACCGCCATGGTCCCGCACTTCCTCCCTCATCTCCTGCTGCTGAAGTCCAGGGTATGCGCACAATGTGCAGATCCCGGGCACTGTGTTAAGCCCTTCGTAAAGGGGCTGTGTGCCACCATCCTATAGTGTCCCCAGCATGTGGCTGGGAGACAATTACTATTTAAGGCACCTCCACCTGCATGGAGGTGCCTGTGTAATGTTGTAGCTTGGTTCTAACATGCAGTCCCAGTGCTTGTATCCCAGTATACATGCTCTGTACATCAGCCTGCCTGCTTATCTGACTATTAGCCATGCCCTCGTGCCTATCTATCTGCTGTGCCTGCCTGTCTACCAGCTTTGCCCATCTGCCTGTCTATATCAGCAGTGCTGGCCTTGCCAGAATACCAATTGTGCCCATCACTACCCGCCTGCATGTGTGTACGTCGTGCCAGTACTATATCAGCTGTGCCAGCCGTACTTGCTAAATCTGCCATTCCTGGCTGTTCTTGCCTCCTGTCCCTTGAAGGTCAGCTGCCATCTACCCGAGGTCAGTCCTGGTATAGCACCTGGTTCTCTCTCCTTCGTACCTCCTCAGTTTACGGTATCGCCAGCAGCTATGCTTCAGAGGTCAGACTTGATGAGGCACCTAGTCATGCCCCTTCAGGCTCTCGTTGGATCACAGCACATTGGTTCTACCAGCCAGTCCATTACAGAGTTGATAACAAAAAGTTCTATTTTGGCATCAGCTAACCACATGACCTTCTCCCATGCCTCGTCTGGATCATCCAGATGGTCATTGGTGAACTTCAAATATGACTGGACATGTGCTGGCATGAGCACGGGAACTTGGCACGCTCTGCAGGAGGTGAGTATGGGTTATTTTTAATTTACACTAGTGAAATACGGTGGTAGTAGTAGTAATACAAGAAGTGGACAAGGAGATAGCTGTGATAGGTCATCACAGTGATCACATAAGACTGCACATAGACCCTCAATCTTTTCCTGAAGCCACCAAAGTAAGTCTGTGATTCAGAAAAAGTTTTTGCAATGTTCATAATAACTAGAGATGAGAGAACCTTTCAAGGTTCAGATCGCAATCACAAAACAGACCGCCATTTTCCGAACAGTTCGACAAACAGTTTGACGAATGCACCCTAATGCCATTGAATTCAATGGGAGGCAAAACCAAACGCATAGAAAACACCTTAAGGGGTGACAAAAAGCTTCCCAAACAGCTAAAATTAGGGACAGACACCATGAAAAGTGGCATCCATTGACCCACGGTAGAAATTTGCAAATGGCACAGCAGCAGTCAGCTTGGGCCATGCATGAGGTATCAGGGCATCATTCAGCATTTACAGCTTGGAATTGAAGTTTCAATGAGGACCTGGTGGTTAAGGTAAGGGTGTAAGCTGTTATGATCCTAGTGGTAGAGGATCTCAGGAGTTCCAGCTAAGTCCGCAAACACAAAAACCAGCTCATAGGGAAGTGGTAACTTGGCTGACCGCATATCAGATCCTGGCACAACAACTAGAAGTAGCCGGGGAACGTACCTACGTTGATTCTAGACGTCTCGCACCAGCCGGAGAACTAACTAACCCTTTCAGAGAAAATAAGACCTCACTTGCCTCCAGAGAAAAGACCCCAAAGTTATTATACAAGCCCCCAACAAATAATAACGGTGAGGTAAGAAGAAAAGACAAACGTAAGAATGAACTAGATTTAGCAAAGAGAGGCCCACTAATTAATAGCAGAAAATAGGAAGAGGACTTATGCGGTCAGCAAAAAACCCTATAATAATATCCACGCTGAAGATCCAAGAACCCCCGCACCGACGAACGATGTGGGGGGAGAATATCAGCCCCCTAGAGCTTCCAGCAAAAACAGAAATCACATTTTGAACAAGCTGGAACAAAATAAGAGCAAATGCAAAAGGACAAAAATAAGAAAGAAGAACTTAGCTTATCTTGCAAAACTCAGGGACCAGGAGTCAGGAGGAAAACAGACATAGACTGATTACATCGATTCCAGGCACTAGACTGAGTTTCCAGGAAGTCTAAATAGGAACACCCAAGGCCTAACGAACCAGGTGGGTACCAACCTGGGAAAGGATAATCCAAGTGCCATACCGCTAGTGACCACAAGAGGGAGCCAACAAATATAGTTCACAACAGTACCGCCCCTTTAAGGAGGGGTCACCGAACCCTCACCAAGACCACCAGGGCGATCAGGATGAGTAGCGTGAAAGGCACGAACCAAATCGGCCGCATGAACATCAGAGGCGGCCACCCAGGAATTATCCTCCTGACCATAGCCCTTCCATTTGACCAGATACTGAAGCCCCCGTCTAGAGAGACGAGAATCTAAGATCTTCTCCACCACGTACTCCAACTCGCCCTCAACCAACACCGGAGCAGGAGGCTCAACAGCAGGAACCATAGGCACAACGTACCGCCGCAACAAAGACCTGTGGAACACATGGTGAATGGCAATACACTTCAGCTTCATCCTGGCCCTGAGAGACAGCCAGCAACGCTTTCTCTGCCTGAATTTCAAGATTCGGCTCCTCATAAAGCAATCCGAGCGCCAGAAAAAACGCATCAATATTTGCCAATGCAGGATCTCCTGGCGCCAATGAGAAGGCCCAATCCTGAGGGTTGCCGCGCAAGAAGGAGATAACAATTTTAACTTGCTGAGCTGAGTCTCCAGACGAACGAGGTCTCAAAGATAGAAACAATTTACAATTATTCCTAAAATTCCTAAATTTAAATCGATCTCCAGAGAACAGCTCAGGAATAGGTATCTTAGGCTCTGACATAGGACTACAAGTAACAAAATCCTGAATGCCCTGCACTCGTGCAGCAAGCTGATCCACACTATTAATCAGAGTCTGAACATTCATGTCTGCAGCAGGGCTTCAAGCCACTCAGAGAAAAAGGGGAAGGAGAAAAAAAAACCTCAGAACTTTTTTTTCTTTTAATCCCGCTTCAGCAATGCATTAAATATTCTCTTTTTAGGCCTGGAATACTGTTATGATCCTAGTGGTAGAGGATCTCAGGAGTTCCAGCTAAGTCCGCAAACACAAAAACCAGCTCATAGGTAAGTGGTAACTTGGCTGACCGCATATCTGATCCTGGCACAACAACTAGAAGTAGCCGGGGAACGTACCTACGTTGATTCTAGACGTCTCGCACCAGCCGGAGAACTAACTAACCCTTTCAGAGAAAATAAGACCTCACTTGCCTCCAGAGAAAAGACCCCAAAGTTATTATACAAGCCCCCAACAAATAATAACGGTGAGGTAAGAAGAAAAGACAAACGTAAGAATGAACTAGATTTAGCAAAGAGAGGCCCACTAATTAATAGCAGAAAATAGGAAGAGGACTTATGTGGTCAGCAAAAAACCCTAGAAAAATATCCACGCTGAAGATCCAAGAACCCCCGCACCGACGAACGGTGTGGGGGGAGAATATCAGCCCCCTAGAGCTTCCAGCAAAAACAGAAATCACATTTTGAACAAGCTGGAACAAAATAAGAGCAAATGCAAAAGGACAAAAATAAGAAAGCAGAACTTAGCTTATCTTGCAAAACTCAGGGACCAGGAGTCAGGAGGAAAACAGACATAGACTGATTACATCGATTCCAGGCACTAGACTGAGTTTCCAGGAAGTCTAAATAGGAACACCCAAGGCCTAACGAACCAGGTGGGTACCAACCTGGGAAAGGATAATCCAAGTGCCATACCGCTAGTGACCACAAGAGGGAGCCAACAAATATAGTTCACAACAGTACCGCCCCTTTAAGGAGGGGTCACCGAACCCTCACCAAGACCACCAGGGCGATCAGGATGAGTAGCGTGAAAGGCACGAACCAAATCGGCCGCATGAACATCAGAGGCGGCCACCCAGGAATTATCCTCCTGACCATAGCCCTTCCATTTGACCAGATACTGAAGCCCCCGTCTAGAGAGACGAGAATCTAAGATCTTCTCCACCACGTACTCCAACTCGCCCTCAACCAACACCGGAGCAGGAGGCTCAACAGCAGGAACCATAGGCACAACGTACCGCCGCAACAAAGACCTATGGAACACATTGTGAATGGCAATACACTTCAGCTTCATCCTGGCCCTGAGAGACAGCCAGCAACGCTTTCTCTGCCTGAATTTCAAGATTAGGCTCCTCATAAAGCAATCCGAGCGCCAGAAAAAACGCATCAATATTTGCCAATGCAGGATCTCCTGGCGCCAATGAGAAGGCCCAATCCTGAGGGTCGCCACGCAAGAAGGAGATAACAATTTTAACTTGCTGAGCTGAGTCTCCAGACGAACGAGGTCTCAAAGATAGAAACAATTTACAATTATTCCTAAAATTCCTACATTTAAATCGATCTCCAGAGAACAGCTCAGGAATAGGTATCTTAGGCTCTGACATAGGACTACAAGTAACAAAATCCTGAATGCCCTGCACTCGTGCAGCAAGCTGATCCACACTATTAATCAGAGTCTGAACATTCATGTCTGCAGCAGGGCTTCAAGCCACTCAGAGAAAAAGGGGAAGGAGAAAAAAAAAACCTCAGAACTTTTTTTTCTTTTAATCCCGCTTCAGCAATGCATTAAATATTCTCTTTTTAGGCCTGGAATACTGTTATGATCCTAGTGGTAGAGGATCTCAGGAGTTCCAGCTAAGTCCGCAAACACAAAAACCAGCTCATAGGGAAGTGGTAACTTGGCTGACCGCATATCTGATCCTGGCACAACAACTAGAAGTAGCCGGGGAACGTGTACCTACGTTGATTCTAGACGTCTCGCACCAGCCGGAGAACTAACTAACCCTTTCAGAGAAAATAAGACCTCACTTGCCTCCAGAGAAAAGACCCCAAAGTTATTATACAAGCCCCCAACAAATAATAACGGTGAGGTAAGAAGAAAAGACAAACGTAAGAATGAACTAGATTTAGCAAAGAGAGGCCCACTAATTAATAGCAGAAAATAGGAAGAGGACTTATGCGGTCAGCAAAAAACCCTATAAAAATATCCACGCTGAAGATCCAAGAACCCCCGCACCGATGAACGGTGTGGGGGGAGAATATCAGCCCCCTAGAGCTTCCAGCAAAAACAGAAATCACATTTTGAACAAGCTGGAACAAAATAAGAGCAAATGCAAAAGGACAAAAATAAGAAAGCAGAACTTAGCTTATCTTGCAAAACTCAGGGACCAGGAGTCAGGAGGAAAACAGACATAGACTGATTACATCGATTCCAGGCACTAGACTGAGTTTCCAGGAAGTCTAAATAGGAACACCCAAGGCCTAACGAACCAGGTGGGTACCAACCTGGGGAAGGATAATCCAAGTGCCATACCGCTACAACAGTAAGCCTTCTTAGCTGGGAGACATCACACCTAATTCAACACCTCTTACAGCACCTCCAATTTTTTTTTCTTTTTAATCCATGCAAAATTAGATAGCACAAACATCAGTTTCATAGACTACTATTGAAAGAAAAATGTAAGGATAGTAAGTGCAGGCCTGCCTGTCTGGAAGCCCTCCTTACACGAGCAATCCACCAGATGGAGACCGAAGTTGGAGTCTCCACATTTCAAAAAATAATTATCACACAGCACTAAAGTGCCATCAATTTCCACAGAGTAGAAACAGTATAATAGGCCTCTGACACACGTTCCACTACGGGCAACCCACCAGATGGAGACCCAACTTGGAGTCTCCACTTTTCATAAAATGATTTGTAACATCAGCAGCAGTAGCAACAGCAGGCACAGAAAACACCACAAAGATGGCACAGATTGCAATATCGCGAGATCAATACATGACACTAAAAACTACACCAACGCCTAGTCAGCCCAATCTGCGACTGGGGTGCAAAAGTCATCAGCGATCAATGACTTGTTCATTTTGATGAAAGGTAGACAGTCTAAACTTTGAGGGGACAGTCGTATGTGCTTATTTATTAGGACACCACCAGCAACGCTGAAAAGCTGAAGACGCGTTCTTAGAGAACGCTGGCTGTTGGGCATCACAGAACCTCCAAGACGTGACAGATGAGCTCAGGCCACTCTTCCATTTTTGAAGACCAAAATGTAAAAGGGTCCAACCCCCCCTAATGGCATTGATATTGAGCTCCAGATACTCCTGCACCATCCTCTCCAGTTGCTCACAGTGTGTCAGTGTTGTACTGTGTTCTGCTGGTGCATGGGCTGGTCTAAAAAATGTTTTAAATGACTCACAGAAATTGCTTATGCCACTACACTGCTGCTGCTACCATTTTGGCAATGATGCCTTGACGTTCCTGGGGTTGAACATCTACAACTGGAATTCACACTGTGTGCCTCAATACTGTCTTGGGTAAAACCAGTCTTAAGATTGTCTAAAAGAATATTTTGATACTCCAGCATGCATGCATCCCTTTCCAGGGGGGAAGCATCTGGCTAAATTTCTCTTGTACAGTGGAGCCAGCAGAGTGGCAACCCATTAGTCAGCACTATTTCTAACCCTATGAATACAGGCATCGTGTTGAAGATACTGCAGCAAGAAGGTGCTCATGTGTCGGGCACTTCCATGAGGCCCAAGTCCATGCTGTGTTGATGGCTAGGGAAAGCTCAAGGTTGTGTAACACCCCAGGTAACCGATTGTTACAGTGATGTTGCCTTCCTATCGGGGAGGGCGATATCATGCTTGGAGGCAAGGAGGATTTCCTCTACCAGATAACGCACCCACATTCAACATATTCGGAATCCAGGCCAGAAGGGGGAGCTCTAAACCCGGATTCAGGGGAGCTTCCCTAGCTTTAAGTATTCTGGTCTGGAGGAGGAGTTAGATCAGTCTGGAGAGACAGAGGAAGAGTGAGGATGGAGAGCAGACAGTGGAGCTGTGCAGCCAGGACTGAGCTGCAGCTTCATTAAAGGAAGAGAACCCAAGGGGTTGAATGTAGTGAAGCATCAGAGGAAAGGGGCTCAGAGGGGAACTGTGACCGGGCACCCTCAGAGCCGAAGCGCAGGAACTGGGCATCGAGAGCCCGAGGCTGTGTTGTACTCAAGGACACATGGCAGAATCAGAGGGCATAGGACTGTATGTTATTTGCCCCACCATGCCTGGAGGTGAAGCAGCACCTGAAGAGCCCGGGTCGTGATAGACACCCTATAAAATGGCTCAAGCTGCCCACCATACAGGTACCTGTCTCAGGACAGGAGAGAGAGGATTTTGCCAGCAAGATATAGGCAGCAGGGACCTCGCATACTAGCACGAGTAGGACGGCTTATGGACCTCACCTGGGAGAGGGATCCACTATTGCCTCCAGGCCGGCCGGACCATACCACCACCTGTTCCTGGTACCCTGGACTGTGGACTGCTACTGCCAGTAAACCAGGTAAAGACTTTATAACTCTGTGTCCTCCACTTATTTGTCAGTATACACCATCCTTGCTATACACCTTGGGAGCCCTGGGGATTCTGCTTCACCTGTGAGAAGCGTCACCATCTTGCTGCAACAACATCACTCCAGAGGACCCTTTTAAGCAGCGTCGGTCCCCTATGACCGAGAACCACAGGTGGTGTCTCGAATAAACTTTATTCCAAAATACCCTTTAAAGACCTTTCCCCCTTTATTGAGCCCCAGGGCCACGGACCGGGTCGCAGCCACCGTGACATCTCCTTTAAGTGCTACCGGACCTGGTACCGAGTATCCCCATTGCCCTGGTGGGCGACTCAAATTTGGCATCATGAACAGGATAGACCGACCCATTGAAATGGGTCCTGTGCACCATGGACTGTAATGGACTGTGTGAAATCGTTTGATGGCTGCCATTGTTGCACCACGAGGCGGATGAAGGAGGAAGAAGAAGTGTTGCCATGGGTGGGGTTCAAGAACCGGCGCCAAAGCTGGATCCACCCCCTACAGAGACTCTAATGCCAACCAAAGATGTCCGTCACCAGGACGCATCCGCCCCCAGAGATGGCTGGCGGGAAAGTGGAGAAGAGACTGCCCGCGAAATGAGGAGATGTAGAAGGAGGAAGATGCAGGAAAGCATGACCGCAGCATGGCTGCACGCTACCCAAGAGAAGCGATGGCAGACAGGAGTGGAGAGCCACCAGGACCTGCCAACACCAGAGAGGATGTCCCAGAACAACAGCCAGAAACACCGGACCTGATGAATACCTTGGATCCGGAGCTCCTCAGCGCAGAGATGGAGTAGCTGACCCGACCACTCCTGCGGACCCAGGTGACAGCGGTGGCCGCATGGAAGGAGTCCCTGATCCAGAGGATAATGACGGTGACGTCACCGCTGTGCTCGGCTTTACGGCCGGCACTGACACATTCAGTGCAGGAAGCTCTGAGCAGCAGCGCGGACGCCGGTGGACGTGACAGACATCAGAAGGTGAGTATGTAGTGGTTTTTTTTTAACTTTTACAATGGTAACCAGGGTAAATATCGGGTTACTAAGCGCGGCCCTGCGCTTAGTAACCCGATATTTACCCTGGTTACCATTGTAAAACATTGCTGGCATCGTTGCTTTTGCTGTCAAACATGACGATACACACCGACCTAACGACGAAATAAGGTGCTGGACTTCTAGCTCCGACCAACGATATCACAGCGGGATCCAGATCACTGCTGCGTGTCAAACACAACGATATCGCTATCCAGGATGCTGCAACGTCACGGATCGTTGTTGTTCTCATTGGAAAGTTGTTCAGTGTCAAGGTACCTTAACGCCTGGCCAGGTAGTCACCGTTACCGTAAACTGGGATCACATGACAGATTTGAGGAATAAGCTGACTGACCCAATGGTACCTGAACCATCGCCCCCTGAAGGCATGCAGGCCAAAAGAGACTATACATTGGAGGCACCCTAAGACAGACCTTATGGGATTCCCAATAGAGGCCCAAGCAGCAGATAACTGCATGCAAATGATGGACAAAGAGGAGTATTGCAAACAGCAAAATCCTAAAACTTGCAGAAGAGAAACATTGCAGAGCTAGATGGGAAGCAATGGAGGAGAGGAACAGCCTAGCTAAAACCAGGTCCTGCAAAGCTAGACCAGAGGACAGAGGATCATTAAGATCTGGAACTGTTATTACCTTTAATTTGGACAAAGGATGGGGCTTCATAAAAGAACATGGTGGAACAACTGAACTATTTGTTAACCATAGAGACGTTTTGTCACATCTTTTAAGAGAGCACCCTGACCGTGACCTGTATCCAGGAGACTGAAATTATGTTTATATTGTAGGTTCTTCAAAGTAGCCACCTTTTGAAGAACCTAGAATATAAGACATAATTTCAGTTGTTTCACACTTTTTTGTTAAGTATATAATTCCACATGTGTTAATTCATAGTTTTGATGCCTTCAGTGTGAATGTACAATTTTCATAGTCATGAAAATACAGAAAAATCTTTAAATGAGAAGGTGTGTTGGTCTGTACTGTACGTATTTTTGCTCCTGTTCATGATGGATTTGATATGGGACAACAAGATTTGGTGAGACCAAACCATTTTTTATCGAGCACTATTAAGCACTCGCACTTTATGTATTGGTTATTTGTGTCACTCATGTGGATGGTCCAGAATCAATTTTAATGGTAATCAATAAAGGTTATATTTTATTGTTATTTAGATAGGACCCTCATAGCTAGTTTATATCAAAGATTACGAGGGGAAGTTATTGGTGGACAATCATACCACTAAAAAGCTGATTTTGAATGATTTCTGAGCCCTGATTGGTTACCGGAATCAACACACATTAAGTTAAGTGAAAAATAAAAAGTGTGTCGCTCCTGTAATCTCTTCAGACACTCCTTTCACCTCCCCATACCCCCTTCCCTCACCAAACACATCCCCCCATCCTCATCATACAGCACCACTATCCTAGGCAAAGTCATACAAATCATTAGTGGAATTGCGATAATTTACTGAACTGTGACCAACTTTTGCCGACTTTGCATAAAAATGCTTGTGAAAGCGACCATGAATCTGAATGTGCTACATTCGAGCCGAATTTGAGTTTGGCGAACGTGTTCCAAACACATTCGCTCATCTCTAATAATAACATCAGATGATGTTCCATAGCAGGTTAAAAGAAGCTTTGTCCATTAGTAGTTCTAATTCCCACATAATCAGGTCTCAGTTTCAGCTCTTTTTTTAAGTTTATATAAGGATGGAGTCACACTAGCGATTTTAAAATCAGTCTGATTTTGATGTAGGAGAGTCGGACGAGTTTAATGCAAGTGTCATGCGAGTGTCATGCATTTTTTTAGGCGAGTACAATCCGATTTTTCACACCTAGCATCCGATTTACATCCGAATGCAGTGTGATTGGTATCCGACTGCAATGCTATTTTAACATGAGCTTTTACATAGAGAAATTCTCTGTCATTTACACATCATTTTCAAAGGAAATTTTCTTCAAAACATATATATACATATATATATATATATACATATATATATATATATATATATATATAGCAGATCGATAGATAGACTAAAAGCCAGCAATTCATGTGGCGTGTACAGTATAATCGCAGCATGACAGGTTAGAATAGAATAGATATACACACATAGAATATATATACACTGCTCAAAAAAATATAGGGAACACTTAAACAACAGAATATAACTCCAAGTAAATCAAACTTCTGTGAAATCAAACTGTCCACTTAGGAAGCAACACTATTTGACAATCAATTTCACATGCTGTTGTGCAAATGGAATAGACAACAGATGGAAATTATTGGCAATTATCAAGACACACTCAATAAAGGAGTGGTTCTGCAGGTGGAGACCACAGACCACATCTCAGTACCAATGCTTTCTGGCTGATGTTTTGGTCACTTTTGAATGTTAGTTGTGCCTTCACACTCGTGGTAGCATGAGACTCTATAACCCACACAAGTGGCTCAGGTAATGCAGCTCACCCAGGATGGCACATCAATGCGAGCTGTGGCAAGAAGATTTGCTGTGTCTGTCAGCGTAGTGTCCAGAGGCTGGAGGCGCTACCATGAGACAGGCCAGTACAACAGGAGACATGGAGGGGGCCGTAGGAGGGCAACAACCCAGCAGCAGGACCGCTACCTCAGCCTTTGTGCAAGGAGAAACAGGAGGAGCACTGCCAGAGCCCTGCAAAATGAGCTCCAGCAGGCCACAAATGTGCATGTGTCTGCACAAAAGGTAAGAAATGGACTCCATGAAGATGGACTGAGTGCCAGACGTCCACAGATGGGGGTTGTGCTCACAACCCAACTGTGCAGGATGCTTGCCATTTTCCACAGAACACAAGGATTGGCAAATTCGCCACTGGCGCCCTGAGATCTTCACAGATGAAAGCAGGTTCACACTGAGTACATGTGACTGATGTAACAGAGTCTGGACACTGTGGAGAGCGATCTGCTGCAACATTCTTCAGCATGACCGGTTTGGCAGTGGGTCAGTAATAGTGTGGGGTGGCATTTTGTTGGAGGGCTGCACAGCCCTCCATGTGCTCGCCAGAGGTAGCCTCACTGTCATTAGGTACCGAGATAAGATCCTCAGACCCCTTGTGAGACCATATGCTGGTGCAGTTGGCCCTAGGTTCCTCCTAATGCAGGACAGTGCCAGACCTCATGTGGCTGGAGTGTGTCAGCAGTTCCTGCAAGATGAAGGCATTGAAGCTATGGACTGGCCCACCCGTTCCCCAGACCTGAATCCAATTGAACACATCTGGGATATCATGTCACGCACCATCCACCAACATCACATTGCACCACAGACAGTCCAGGAGTTGGCGGATGCTTTAGTCCAGGTCTGGGAGGAGATCCCTCAGTAGACCATCCGCCGCCTCATCAAGAGCATGCCCAATGCATTGTAGGGAGATCATACAGGCACGTGGAGGCCACACACACTACTGAGCATCATTTCCTTGTCTTGAGGCATTTTCACTGAAGTTGGATCAGCCTGTAACTTCATTTTCCACTTTGATTTTGAGCATCATTCCAACTCCAGACCTCCATGGGATATTAGTTGTGATTTACGTTGATCATTTTTAGGTTTTTTTGTTCTCAACACATTTCACTATGTAATGAATTAAGATTTACAAATGGAATATTTCATTCAGTGATATTTAGGATGTGGGATTTTAGTGTTCCCTTTATTTTTTGAGCAATATATATAGATTAGCAACAAGAATGTGTCCAAAATTCATATAGGACTGGCACTTCAAACATAATCATATGGTCACCCTTCTACTGACGTTCCTCAATAGAAGCACAAAGAGATCCATAATGTCTAAAAATTACAATATTTATTAATAATTCTTTAAAAAATTTTATACAACAGTAGATAAAAGAAAATAAAAAAAGCAGAAAATGACTCACACCAGGAGACACCACAAAATTCCACAAACATATTAGCCAGGTATACACACAGCCAAAGCTATCTGCGTTATGTAAAATATCGTAATAAATAGTGCCCTGATGAACCAGGCTACAATGGTAAATGAAGCAAATAGCAAGAATCTAATTATAAACGGCAATCCAATAAGATAATACATGCATGTGAGTATACAATAATGAAGGGGTACGCCTAATAAAATTAAGGTATATGTAGTATAGCTACCTGGAGAACATGAAAGGTGGTGTCTCCCCACCCCAACGTGTGTTTCACTGCTGGCATCTTCCAGTGACGCAACACATGCAGGTTCGCTGTAGAATAAGCCCCTCCTGCGGAGCACAGGATGAAAGTTTCTAATAGTCATAAATAGTGTTACACACACATAGGCTTGTTCTATCAAATTCCCTAAAATCTATAGTGACATTTAATAGTTTCAGTTTTCAATAGTTTTTTACTTGTTTTCAGCACACATGATGACATTAATATCTTTTCTGCAGGTGATACACATGCTACTGAAAAAACTGCTTCAACAACCAATTATACAACCATGTATACTAACAGGACAGAAACTTCGAATGGTAAGTTAAACAATTACTGTGTCTTCTCCTTTTTGGTTGGACTTACATACGAATTAACCCCTTCCCGACATGCGCCGTACTAGTACTGCTCTGCGGGAACTGAGTTCCCGCAAACCGCAGTACTAGTATGGCGGCACGATTGCGCGGTCTCACGGTGAGCACCACGGCGATCACGTGCGGGTGTCAGCTGTATGTGACAGCTGACACCCGGCAGCAATGCCCACGATCGGCGCTAGTGACAGCGACATAGAGGGGCATCGCGCAGGGATGGGGGCTCCCTGCGCTCTCCCACCGGAACAACGAGATGCGATCGCGTTGTTCCGGTGTTCTCGAAGGTGTCCCCGGATCCAAAATGGCCACGGGGCTCCTTCCGGGTCCTGGAGTGAGGTTGCTTCCCGGCGCCTGCTGAGAACAGGCACCGGAAAGCCTCCTGCACTGCCTGTCAGATCGCTGATCTGACACAGTGCTATGCAAAGTGTCAGATCAGCGATCTGATGTAACATAGTGATGTCCCACCCTGGGACAATGTTATAAATTAAAAAATATATATATATAATGTATGAAAAAAAAAATCCCCAAATAAATAAAAAAATTAAAAATAAATATTTTCCATTAAATCCATTTATTTCTGTAAATAAAAAAAAAAACAATAAAAGTACACGTATTTGGTATTGCCGCATCCGAAACGACCTGCTCTATAAAACTATCATACTAGTTAACCCCTTCAGTGAACACCACAAAAAATAAATAAAGAACGAGGCAAAACAATGCGTTATCATCATACTGCCGAACATAAAGTGCAATAAACTGTGATCAAAAAGACGGATATAAATAATCATGGTACCGCTGAAAACGTCATCAGCAAAAATAAAGCCACCATACAGCGTCATCAGCAGAAAAATAAAAATGTTATAGCTCTCAGAATAAAGCGATGCAAAAACAATTATTTTTTATATAAAATAGTTTTTATTGTGTAAAAGCGCCAAAACATAAAAAAATGATATAAATGAGGTATCACTGTAATCGTACTGACCTGAAGAATAAAGCTGCTTTATCAATTTTACCACACGCGGGACGGTATAAACGCCCCCCTAAAAGAAATTCAGGAATTGCTGGTTTTTGTTCATTCTCCCTCCCAAAAATCGGAATTAAAAGCGATCAAAAAATGTCATGCGCCCGAACATGGTACCAATAAAAACATCAACTCGTCCCGCAAAAAACAAGACCCCACATGACTCTGTGGGCCAAAATATGGATAAATTATTGCTCTCAAAATGTGGTGATGCAGAAACTATTTTTTGCAATAAAAAGCGTCTCTTCGCGTGTGACAGCTGCCAAACAAAAACCCGCTTTAAAAACCCACTATAAATAGTAAATCAAACCCCCCTTTATCACCCCCTTAGTTACTGAAAATAATAAAATGAAAAAAAATGTATTTACTTCTATTTTCCCATTAGGGTTAGGGTTGGGACTAACGTTATGGTTAGGGTTGGGGCTAAAGTTAGGGTTAGGGTTGGGGCTAAAGTTAGGGTTTGGATTATGTTTACCGTTGGGGTTAGGGTTGGGATTAGGGTTAGGGGTGTGTCAGGGTTAGGGGTGTGGTTAGGGTTATGGTTAGGGATGAGATTAGGGCTGGTATTAGGGTTAGGGGTGTGTTGGGGTTAGGGGTGTGGTCAGGGTTATGGTTACTGTTGGGATTAGGGTTAGGGGTGTGTTTGGGTTAGGGGTGTGGTTAGGGTTATGGTTGGGATTAGGTTTAGGGGGGTGTTGGGGTTAGGGTTGGAGTTAGAATTGGGGGGATTCCACTGTTTAGGCACATCAGGGGCTCTCCAACGCGACATGGCGTCCGATCTCAATTCCATCCAATTCTGCGTTGAAAAAGTAAAATGGTGCTCCTTCCCTTCCGAGCTCTGCCATGCGCCCAAACAGTGGTCCCCCCCACATATGGGGTATTAGCGTACTCAGGACAAGTTGGACAACTTTTGCAGCCCAATTTTTCCTGTTACCCTTATGAAAATAGAAATTTGGTGGTTAAAATATCATTTTCGTGGAAAAAAAATAGTTTTTATTTTCACGGCTCTGCGTTATAAACTTTAGCAAAACACTTGGGGGTTCAAAGTTCTCACACAACACATCTAGATAAATTCCTTGGGGGGTCTAGTTTCCAATATGGGGTCACTTGTGGGGGTTTCTACTGCTTAGGTACATGAGGGGCTCTGCAAATGCTACGTGACGTCCGCAGACCATTTAATCAAAGTCTGCATTCCAAAACAGCACTCCTTCCCTTCCGAGCTCTGCCATGCGCCCAAACGGTGGTTCCCCCCACATATGGGGTATCAGTGTACTCAAGACAAATTGGACAACAATTTTTGCACTCCAATTTCTCCTGTTACCCTTGGGAAAATTAAAAATTGCGGGCTAAAAGATCATTTTGTGGAAAAAAAAGATTTTTTAATTTTCACGGCTCTACATTCTAAACTTTAGTGAAACAATTGGGGGTTCAAAGTGCTCACCACACATCTAGATAAGTTCTTTAGGGGGTCTACTTTCCAAAATGGGGTCACTTGTGGGGGGGTTTCACTGTTTAGGCACATCAAGGGCTCTCCAAACGTGACATGGTGTCCGATCTCAATTCCATCCAATTTTGTTTTGAAAAGTCAAACGGCGCTCCTCCCTTCCGAGCTCAGCCATGCGCCCAAACAGTGGTTTACCCCCACATATGGGGTATCAGCGCAATCAGGACAAATTGCACAACAATATTTTGGGTCCAATTTCTCCTGTTACCCTTGGGAAAATAAAAAAATTGGGGGCTCAAAGATCATTTTGTGGAAAAAAATATATATTTTTTAATTTTCATGGTTCTACATTCTAAACTTTAATGAAACAATTGGGGGTTCAAAGTGCTCGCCACACATCTAGATAATTTTCCTAGGGGGTCTACTTTCCAAAATGGGGCCACTTGTGGGGGATTTCAACTGTTTAGGCACATCAGGGGCTCTCCAAACGCGACATGGTGTCTGATCTCAATTCCAGCCAATTTTGCATTGAAAAGTCAAACGGCGCTCCTTCCCTTCCGAGCTCTGCAATGCGCCCAAACAGTGGTTTACCCCCACATACGGGGTATCAGCGCATTCAGGACAAATTTCACAACAACTATTCGGGTCCAATTTCTCCTGTTACCCTTGGGAAAATAAAAAATTGGGGGCTAAAATATCATTTTTGTGAAAAAAATATGATTTTTTTTACGGCTCTACATTATAAACTTCTGTGAAGCACTTGGGAATTCAAAGTGCTCACCACACATCTAGATTAGTTCCTTAGGGGGTCTACTTTCCAAAATGGTGTCACTTGTGGGGGGTTTCCACTGTTTAGGCATATCAGAGGCTCTCCAAATGTGACATGGTGTCCGATCTCAATTCCAGCAAATTTTGCATTGAAAAGTCAAATGGCGCTCCTTCCCTTCCGAGCTCTGCCATGTGCCCAAACAGTGGTTTACCCCCACATATGGGGTATCGTCGTACTCAGGACAAATTTTACAACGACTTTAGCATCCAATTTCTCCCGTTACCCTTGGTAAAATAAAACAAATTGGATCTGAAGTAAAAATTTTGTAAAAAAAAGTAAAATGTTCAATTTTTTTTAAACATTCCAAAAATTCCTGTGAAGTACCTGCAGGGTTAATAAACTTCTTGAATGTGGTTTTGAGTACATTGAGGGATGCAGTTTTTAGAATGGTGTCACTTTTGGGCATTTTCTGTCATATAGGCCCCTTAAAGTCACTTCAAGTGTGAGGTGGTCCCTCAAATAAATGGTTTTGCAAATTTTGTTGTAAAAATGAGAAATCGCTGGTCAACTTTTAACCTGTACAACTTCCTAGCAAGAAAATTATGTTTCCAAAATTGTGCTAATGTAAAGCAGACATGTGAGTAATTTTATTTATTAACTATTTTGTATGATATGACTCTAATTTAAGGGCATAAAAACGAAATTTTTAAAATTGCAAAACTTTCAAAATTTTCGCCAAATTTTCTTTTTTTTCACAAATAAATGCAAGTCATATCAAAGAAATTTTACCACTATCATAATATACAATATGTCACAAGAAAACAGTCTCAGAATAACCAGGATCCATTGAAGCGTTTCAGAGTTATGACCTCATAAAGTGACAGTGGTCAGAATTGAAAAAAATGGCCTGGTCAGGAAGTTGAAAACAGGCTTCGGAGTGAAGGGGTTAATGATGAGCGAGCACTAGGGATGAGCAGGTGGTGAAATATTCAGACTCGCTATACTCGTAATGATTAGGTCCTAATACTTGGGTGTTCGTAACGAGTAGCTGTGCAATTTTTACGCACCGGTGTCCTTTGAAAAGCAATTCATACGCGGCTACAGTAAAATCACACTAACAGTTTAGAATAGAATAGATAGAATACATACAGTACCTTGCGAAAGTATTCGGCCCCCTGGAACTTTTCAACCTTTTCCCACATATCATGCTTCAAACATAAAGATAACAAATGTAAATTTCTGGTGAAGAATCAACAAGTGGAACACAATTGGGAAGTTGAACGAAATGTATTGCTTATTTTAAATTTTTGTGGAAAGTCAAAAACTAAAAAGTGGGGCGTGCAATATTATTCGACCACTTTACTTTCTTTGCAGCAAACTCACTCCAGAAGATCATTGTGGATCTCTGAATGACCCAATGTTGTCTTAAATGCCTAATCGTGATAAATATTATCCACCTGTGTGTAATCAAGTCTTCGTATAAATGCACCTGCTCTGTGATAGTCTTAGGGTTCTGTTTGAAGCACAAAGAGCATCATGAAGATCAAGGAACACAACAGGCAGGTCCGTGATACTGTTGTGGAGAAGTTTAAAGCTGGATTTGGATACAAAATGATTTCCAAAACTTTAAACTTCCCAAGGAGCACTGTGCAAGCGATCATATTGAAATGGAAGAGGTATCATACCACTGCAAATCTATCAAGACCCGGCCGTCCCTCTAAACTTTCATCTCAAACAAGGAGAAGACTGATCAGAGATGCAGCCAAGAGGCCCATGATCACTCTGGATAAACTGCAGAGATCTACAGCTGAGGTGGGACAGTCTGTCCATAGGACAACAATCAGTCGTACACTGCACAAATCTGGCCTTTATGGAAGAGTGGCAAGAAGAAAGCCATTTCTCAAAGATATCCATAAAGAGTGTCATTTACAGTTTGCAAAAAGCCACCTGGGAGACACACCAAACATGTAGAAGAAGGTGTTCTGGTCAGATGAAACCAAAATCAAACTTTTTTCAACAATGCCAAACGATATGTTTGGCGTAAAGGCAACACAGCTCATCACCCTGAACACACCATCCCCACTGTCAAACATGGTGGTGGCAGCATCAAGGTTTGGGCCTGCTTTTCTTCAGCAGGGACAGGTGTAGCGTGGCTAAAGGTTGTATAGTCGACGGGAGATATGTGTCACAGAGATGGCTTGTCGCTGTGAGGTAACCCGGAGTGTTTTCTTTAATGCACATAAAGCAATAAGGAAATGTTTAGTATACTTGGGTCCGGGTTACGGGTAGCTATGAGAGATGGGAGGGTCTGGCTACCCATATACCTCACCCCTGGGTAAGGGGCATAACCATGCCTATCTATGTGTGTTTCAGGACCTGTGGTGATGTCATAACCACATGTCTAATCATGTGATGGGTTCCTGGGTGTGGTTAGATCCATAAAAGACAGGCTAATGCTTAACACAGGAGGTGTGTGTGGAGGAGAAAGCCTCCACAGTGTGTTAAGGCTCTAGGACTGAGCCTGAAGGACTGGACACTTGTGTTTTCTTTTCCTGAGCTAAAAGCTATTTGTTTTCTGTGCTTACGGTGTGGTTTATGGAGCAATAAATCTGTGAACTTTTAATGGAACGTGCCTCCTGAGTGTCAGCCATCGCACCTGAGCGAGTATAAACCCTACAATTGGTGTTTAGGATGCGGGCAACGATCCAAAGAGCACATGTTGCAGTGCTGGCTGGTCTGAACCAGAAGGAGTGGACGGTCTTGACAACCGTGAGTAAATACTGACCGGGGTCAGTGAGAACTGCTGTTTGTGGGATACCTTCGAGGAGAAGAGGGTTTCAGGAATCTGTGTGGCCGACACCAACAGGTAACGGACAGGAGTCCGTGTGTTATTGACCGGGGTCAGTGAGAAACTGTGTTTGGGCTGTAAAGCCGGGTGTGTAACAGACAGGAGTCTGTGCTGTGCTGACCAGAGTCAGTGAGAGACTGTTTTTTCTATAAAGCACATGTGCGGGTGTTTGCTGTGGACCAGCAAGTCCGTAAATTATTGTTTTTTTCACTCTGTGGGGTTGCGAAGTTTTCTGTGGATCGGTGGGTGCACGACGTCTGTGGTGGTTACGTGCAGTGCAGGTGCAGCAAGAGGTTCTGCAGCAGCTGGAGTTGCAGTGGCAGCAGCGGCTTGTGATCGGCAGCCGAAGGTGCCGGTGGTTTGTGACTACAATAAGTGCTGTGGCAGTACCAGCAGGAGCTGGTGAGGTATTGTAAAAGGACAGTGTGAACCAGGTCACACAAACTCTTAAAGAGCAACGGCCTAGAAAAGACCTAAGTGTACTGTGGTACTGTTGGGGCCTGTGAGTGCCGTGGGGGAGTCCACGGGGTGTACCCCAGACTGGGGTGGTGTCCCTAAAGGGGGTGGAGTCCCAAAACGGAGCGGTGACTCCAAATAATTATGGTTGGCCAAAAAGGGGCTGCGTCTCAAAAGGGGGTAGTTGCCCAAAAGGGGGTGGAGTCCCTAAAAGGGGTGGTGGCCCTAAAGGAGAAAATGGTCCACAAGGGGGCGGTAACCCAAAAGGGGTGGGGTCCAAAAAAGGGGCGGTGACCCAAATAGGGGTGGTGGCCCAAAAAGGGGCGGCGGCGAATTCGCTGATGAACTGTTGCCGGGTTCAGTGTTCGAACAGCGCATGTCCAGAATATTGTACTGACTTTCCATCTGACAAGATGTCACAGAGCTGTTCTGTAGAAGTCAATGGAGTGTGCGTGACTGGACTTCTGGACTCAGGGAGCCTGGTGACGCTGGTGAGCGCCACACTCCCTGTCTATCTGATGCCCGGAAGGAAGATGGAAGTCCACTGCGTTCATGGGGTCACTAGGGATTATCCAGTGTCCAGGGTAATCATTGAGATGCCCACTATTTTTTCCAGCCATGATGTACCTGTAGTCCCAGACTTGCCATTCCCTGTTGTAATAGGTCAGGACTTTGAAAGGTTTTGGGACTTGTGGGAGGAAAGGGGAGTGTCTGATTGCTCAGAACGGAGTCGGAATGACCCTAAGGGAGCCCCCCCCACAACAGGCGGCTGTAATGATTCCGAGTAGTGTGATGTATGAAAAGGAGATAGCGACACCTAAGGTCGATAGTCCAGATTTCCGGGTGACTGGAAGAAAGTGTGGGTCTGACACCTGTTTAATTGGGGACTTGCTGTTCCAGGATGACAGGGTGAGAGGGGGTGACTCCTATTTAGACTGACTCAAGCGCAAAGGGAAAAGAGTGCAGTAAGGAGGAGCCGAGTAAAAATCACAGATCTTCATCTCGTCGCGGGGGCCGCAGAAAGCCGGGACAGGTTACACCCTCTGAGAAGAGAGATGATGAGGAAGAGACATGGTCAGGTGCAAATCACGTTGTTTTCCTTGATGAGGAGGTCACTTTATCTCTGACAAACCCTAGCACTGAGGTAGTTGGTGACGGGCTGGGGTTAGAACAGACCTTTAGTAGACCCACATCTGCAATGCCTGGAAAGGGTGAAGTGGCTCAGTATGAAGGCTCCAGAGTACCTGCTGCTGAAGAGATGGAGAGCTCTGAAGTTACAAAGAGACAAGAGGTATCTAGGAGTAAACAGACAGAGAGCCCTGGAGAGACCATTGAGGTGGATGCAGAAACAGGTGGAACTCTGAAGAGGCAGAGTGTGGGTGGGCAAGAGACCCCATCTGAAAATCTAATTAAAGAAGTGATGGTGCGACATGTGCTGGCCAAAAGAGAGCAGGACAATGAGATAGAGCTGCTTAAAGAAATTGTCGAGCAAGAAAGGGTCCTGAGACTGGCGATTGAACACAGAGTGGATGAGCTGAAGAAGGAAGTCTCTGAGCTCAGAGGTCACCTATCAGCATGTCAAACTATGAATATGGCCATATGGAAAGATGTGGAGGTGCTCAGAGAGGCCCAAGAGAAGCATCAGCTGGAGCTTCTTCAGAGAGAGGATGAGCGTCGCTGCCTGGCAGAGGAGCAAGATAAAGGTCTACGAGAGCTCAAGATAAAGGTGACTAATCCCCAACTCCAGAAATTCACGGATGACCGTGACACTGAACTGTTGCGCTCTCCCGATCTTAACGCAATGAAAGAGAGTGAGCTGGAGAGGCTGATCAAAGAAGGGTCCTCCACGGGGGAAGAAATCCAGCAAGGGAAGTGCCACGCAGATTGCCGAACAAAGGACGTTGAGGTCTTGGAAAACTGTGCTGACCTTAAGGACTAGGAGGTCCAACAATATGGCCAGGAAGACTGATGAGACTTCAGTTTTCAAATGTGTAATAGACGTACCCGAAGACATGCAAGAAGTGTGTTCCAGTGAGGAGGTGCATGAGGCTTTTAAAAAGGCAGTCGAAGCGTGTAGGGTGCACTAGGCGCCTGAGACTCATCAACTGGTCATACTTTCGACTAGGGAAGTCACAGTGAAGCGGGTGGCTGTCCTGAGAGAGATGCATCTACAATGCCTCCGCACAAAACAAATGATCACGTTGAAGAATGAGGAAACCGCTCGACGTCTGGAGCTAGAGAAGCTCAAAATCGGCTCGGCTTGGTGGAAGATATCATTCTGGTACCCAGAAATATGGTGGGAAAAGTCATCGGAAGGCTTGGGCGAGTGATGCAGGAGATTGTAAATAGATCCGGTGTGAAGAGACTGAGGGTTCTGGGTGATGACAAGGCCCAGGTCGTGGGTGAAGATGGGATGGTTCCATTCCTTGTTGTCGGATCCATGGAGAGTCTTGAAAATATCTGGATGCTCCTGGGGTATTGTATGGGTTACCTAATAGAAGTTGAGCAGCTAAGACGTGAGAGGGAGCAGGTCAATATAGAGCTGCGGGAATTGGCAAACAGATTGCCACCACCTTCAACTTGCGGTACAGAGAGACGAAGAGGTTCTCTAAAGACTCGAAGTCCTCAAGCTAACAGAGGATATAGAGATAAAGGGAAGAACTGCTCTCCGAAGAAAGACAATGGGAGAGATCACCAACAGAGGGAGAACCGAAGGTGGCCAGAGGGAAGAGCTAGAAATAGTAACTCCTCAGTTAGCTCAGAGCTCAGTGACTTAAGCGGGAGATCCTGTAGCAGACGAGATGACAAGGGGTCATCGTTATCAAAGGATGTGATGGAAATGGATGACGAATGTCGATGAAAGGGTTCAATAACAGGCCCTGACTTAGACAGATGGTTTGACTGTCAGGGACAACTGAGAAGGGTCTCTAGTCAGTTTAGGACAAGTGCCAAGCCCCACGGCTTTAGGCAGAGGGGGGGTATGTAGCGTGGCTAAAGGTTGTATAGTCGACGGGAGATATGTGTCACAGAGATGGCTTGTCGCTGTGAGGTAACCCGGAGTGTTTTCTTTAATGCACATTAAGCAATAAGGAATTGTTTAGTATACTTGGGTCTGGGTTACGGGTAGCTATGAGAGATGGGAGGGTCTGGCTACCCATATACCTCACCCTTGGGTAAGGGGCATAACCATGCCTATCTATGTGTGTTTCAGGACCTGTGGTGATGTCATAACCACATGTCTAATCATGTGATGGGTTCCTGGGTGTGGTTAGATCCATAAAAGACAGGCTAATGCTTAACATAGGAGGTGTGTGTGTGGAGGAGAAAACCTCCACAGTGTGTTAAGGCTCTAGGACTGAGCCTGAAGGACTGGACACTTGAGTTTTCTTTTCCTGAGCTAAAAGCTATTTGTTTTCTGTGCTTACTGTGTGGTTTATGGAGCAATAAACCTGTGAACTTTTAATGGAAAGTGCCTCCTGAGTGTTAGCCATTGCACCTGAGCGAGTATAAACCCTACACAGGGAAGCTGGTTAAAATTGATGGGAAGATGGATGGAGCCAAATACAGGACCATTCTTGAAGAAAACCTGTTGTAGTCTGCAAAAGACCTAAGACTGGGATGGAGATTTGTCTTCCAACAAGACAATGATCCTAAACATAAAGCAAAATCTATAATGGAATGGTTCACAAATAAATGTATCCAGGTGTTAGAATGGCCAAGTCAGAGTCCAGACCTCAATCCAATCGAGAATCTGTGGAAAGAGCTGAAAACTGCTGTTCACAAACGATCTCCATCAAACCTCACTGAGCTCAAGCTGTTTGCCAAGGAAGAATGGGCAAGAATTTTAGTCTCTCGATGTACAAAACTGATAGAGACATACCCCAATCGGCTTTCAGCTGTAATCGCAGCAAAAGGTGGCGCAACAAAGTGTTAAGTTAAAGGGGCCAAATAATATTGCACGTCCCACTTTTCAGTTTTTGAATTTCCACAAAAATTTAAAATAACCAATACATTTCGTTCAACTTCACAATTTGCGTTCTACTTGTTGTTGATTCTTCACCAAAAATTTACATTTGGTATCTTTATGTTTGAAGCATGATATGTGGGAAATGGTTGAAAAGTTTCAGGGTGCCAAATACTTTCGCAAGGCACTGTAAATATACATTAAATAAATTACCTTTATAAGAACAATGACTATAATCACATAAATTATGTCACAACAGAATCACAATTGTGGGAGCGGCCATCTTGGGATACCAGGCTGGTTGAGAGGCAGCGCCTATGCCCAGCAGCAGTGCAGTAATCTGAAGAGCTCATTTACCAAATTGTACCATTTCAGAAGCACAGAAAGTTTTTATAAAGGGGATTTTTGCATAGAAATATATATTACATATACACATACAATATTTTGCGGATTATAAGACGAACCCAATATTTTGGGGAGGAAAATAGGAAAAATATGTCAGCCCGAAGCATGTGATTATGAAGGACTCCAGACGCTATACTGAAAGTGCGGCACCCAGGACAAAATAAACTTTCTTTCTCCCAGGAACCACCAGCTTTCAGTCATGCAGGTATGCCCGGAGCAATTTCAGTCACCGCTCACAGCAGTAAGAGCGGCACCTGTAAGCACACACCGGCACTTTGACTGACAGCAGGCTGTGCAGTGATGCACAGATCGTCAGTCATAGAAAGAATGCTGTGAGCGAGGACCAGCCCCACCCACAAAAAGACCTCACAATCACGGGCAGTACTGGTCTCTGTTCTCCCCGTTCTCTCCTTACAGTGCGCTCTCTTTCCGGCTTCTCATTAGAGCTGCTGAAGTTATGCACTGTCACTGTCCATTAGAAGAATTTTGCATTGTGACAAGATCCTACTGAGCACACATCAGAATTAACAAATGACGTGTGGTCAGAAGAGCAAGGACTAGCCCAGGCCCTGAAATAGATGTCACTGATGATGGCGCATTTCAATTCAGGGATGGGACAGAAGCTGCGGCACTGAACATAGCCTCTGCCTCCTGACAAATTGTTTAAGTATCCCAACATAGAATGGGGACTCTCAAACGGAACATCATCATAAAGGAAATAAGTAAATAAAAAATTACTAAAGCAGTTAGAGTAGAGAGGGGACTATAGGGACTTTTTAATTTAATCATATTAGAAAAGCTATTAGATTATTACAATAAATAGTAATTTAGAAAGAAAAGCATTATTAGCTTTGGACCACCGCTTTAAGGTACTTTGACTGCACCTACCATTAAAGCAGGACTGTACAACATGCAGCCCGCTGAGGGTTGTTGTGTGGCCCACAGAGCTGTCTAATTGAAGACACTCCCTTCTCTTTTATATTCAAATGTACTGTATTCATGTCTATCAGATACAAATACATTTTAACACTGCGATGCGGGCTGAGGCGAGATGAGGTCAGCACACTGCTGATGTCATCACACTGCTGCTGGCAGTTCAGCCCCGAAGCAACGCAGAGGAGAAGAGATGGCGCGGCCAGCAGTAAGCACTCCATGAAGGAGACGAATATGAAATGTCTTATTATTCAAAACAGGTGACATGTGCCGGGAAAGACGTGGGCTCAGTGCCAAAGCCTACATCAAAGGGAAAGACACGACATGCGCCATAAATGTTTGGCGCATGTCGTGAAGTGGTTAAAAATTCTCAAAAAGACTTTTGAGGTTATGATGAGGATTTTGTGAGATTCTGCTAAAAAAAACTCAATGTAACTTAGCATATATTCGCACTCATTTTTTGGAGCAGAAACTTAGCAGAATCTTTCCAAATCCTCCTCAAATACTCAAAACTTGGTTCTGGTGATGTATTAATGTACTGATGGTGATTCTGGTGATATATTCATGTAAGTAACCCTTAAATTTTTTTTGCGACCCTTGGGATTGGTTCAGTATGGAATTGCAGCCCTTGAAACAAAAAATGTTGCCCACTCCTGCATTAAAGGTAACCAGTCAGCTGCCCTAACTCCATAAACCACCAGCATGAGTGTATTGCACTACATTTCCATTAGCCCCTTTTTGCTTCTTAGTGATTGATGATGAATGTAAAATTAAATGAGTTGTCCACTACTCTGACAATCCCTTATCTATAACAATTATACCCCACTCCAGTGCTGGCACCATTCCAGGCAATCCCTGTGAGCAATTCAGCGGCTGCTTCACTCTCCCCTACCTTGAACGCAACTGACATCCGAAGCAGGTGAGAGAGCAGTCGCAGCTCTCACTTCCTCTGAATGTTTGGATCTGTCCAAAAGCGAGGAGTATGAATTTATATTGATAGATCGAGCGATCCTGAACTCGGTGATACCAAATATGTTTATGTTTATGAAGGGGGGATGATTTGAACTTTTATATATTTTTTGTTTTTTTCAATATTTATAAAAACTTTTTTTTCCACTTTTTGCATGCTTCAATAGTCTCTATGGGAAACTAGAAGCTGCAGTTTTTCCGATCGGCTCTGCTACATACAGGCGAAGATCAGATCACCTGTGTGTGTAGCATTTCTCCGGTCCTCCCAAGACCTCCTTCTCTCCTCCACGCTTATTCGCTCCTCACCCAATCTAATCCAAGACTTCTCCCGAATATCCCCCATCCTCTGGAATTCTGTGCCCCAACACGTCCGGTTATCCACCACATTTGGATCCTTCAAAAGAAACTTGAAGAACCACCTCTTCAAGAAAGCTTACAACCTGTAATGACCACACGGCCCCCTCAACACCATTGGACCTACTGCAACCCCTGACCTACTGTCTCCTTCCCCACAATCCTATATAACCTATAAAGAATTGCACATACTCGAACTTAGTGTACAAAAAATTCCATAAATTTTATTAATAGTAGTAAAATCATTTAAACAACAATGATGATGGAGATGGTACTAAAATAAAGACACCATAGACCAGAGGCAAAATATCACACACATAGAGCCCGCTGCCGCCTTATTCACTAACCACATGGATAAAGAGTTTCTCTCGCCTCAACGGCATAATATTTATACCTCCATAGATAGGTCAAATAGTATATAGCAGCATAGTACCGGGCAGCAATAAATAAACATTACCTCTGGTCCGATGGTGCCACGACCCCAACGCGTTTCGGCTGCGTGTGCCTTCTTCCGGGGGAGTCAATTTCCCCACAATCCTGTAGAATGTAAGCCCGCAAGGGCAGGGTCCTCTTCCCCCAGTACCAGTCTGTCATTGTTAGTTTTTTTACTGTAAGTGATACTTGTATTTTGATGTAACCCCTTCTCATGTACAGCACCATGGAATTAATGGTGCTATATAAATAAATAATAATAATTTCTGCTTTCGGGGCTCATAGCAATCTGGCTATGACAACTATAGAGGTTTGCTGGACACCTCTGGTTGTAATGTCAACCCATCGGTGACCCGCAATCACGTGACAGGGTCACCTGTTGTGAGTTTGGTTTTTGGGCTCCCCCGGTGGTCACTGGTGGTACTGGACTTGTGTGCTTCACTTTCTCTGTTCACCTGTTTCCATCAGGATATGGGTGTATCCTATTTAGCCTTGCTGCTCAGTTATTCTAGTGCCGGCCATCAATGTAACCAGAGCCTTTCTGTTGCATGTTCCTGCTTCTAGACTACTATCAGCTAAGTTGGACTCTTAGTCCTAAGTTTGTTTTGCATTTTTGTTCCAGTTCACAGTTATGTTATTTTTCTGTAGCTGGAAGCTCTTGTGGGCCGAAATTGCCACTCCGGTGTCATGAGTTGACACATGAGTCTTAAAGTAATTTCGGGATGGTACTTTAATAGGGTTTTCAGCTGACCGTGAAGTTCCCTATTGTATCTTCTTGCTATCTAGTAAGCGGACCTCGCTTTGCTGAACCTACCTTCATACTGCGTATGTCTTTTCCTCTGAACTCACCGTCAATATATGTGGGGGGCTTCTGTCTCCTTTTTGGGGGAATTTCCCTAGAGGTAAGCCAGGTCTGTCTTTTCCTCTATTAGGGTTAGTTAGTCCTCCGGCTGGCGCTAGGCGTCTAGGGATAAAACGTAGGTACGCCACCCGGCCACTGTTAGTTGTGTGGTAGGTTTAGCTCACGGTCAGCTCGAGATTCCATCACCCAAGAGCTGTTCTGTTATTTATGTTCTCTGACGTTCCCTTGCCATTGGGAACCATGACAGTATGGCCGGCCCAGTGTTAAAACCGTTGCAGATTTTTTTTTTTTTTTTTTTCCTCTGAGCTTGCTCTATAGTTGACTTAGTTGCATTTCTGCTCTAATTGCAGCCTTTGTCTCTCTCTCTCCTTCTAATCCTTGAATGGCTCTGATCTCACCTGATTAAAATGGATCCTCAGAGTTTGGCTACAGGTTTGAATAATCTTGCTACGAAGGTTCAAAATTTACAGGATTTTGTTATTCATGCTCCTATATCTGAACCTAGAATTCCTATACCAGAATTTTTCTCCGGGGATAGATCTCGTTTCCTGAATTTCAAAAATAATTGTAAATTATTTCTTTCCCTGAGATCTCGCTCCGCTGGAGATCCCGCACAGCAGGTTAGGATAGTAATTTCCTTGCTGCGGGGTGACCCTCAAGACTGGGCATTTGCATTGGCACCCGGGGATCCTGCGTTGCTCAATGTGGATGCGTTTTTTCTGGCTTTGGGGTTGCTTTATGAGGAACCTAACTTAGAGATTCAGGCTGAAAAAGCCTTGATGGCCCTATCTCAAGGGCAAGATGAAGCTGAAATATACTGCCAAAAATTTCGTAAATGGTCTGTGCTTACTCAGTGGAATGAGTGCGCCCTGGCGGCGAATTTCAGAGAGGGTCTCTCTGATGCCATTAAAGATGTTATGGTGGGGTTCCCTGCACCTACAGGTCTGAATGAGTCCATGACAATGGCTATTCAGATTGATCGGCGTTTGCGGGAGCGCAAACCTGTGCACCATTTGGCGGTGTCTTCTGAGAAGGCTCCAGAAAATATGCAATGTGATAGAATTCTGTCCAGAAGCGAACGGCAGAATTTTAGGCGAAAAAATGGGTTGTGCTTCTATTGTGGTGATTCAACTCATGTTATATCAGCATGCTCTAAACGTACAAAAAAGGTTGATAAGTCTATTTCAATTGGCACTTTACAGTCTAAGTTTATTCTGTCTGTGACCTTGATTTGTTCATTATCGTCAATTACCGCGGATGCCTATGTCGACTCTGGCGCCGCTTTGAGTCTAATGGATTGGTCCTTTGCCAGGCGCTGTGGGTTTGATCTAGAGCCTCTGGAAGTTCCTATACCTCTGAAGGGTATTGACTCTACACCATTGGCTAGTAATAAACCACAATACTGGACACAAGTGACTATGCGTATGAATCCAGACCATCAGGAGATGATTCGCTTCCTTGTGTTGTACAATCTACATGACGTTTTGGTGCTCGGATTACCATGGTTACAATCTCATAACCCAGTCCTTGACTGGAAAGCAATGTCTGTGTTAGGCTGGGGATGTCAGGGGGCTCATGGGGACGTACCTTTGGTTTCCATTTCGTCATCTATTCCCTCTGAGATTCCGGAATTTTTATCTGATTATCGTGATGTTTTTGAGGAGCCTAAGCTTGGTTCACTACCTCCTCACAGAGATTGCGATTGTACCATAGATCTGATTCCGGGCAGTAAATTTCCAAAGGGTCGTTTATTTAATCTATCTGTACCTGAACATGCTGCTATGCGAGAATATATTAAGGAGTCCCTGGAAAAGGGACATATTCGTCCTTCTTCATCTCCCTTAGGAGCCGGTTTTTTCTTTGTATCTAAAAAAGATGGCTCTTTGAGGCCGTGTATTGATTATCGACTCTTGAATAAAATTACAGTCAAATATCAGTATCCTCTGCCACTGCTGACTGATTTGTTTGCTCGAATAAAAGGGGCTAAGTGGTTCTCTAAGATTGATCTCCGTGGGGCGTATAATTTGGTGCGAATTAAGCAGGGGGATGAGTGGAAAACCGCATTTAATACGCCCGAGGGCCATTTTGAGTATTTAGTAATGCCTTTTGGTCTTTCAAATGCCCCTTCAGTCTTTCAGTCCTTTATGCATGACATTTTCCATGAATATTTGGATAAATTTATGATCGTGTATCTGGATGATATTTTGATTTTTTCGGATGACTGGGATTCTCATGTCCAACAGGTCAGGAGGGTTTTTCAGGTTTTGCGGGCCAATTCCTTGTGTGTGAAGGGTTCTAAGTGTATTTTTGGGGTTCAAAAGATTTCTTTTTTGGGGTACATTTTTTCCCCCTCTTCCATTGAGATGGATCCTGTCAAGGTTCGGGCTATTTGTGATTGGACGCAACCTTCTTCTCTTAAGAGCCTTCAGAAATTTTTGGGCTTTGCTAATTTTTATCGTCGATTTATAACTGGTTTTTCTGATGTTGCTAAACCTTTGACTGATTTGACCAAAAAGGGTGCTGATGTTGCTGATTGGTGCCCTGCTGCTGTGGAGGCCTTTCGGGAGCTTAAGCGCCGCTTTTCTTCCGCCCCTGTGTTGCGTCAGCCTGGTGTTACTCTTCCTTTTCAGGTTGAGGTCGATGCTTCCGAGATCGGAGCTGGGGCGGTCTTGTCGCAGAAAAGTTCCGACTGCTCCGTGATGAGACCTTGTGCGTTCTTTTCTCGAAAATTTTCGCCCGCCGAGCGAAATTATGATATTGGTAATCGGGAGCTTTTGGCTATGAAGTGGGCTTTTGAGGAGTGGCGTCATTGGCTTGAGGGGGCTAGACATCAGGTGGTGGTATTGACCGATCACAAGAATTTGATTTATCTTGAGTCTGCCAGGCGCCTGAATCCTAGACAGGCGCGCTGGTCGTTGTTTTTCTCTCGGTTTAATTTTGTGGTCTCATACTTACCAGGTTCTAAAAATGTGAAGGCGGATGCCCTTTCTAGGAGTTTTGAGCCTGATTCCCCTGGTGATTCTGAACCTACAGGTATCCTTAAGGATGGGGTGATATTATCTGCTGTTTCCCCAGACCTGCGACGGGCTTTGCAGGAGTTTCAGGCGGATAGACCTGATCGTTGCCCGCCTGGTAGACAGTTTGTTCCTGATGATTGGACCAGTAGAGTCATCTCGGAGGTTCATTCTTCTGTGTTGGCAGGTCATCCCAGGATCTTTGGTACCAGGGATTTGGTGGCTAGGTCCTTCTGGTGGCCTTCCCTGTCTCGAGATGTACGAGTTTTTGTGCAGTCTTGTGATGTTTGTGCTCGGGCCAAACCTTGTTGTTCTCGGGCTAGCGGATTGTTGTTATCTTTGCCTATTCCGAAGAGGCCTTGGACTCACATCTCTATGGATTTTATTTCTGATCTCCCTGTTTCTCAGAAAATGTCTGTCATCTGGGTGGTGTGTGACCGTTTTTCAAAGATGGTTCATTTGGTGCCCTTGCCTAAGTTGCCTTCCTCATCCGAGTTGGTTCCTCTGTTTTTTCAAAATGTGGTTCGCTTGCATGGTATTCCGGAGAATATCGTTTCTGACAGGGGGACCCAGTTCGTGTCTAGATTTTGGTGGGCGTTCTGTGCTAGGATGGGCATTGATTTGTCTTTTTCGTCTGCGTTCCATCCTCAGACTAATGGCCAGACTGAGCGAACTAATCAGACCTTGGAGACTTATTTGAGGTGTTTTGTGTCTGCGGATCAGGATGACTGGGTTGCCTTTTTGCCGTTGGCGGAGTTTGCCCTCAATAATCGGGCTAGTTCTGCCACTTTGGTTTCTCCTTTCTTTTGCAATTCGGGGTTTCATCCTCGTTTTTCTTCCGGTCAGGTGGAGTCTTCGGATTGTCCTGGAGTGGATACTGTGGTGGATAGGTTGCATCGGATTTGGGGACAGGTGGTGGACAATTTGGAGTTGTCCCAGGAGAAGACTCGGCATTTTGCTAACCGCCGTCGTCGTGTTGGTCCTCGTCTTCGTGTTGGGGACTTGGTGTGGTTGTCTTCTCGTTTTGTCCCTATGAGGGTTTCTTCTCCTAAGTTTAAGCCTCGGTTCATCAGCCCGTATAAGATTTTGGAGATTCTTAACCCCGTGTCCTTTCGATTGGACCTCCCAGCATCTTTTTCTATCCATAATGTCTTCCATCGGTCATTATTGCGCAGGTATGAGGTACCGGTTGTGCCTTCCGTTGAGCCTCCCGCTCCGGTGTTGGTTGAGGGTGAATTGGAGTACGTTGTGGAGAAGATCTTGGACTCCCGGGTTTCCAGACGGAAACTTCAGTATCTGGTCAAGTGGAAGGGCTACGGTCAAGAGGATAATTCTTGGGTGACAGCCTCTGATGTTCATGCCTCTGATTTGGTCCGTGCCTTTCATAGGGCTCGTCCTGATCACCCTGGTGGTTCTTGTGAGGGTTCGGTGCCCCCTCCTTGAGGGGGGGTACTGTTGTGAGTTTGGTTTTTGGGCTCCCCCGGTGGTCACTGGTGGTACTGGACTTGTGTGCTTCACTTTCTCTGTTCACCTGTTTCCATCAGGATATGGGTGTATCCTATTTAGCCTTGCTGCTCAGTTATTCTAGTGCCGGCCATCAATGTAACCAGAGCCTTTCTGTTGCATGTTCCTGCTTCTAGACTACTATCAGCTAAGTTGGACTCTTAGTCCTAAGTTTGTTTTGCATTTTTGTTCCAGTTCACAGTTATGTTATTTTTCTGTAGCTGGAAGCTCTTGTGGGCCGAAATTGCCACTCCGGTGTCATGAGTTGACACATGAGTCTTAAAGTAATTTCGGGATGGTACTTTAATAGGGTTTTCAGCTGACCGTGAAGTTCCCTATTGTATCTTCTTGCTATCTAGTAAGCGGACCTCGCTTTGCTGAACCTACCTTCATACTGCGTATGTCTTTTCCTCTGAACTCACCGTCAATATATGTGGGGGGCTTCTGTCTCCTTTTTGGGGGAATTTCCCTAGAGGTAAGCCAGGTCTGTCTTTTCCTCTATTAGGGTTAGTTAGTCCTCCGGCTGGCGCTAGGCGTCTAGGGATAAAACGTAGGTACGCCACCCGGCCACTGTTAGTTGTGTGGTAGGTTTAGCTCACGGTCAGCTCGAGATTCCATCACCCAAGAGCTGTTCTGTTATTTATGTTCTCTGACGTTCCCTTGCCATTGGGAACCATGACAGTCACCGATGGGCTGGATTTCCGGCGCGCTTCCTTGAAGCGTGAGTTAAATGCCTCTGTCAGAGATTGACAGCGGCATTTAATGGATTAATAGCCCCAGCTGGATGGTGATTCTACCCGCGTCTGTTAGAGGCACATATCAGCTGTTAAAAACAGCTGACATGTGCCGGGATAGATGTGGGCTCAGCGCTAGCGCACACATCAAAGGGAGAGAGTCCGACGTAGGTGTATTGTTAGCAGGACCTGTTAGGCCCAGGGATTCCCTGTCTGGCACCACAGTATTCCCGAGATCCATGTCCATCTTCCTCTGTACAGAAGGTTGTTGGTTGTCTCCATAGCCCCGAACTTGAGCTTTGAGCTCCGGACTAGTGATGAGCAAGTGTACTCGTTGCTCAGGTTTTCCCATGCACGCTCGGGTGGTCTCCGAGTATTTGTTACTGCTCGGAGATTTAGTTTTCATCACTGCAGCTGAATGATTTACAGCTACTACCCAGCCTGAGTACATGTGGGGGTTGGCTGGTTGCTATGGAATCCCCACATGTAATCAAGCTGTCTAGTAGCTGTAAATCATTCAGCTGCGGCGATGAAAACTAAATCTCCGAGCACTTACAAATACTCGGAGACCACCCGAGCGTGCTCAGGAAAACCCGAGCAACGAGTACACTCGCTCATCACTACTCTGGACGTTGCAAGAATGTCAGCTGAGAATTTTGTACGACCTCATACCCACAGAACGTTTTGTCCACATTGTGCTTCCAGCCTCCTGCACCTTGAACTTCCCCTTGCCTCCAACGAACACTCATTATCACTTTCACTAACTCTCACTCTTGACTAAAGGAGGATATTTCTATTCTTTTTGCCCAAGCCCCTCCCAAGCTAGGCTATTCCTAATCAATTAAATTAAATGTATCTTGCCCTACTGTACCTACAGTCACTATCTATCTCTATCCTAAGTAGTGTTGAGCGATACCGTCCGATACTTGAAAGTATCGGTATCGGAAAGTATCGGCCGATACCGGCAAAGTATCGGATCCAATCCGATACCGATACCCGATACCAATACAAGTCAATGGGACTCAAGTATCGGACGGTATTCCTGATGGTTCCCAGGGTCTGTAAAAAGGGTGTAAAAGAAAGAATTAAAATAAAAAATATTGCTATACTCACCTCTCCGACGCAGCCTGGACCTCACCGAGGGAACCGGCAGCGTTGCTTGCTTAAAATTCGCGCTTTTCCTTCCTTACGTGAAGTCCCGGCTTGTGATTGGTCGCGTGCCGCCCATGTGGCCACGACGCGACCAATCACAGCAAGCCGTGACGTAATTTTAGGTCCTTCAGGATTTTAAAATTACGTTCTGGCTTGTGATTGGTCGCGTCGCGGTCACATGGGCGACGCGACCAATCACAAGCCGTGACGTCACGGGAGGCTGGACACGCGCGCATTTTAAAATGCGCGCGTGTCCTGCCTCCCGTGACGTCACGGCTTGTGATTGGTCGCGTCGCCCATGTGACCGCGACGCGACCAATCACAAGCCAGAACGTAATTTTAAAATCCTGAAGGACCTAAAATTACGTCACGGCTTGCTGTGATTGGTCGCGTCGCGGCCACATGGGCGGCACGCGACCAATCACAAGCCGGGACTTCACGTAAGGAAGGAAAAGCGCGAATTTTAAGCAAACAACGCTGCCGGTTCCCTCGTTGAGGTCCAGGCTTCGTCGGAGAGGTGAGTATAGCAATATTTTTTTATTTTAATTCTCTCTTTTACACATTTTTACATTAATGTTGTTTCGATACCGATACCCGATACCACAAAAGTATCGGATCTCGGTATCGGAATTCCGATACCCGCAAGTATCGGCCGATACCCGATACTTGCGGTATCGGAATGCTCAACACTAATCCTAAGCACTAAGCTATATCTTATACTTTCCCTAAACCGGTAGAACATAAGAAAAAATGGGGATATAGTCCAATATAATCAACAATTGTAAATTTATTAGAATATTACACATAACATATAAATGGATAAAAGTACATAGACTAGGATCAGGTAAAACCTTGATAAAGAGGCGAAACGCGCGTCGGTGGCAGCGTGGACACGTGTCCTGACTCAGTAACACTATGGGTAAGCACATATGCAAGCGTACAACCCATCCTAATTATGGCATAGCGCGCAGTTTACCATAATTATTGTGATACTTGTATCTTTATTATACATCATTGTTTGGGCTTTAAGGGGTTGTTTCTGCGGCACTTAAGCACTTTTTTACCTGGAAAAAACAAGATCATTTGTAATTAGGACATACTGTCCACATCTTTTTTACCTGATCCTAGTCTATGTACTTTTATCCATTTATATGTTATGTGTAATATTCTAATAAATTTACAATTGTTGATTATATTGGACTATATCCCCATTTTTTCTTATGTTCTATAGCATGTTTGAGAGTGTCCTGTAGGTGCACCTTTATGAGACCTGTGCATTGGTATTGGTCTCTGTGGCACCTCTATACTAATGGTACCTTGTATGGTTTATATTTATTTCCCTAAACCTGAGCTGAGTGTACCAGAGTATTCACACTATGCAACTGTTGTCTTCCTGGGCAGGAACACGACAGTCTCTGTCACAACCTTAAACAGGGAGGCAACAAAGGGGTTAAATCCACTGCCTTGTGCAGTCAGATTCTATAAGCACAGGATGGTGATAACAGGAGTGAGAGGGGAGCAGCAGATCAAAGAGGCAGGAATGCCAGAGGACAACTGTTTCACACTCAGACTCCTGAATGTGGGAGGCCATGTAATCTGCAGAGCTCACATACACAGGAATCAAATAGAACACATAGGGTGCCTGAGGGAAGGTTTACATGTGCATCCCTGTAGTGAAAGACAAGCCCACAGCTGGCACAGGCCCATCTGGCATTTGCCAGAATTGCTAGATGGCCAGTCCAGACCTGCTTAAGGAGTTAAACAAAGGGGATGTGATTACATGACAACTTTGCCCCTTGTGCATGTAATGAACTGAACTGTGTCGTTTTGGTGCTTTCTCTTTTCTATAGGCTTCTATGTGTAGTCTAAAAAGAACACATGTAAAGAATACAGTGGACACACAGCCTAGTTGCTATCAGGCACGTTAGGCGACACCTTTGTACTCCTTGGAGTTTGTAGTGCCACAGAAGTACTCAATCCATCTATTTCAATATATATTCACCCCTTGCTATACTCTCCCCTGATGAAGCTTATGTGAAAAGGGTGAAAAGCATAGAGAATGTTTATTGTTCACTACTAGTGATGAGTGAATATACTCGGTACTCGAGATTTCTCAAGCACGCTCGGGTGTCCTCTGAGTATTTGTAAGTACTCAGAGATTTCGTTTTCTTGCCGCAGCTGAATGATTTACATCTGTTAGCCAGCATAAGTACATGTGGGGATTCCCTAGTAACCAGGCAACCCCCACATGTACTTATGCTGGCTAACAGATGTAAATCATTCAGCTGAGGTGAGGAAAACTAAATCTCCGAGCACTAAAAAATACTCGAAGGACACCCGAGCGTGCTCGAGAAATCTCGAGTAACGAGTATATTCGCTCATCACTATTCACTACTATTAGGACATCACTTGGGTACTGCTCTTGTTCAGTCGGGAGCCTTTCACATGGGGCACGACAGGGGACAAAAGTGACCTAAGTATTCCCTTCGTCTTACTCCAAAGTGGTCCAATATTGTTGATCTCTATGTATGTGGGTGAGATCTTCCCATTTTTATTTGCATGTTGTCGTCATGGCCACTTTTCTATATAATGTTTGTCTTAAGTGTTACTTGTTTTTAGACCGTTTCTGTGGTTTTGAGTATTTTTAATATATGTTAGTAAAAGTTAAGTTAAATGTCATAGGTGTAGTCTACGCTGTTTCCGTATCTCCTATTCATTTCCATTTAAGTTCCAGAAGCAACGTAGCGCAGCTGTGCTCAGCTGTTTTTGTAAACCGGCCTCAAGTGGCTGGGACCGAGAAGCAGATATTCTTGTCTCGGCCATGAAAGTCAGAGATGGACTTAACCATTTATTATAGGACTTACACCCCAAAATATAACCAATAAAAACTACAACCTATCTTTAAATAAAAAACAAGGTCTGATACAGCGACACTGCATAAAAAGACTGACGGCTTTCAGATCGTTGTGACCCAAAACTGACTGTTTACATCTAACAGACATGTTTTTTAAAAAATAAAGAAATTTATAAGGAGAACCTAAGATGCATAGCTAATTTTTAAAAGGGTTACTAAAATTGCAGTATGTTAATGCAAACACGGGAGGGCAGTGTTGCTCTACTGTTGAAACATTCATGTAGGAAAAGTGTTTTTCTACCAAATGTATATGCAGCTCCAAATACTGGCTTTTGGTTTTCAATTCACTTGTTTGAATATGATTTTCTTATTCAGTATAACTTTGCATTTATTTCCTTTTTTATTGTTAGGCATCCTTGGTTCCAAGGACTTGTCTGAAAATCCAGGCCTGATTGCTGTCCTGTGCATCTTTATTTCTATTCTCTGCATTGCTCTAGTGGTCACTGCTGTGAGGTTCTTCCAGAAACCTAGTCCACAATTTGAGAAGTTGGATGAAGTACCAATGGTAAGACGAGCCTCTATTATAAATTACATAATCTATTATTAGCCCAGACCATCAGTGAGAGCAGCAATAGAGCACTTATATGTTCTATATACAGTTAGGTCCATATATATTTGGACAGAGACAACCTTTTTCTAATTTTGGTTATAGACATTACCACAATGAATTTTAAACAAAACAATTCAGATGCAGTTGAAGTTCAGACTTTCAGCTTTCATTTGAGGGTATCCACATTAAAATTGGATGAAGGGTTTAGGAGCTTCCGCTCCTTAACATGTGCCACCCTGTTTTTAAAGGGACCAAAAGTAATTGGACAATTGACTCCAAGGCTATTTCATGGACAGTTGTGGGCAATCCCTTAATTATGTCATTTTGAATTAAGCAGATAAAAGGCCTGGAGTTGATTTGAGATGTGGTGTTTGCATTTGGAAGGTTTTGCTGTGAAGTAAACATGCGGTCAAAGGAGCTCTCCATGCAGGTGAAACAAGCCATCCTTAAGCTGCGAAAACAGAAAAAAACCCATCTGAAAAATTGCTACAATATTAGGAGTGGCAAAATCTACAGTTTGGTACATCCTGAGAAAGAAAGAAAGCACTGGTGAACTCATCAATGCAAAAAGACCTTGGTGCCCACGGAAGACAACAGCAGTGGATGATCGCAGAATAATCTCCATGGTGAAGAGAAACCCCTTCACAACAGCCAACCAAGTGACCAACACTCTCCAGGAGGTAGGCGTATCAATATCCAAATCTACCATAAAGAGAAGACTGCATGAAAGTAAATACAGAGGGTTCACTGCACGGTGCAGGCCATTCATAAGCATCAATAATAAAAAGGCTAGACTGGACTTTGCTAAAAAACATCTAAAAAAGCCAGCACAGTTCTGGAAGAACATTTTTTGGACAGATGAAACCAAGATCAACCTCTACCAGAATGATGGAAAGAGAAAAGTATGGCGAAGGCGTGGTACAGCTCATGATCCAAAGCATACCACATCATCTGTAAAACACGGCGGAGGCAGTGTGATGGCTTGGGCATGCATGGCTGCCAGTGGCACTGGGTCACTAGTGTTTATTGATGATGTGACACAGGACAGAAGCACCCGAATGAATTCTGAGGTATTCAGAGCCATACTGTGTGCTCAGATCCAGCCAAATGCAGCCAAACTGGTTGGTTGTCGTTTCATACTACAGATGGACAATGACCCAAAACATAAAGCCAAAGCAACCAGGGAGTTTATTAAAGCAAAGAAGTGGAATATTCTTGAATGGCCAAGTCACTCACCTGATCTCAACCCAATTGAGCATGCATTTCACTTGTTATAGACTAAACTTCAGACAGAAAGGCTCATAAACAAACAGCAACTGAAAACCACTGCAGTGAAGGCCTGGCAGAGCATCAAAAAGGAGGAAACACAGCGTCTGGTGATGTCCATGAGTTCAAGACTTCAGGCAGTCATTGCCAACAAAGGATTTTCAACCAAGTACTAGAAATGAACATTTTATTTACAATTATTTAATCTGTCCAATTACTTTTGGTCCCTTTAAAAACAGGGTGGCACATATTAAGGAGCTGAAACTCCTAAACCCTTCATCCAATTTTAATGTGGATACCCTCAAATGAAAGCTGAAAGTCTGAACTTCAACTGCATCTGAATCGTTTTGTTTAAAATTTATTGTGGTAATGTCTAGAACCAAAATTAGAATAATGTTGTCTCTGTCCAAATATATATGGACCTAACTGTATGTTATTTAGTGCTGTAATGCATGTAATCCACACATAACTGAATCAATAAGCTTATCTAAATACCAGGCAGTATCAAAAGCAAAGCAGCTTATTTAAAACATGACATGAAACAAAAAAATCATTAAAAACACAATAAAAACACATGTAAAAAACGCACTCAAACACAATGAAAAAATACGCAAGTAACCTAATATGGCTGAGGCCGGCGTCACACTTGGCGTAAGACAATACGCCACGTATTATACGTCCGTACTACGGCCGTAATACGGAGAAATGTTCCCAAAATATTGATCCGTAGGCAGGGTGTGTCAGCGTATTTTGCGCATGGCATCCTCCGTATGTAATCCGTATGGCATCCGTACTGCGAGATTTTCGCGCAGGCTTGCAAAACCGACATCTAATGGATTTATGTGCTCAAATGTTCGGGAAAACATATATACAGTATATATATATATATATATATGTCATTGAGACACATATATATATATTCTGTATTTAGATTTCAATCAGCGCGATATCTGTGAACAGCCGGTAATTCAATTGCCGGCTTTTCATTTCTCCTGCACAAACCCGACAGGATATGAGACGTGGTTTACATACAGTAAACCATCTCATGTCCCCCTTTTTTTTGCATATTCCACACTACTAATGTTAGTAGTGTGTATGTGCAAAATTTCAGCGCTGTAGCTGCTAAAATAAAGGGTTAAATGGCGGAAAAAATTGGCGTGGGCTCCCGCGCAATTTTCTCCGCCAGAGTGGTAAAGCCAGTGACTGAGGGCAGATATTAATAGCCAGGAGAGGGTCCATGGTTATTGGCCCCCCCGTGGCTAAAAACATCTGCCCCCAGCCACCCCAGAAAAGGCACATCTGGAAGATGCGCCTATTCTGGCACTTGGCCACTCTCTTCCCACTCCCTGTAGCGGTGGGCTATGGGGTAATGAAGGGTTAATGCCACCTTGCTATTGGAAGGTGACATTAAGCCAGATTAATGATGGAGAGGCGTCAATGATGACACCTATCCATTATTAATCCAATTGTAGGAAAGGGTTAAAAAACACACACACACACACATGATTGAAAAGTATTTTAATGAAATAAACACAGCGGTTGTTGTAATAATTTATTGTTCTCTCAAATCCATTTGCAGTCCCTCGCTTGGCAAAATAATAAACGCACAAGATACATACCTTCTGATGTACTGTCAGGTCCAACGATGTAATCCATCTGAAGGGGTTAACTAATATTACAGGCAGGAGCCCTGCTATAATGCAGCTGTGCTCCGTGCCTGTAATTCCCCAGCGAATGAATGAAATGTAGGTCATTGACCTACATTTCATTCATTCGCGGTGAGGCGCCCTCTGGTGGATGTTCTCATGAACTGCAGCCTGGGAACTTTTTCCCACGCTCCAGGTCATATGAGGACATCCACCAGGGGGCGCATCACCGCGACTGAATGAAATGTAGGTCAATGACCTACATTTCATTCATTCGCTGGGGAATTACAGGCACGGAGCACAGCTGCATTATAGCAGGGCTCCTGCCTGTAATATTAGTTAACCCCTTCAGATGGATTACATCGTTGGACCTGACAGTACATCAGAAGGTATGTATCTTGTGCGTTTATTATGTTGCCAAGCGAGGGACTGCAAATGGATTTGAGAGAACAATAAATTATTACAACAACCGCTGTGTTTATTTCATTAAAATACTTTTCAATCATGTGTGTGTGTGTTTTTTTTAACCCTTTCCTACAATTGGATTAATAATGGATAGGTGTCATAATTGACGCCTCTCCATCATTAATCTGGCTTAATGTCACCTTCCAATAGCAAGGTGGCATTAACCCTTCATTACCCCATAGCCCACCGCTACAGGGAGTGGGAAGAGAGTGGCCAAGTGCCAGAATAGGCGCATCTTCCAGATGTGCCTTTTCTGGGGTGGCTGGGGGCAGATGTTTTTAGCCACGGGGGGGCCAATAACCATGGACCCTCTCCTGGCTATTAATATCGGCCCTCAGTCACTGGCTTTACCGCTCTGGCGGAGAAAATTGCGCGGGAGCCCACGCCAATTTTTTCCGCCATTTAACCCTTTATTTTAGCAGCTACAGCGCTGAAATTTTGCACATACACACTACTAACATTAGTAGTGTGGAATATGCAAAAAAAAGGGGGATATGAGATGGTTTACTGTATGTAAACCATGTCTCATATCCTGTCGGGTTTGTGCAGGAGAAATGAAAAGCCGGCAATTGAATTACCGACTTTTCACTAACACCGCTGCGTATTTCTCGCAAGTCACACTGCTGGTCCGTGTGGAATCCGTATTTTTCGCGCCCCCATAGACTTTCATTGGCGATTTTTTTGCGCAGTACGCTGACAAACGCAGCATGCTGCGATTTTGTACGGCCGTAGAAAGCCGTATAATACTGAACCGTAATATACGGCTGATAGGAGCAGCCCCATTGAGAATAATTGTGCCGTATGTTATGCGAGTTTTACGGACGTAGTTTCTGCGCTCTTACGTCCGTAAAACTCGCCAGTGTGACGCCGGCCTAATAAGTGCAGAAATGCAACATCTAAAACTTATTGTGGGAACATAGCTTTAGACTACATTCCCACAATGAGCTTTTGGTACATTTTTGACGATACATATTTTTGCTGTGTAAAAACGCAGCGTCTTAGGCCGGGGTCACACTTGCATGTGCAATGCGAGAAACTTTCACATCAATACCTGGCACTGCCGCCGGCACTCAGGACCGGAGCGTTCAGCTGCATGTATTTCTATGCAGCCACACGCTCCGGTCCCGAGTGCTGGCGGCAGTGGCAGGCATTGATGCGAGTTTCTCGCATTGCACATGCAAGTGTGACCCCGGCCTTACAGTTGCATTGGATGGGATTTATCTCCTGCCCACTGTGCTTTTATTTTACACAGCAAGAAATGACCTACGGTGCGTGATTCACATGCACAACATGTTAGTCTCTCTTGCAGGTGCGCAGAATTTTCTGTGCAAATATTCCTCATAAACTTGCATTAGATGCAGATAATCCGCAGGTAAAAAAACGCACATGCATTTTTAGTGCATTTCTGCTGTGCAAACGCACCAAAAATGCATCTAATCCGCACCTAAGTATGTCAATAAATAAAGTTTTTGCCAAATACCAGAAAATATTAAAACAAAGCAGCTTTATTTAACCCCTTAACCCCCAAGGGTGGTTTGCACGTTAATGACCGGGCCAATTTTTACAATTCTGACCACTGTCCCTTTATGAGGTTATAACTCTGGAACACTTCAACGGATCCCGGTGATTCTGACATTGTTTTCTCGTGACATATTCTACTTCATGATAGTGGTAAAATTTCTTTAATATTACCTGCGTTTATTTGGTAATAAAAACGGAAATTTGGCGAAAATTTTGTAAATTTCGCAATTTTCCAGCTTTGAATTTTTATGCCCTTAAATCACAAAGATATGTCACACAAAATACTTAATAAGTAACATTTCCCACATGTCTACTTTACATCAGCACAATTTTGGAAACAAAATATTTTTTGTTACGAAGTTATAAGGGTTAAAAGTTGACCAGTGATTTCTCATTTTTACAACCACTGCTTGGGCGCACGGCAGGGCTTGGAAGGGAAGGAGGACCGTTTGTTTTTTTCAACCTAAAATTGGCTGGAATTGTGATCGAACGCCATGTCGCGTTTGACGAGCCTCTGATGTGCCTAAACAGTGGAAACCCCCCACAAGTGACCCCATTTTGGAAACTAGACCCCCTAAGGAAGTTATCTAGATGTGTGATGAGCACTTTGAACCCCCAGGAGCTTCACTAAAGTTTATAATGCCCGAGCATTAAAAAAAATATATATATTTTATTCCCCACAAAAATGATTTTCTAGTCCCCAATTTTTTATTTTCCCAAGGGTAATAGGAGAAATTGGACCTCAAATGTTGTTGTCCAATTTGTCCTGAGTACTCTGGTACCCCATATGTGGGAGAAAACTACTGTTTGGGCACACGTTAGGGCTCGGAAGGGAAGTAGTGACGTTTTGGAATGCAGGCTTTGATGGAATGTTCTGCGGCCATCATGTTCTGTTTCACGAGCCCCTGATGTGCCTAAACAGTGGAAACCCCCCACAAGTGACCCCAATTTGGAAACTAGACCCTCTAAGGAACTTGTCTAGATGTGTGGTGAGAACTTTGAACCCCCAAGTGTTTCACTAAAGTTTATAATGCCCGGGCGTGAAAATAAAAAATCTTATTTTTTGCCTACAAAAATGATCTTTTAGTTCCCAATTTTTTATTTTCCCAAGTGTAACAGGAGAAATTGGACCTCAAATGTTGTTGTCCAATTTGTCCTGAGTATGATGGTACCCCATATGTGGGGAAAAAAACTGTTTGGGCACACGTTGGGGCTCGAAAGGGAAGTACTGACGTTTTGGAATGCAGATTTGATGGAATGGTCTGCGGGCGTCATGTTCCATTTGCAGAGCCCCTGATGTGCCTAAACAGGAAAAAAACACACAAGTGACATCATTTTGGAAAGTAGACCCCCAAAGAAATTACGGTACCTAGATGTGCCCCCTTTGGAACTAATCTGATTCCTGTAAAGTAAATTAGTAGTGCATGGAGGTGTGGTACAATTTAAAGCAATCCTTCATACACAGGCCAGGTTTTTCGGGGCAGGTTTCGCATTGATAGATGGTGTCCTTGCATATTCCCCTTTTGTAGCACACTTGGCACCTTTTTTGCGGCTTACCTTTTCTTCCAGTTGGCGAGAACACCCCCCGGAAATTGCTGACCTGGTACGATACGAGCACCTTCAGATCCAGAGGTACTGGGGCCTGCTCCTTCCGGAGTGCCAAACATCAGGGCCTTAACCACTACCTCTTGGAAATGAAGGTACAAAGTATCGGTGTGGCATGCACATCGTGACAGCAGGAAAGCCTTGAGCATTGCCATTTGTACAATGTGCACGGACATCTTTTTGTACCACACCCTGCCCTTTCTCAAAGCAGTGTACGGTTGGAGGAGTTGATAGGAGAGATCAACGCCCCCCATATTTTTGTTGTATCCCAGTACACAGGTCGGTTTGCTGACCTTTGTAGAGGTACCCCATACAGTGCTGAGGGCGCTGCCATCACCGTGTATGGTGGTCAATAGAAGGACATCCCTCTTGTCCTTGTACTTGACCACCAGCAGGTGGTCGCTACATTGGGCTTTGCTCTCACCTTTTCTGAGCATCTGCCCAAGTAGTGTCTTCGGGAGGCCTCTCTGATTTTTGCGGACAGTACCACAGGCTGCGGTACCTCGCACAGAGAGAGATTTGTAGAGTGGGATGCTGGTGTAAACGTTATCGGTATAGAGGTGATAACCTTTATCCAGCAGTGGGTGCACCAAATCCCACACAATTTTCTCACTCACTCCCAGGACAGGAGGACACTCAGGCGGTTCAATCCTGGTGTCCTTCCCTTCGTAGACTCTAAAGCTGTAGGTGTACCCTGAGATACTCTCACACAGCTTGTAGAGATTAATTCCGTACCTGGCCCTCTTGCTGGGCAGGTACTGACGGAATCCGAGCCGTCCCTTAAAGTGAATTAAGGACTCATCCACGCATATGTTCCTTTCAGGCACGTACACTTCAGCAAACTTTTTGAAGTGTTCGATAACCGGCCATACTTTGAACAGACGGTCAAAGTTGGGGTCATCTCGTGTGGGACACTGTGCATTATCGTTATAATACAGGAACATATGGATGGCTTCAAAACGTGTCTGGGTCATAACCATTCGGAACACTGGAGTGTTATAAAATATCAACACTCCAATATTGCAGAAGTTCTGGCTTCTTCAGGATCCCCATGGGGGAGAGGACCAGGCCCCAAAACTGCATCATTTCAACTGCGTCTACAGGAGACCAGTTAGAATATGATGAACCGGTGTTTTGCTCCAACAATTGATGAGCATACAAATTAGTTTGCTCCACCATGAGGTTAACAAAAGCCTCAGAGAAAAAGACTTTGAAAAAGTCCAGTTCTGTGAGAACGGTGGTGTCAAACTTGATTCCTGATTCTGCCACAAAATCAGGAATAAGTCGTTGTAATTTTCGGGCGGCAAGGTCCATATGGGGTCCGCAGTGGGGTGCGCTGGTTCGTCTTCGGCAATGGTGGGCGCTGTTTCATCTTCATCGTCATCTTCATCAATGATGGGCACTGCCTCATCTTCTGTCCTGCGGCGTCTGCGTAGTGGTTCCGCAGGACCGGTGGAGGAAGATGAGGAGGGGGAAGAGGATGAGGAAGCATCAGAAAAATAAAGAAAAGTGGGATCCTCTCCCTCGCTATCAGTGTCGGAGGCAAGGAAAGAATACGCCTCCTCCAATGAATAGCGCTGTTGGGACGAACGGGACGAGCGGGACATTTTTTTGTGAGTATGGTGCTTGGGTATACATTATTGATAACTGTGTACGTGTGGGGGGATAGTGTTTGGTGCAAACTATTCTGAAAAGAAAAAGCTAAAGGAAAAAAAAGCAAATAGGGAAAAAAATACCTGTGAAAGGAAAAGTCTAAAACAGCAGGCCCTAGCTCTGATAAGTCACTTATCAAAGTTCGGTGGCTGCTGGGTGTGCGAACGGAATGTGGAAAAAAAAAATGGCAGGCACGAGAGCTTTGATAAGTGAACCGCGTCACTTAACAAAGTTCTGCAGCTGCTGGGTGTGTGAAAGGGGATGTGAAAAAAAAGAAAACGGCAGGTACGAGAGCTTTGATAAGTAAACCGCATCACATATCAAAGTTCGGCGACTGCTGGGTGTGTGAATGAGGATATGAAAAAAAAAAGAAAACGGCAGGCACGAGAGCTTTGATAAGTGAACTGCGTCACTTGTCAAAGTTCGGCGGCTGGGTGTGTGCACAGATGTGGTGCAAGGGGGGGTGAAAAAAATGGCACAAGCTCTAATAAGTGAACTGCATCACTTAAAGTTTGGCAGCTGCGGGATGTGTTTACAGAGTTAGAGCAAAGGGGGCCGAGGAAAAAAAAGCGAGCACGAGTGTTGATTGGTGAATTGCGTCACCAATCAACGCTCGGCGGATACTAAACATGCGCACAGAGGCAGCGCAAAGAGGGATGGAGGGTGGTAAAAGGAGGCGGAAGGGGGAAGAGGGATGGGGGTGGGGTGGATGAAGAGAGATTGGGTAGGGATCAGGGATAACACTTACGGTTGTAGTCTCTCTTCTTCTGTCTTCTTTCTTCTGTCTTCTATCTTCTTTCTTTTCTAAAGCAGGGATTGTGGTGTTACAGGCTTCTGTAGCACCACAAGGCCCAGCATAGGATATCTGCCTGGGTGACCGCTCTGCAGGAATCCTCAGCTAGGGTGAGGACCCCTGCAGAACGGTCAGACAGGTCACAGCAAGTGACAGACAGGTCACAGAGCGGTCACACCACTGCTGTGAGCTGTCATTGGTGGGATCGAATGATCACATCGATCCCACCAATCCCTGCAGGCCCTGGTGACCATGGCAACTGCCTAGGATCACTGCGATCCTAGTCAAGTCACAACCAGGTCACTAGCAGGACACACAGCGGTGACAACATGACCGCTGTGTGCCCTGTGATTGGCGCGAAAGTCGATAACATCTATCACGCCAATCAGCTCCTGCAGGCCCTGCTGGGCCTGTCCTAGGCTCTGGCCTAGGATCGGTGCTATTACAGCACCGATCCAGGCTGGTATAGGCAGGGCACAGGGCGGTAATACCGCTGCGCCCTGTGATTGGCGCGATCGATACGATCGGCGATTGCGCCAATCCAGGGGGTTTTTGCCAGTGCATGGCATTGCCAAGCACCGGCCTAGGATCGAGTACATCGGTACTCGATCCTAACCTGGGACCTCATTGTTTCAGCCAATCTGATTGACTGAAACAATGAGAAACGCTGTGATTAGCTGTTCAGAAATGAACAGCCAATCACAGCGATAGGAAGGGTTGGTGGGCGGCGACAGACCCCAGGATGCTGAGGTCATCTTCCGTGAGGTAAGATGGCGTCGGAAATTTAATGTGATCACCGCAACTTAAGTCGCGATGTCGCATTAAATAGCATAATGTACTATCCCGTCACTGGGAATTAAGTCCCAAGTCACCTCGACGGGATAGTACGTCATATGGGATTAAGGGGTTAAAGCATGACATACTAAAAAGTGACGCAGACCCCTCAAACACAGTGTAAAAACACATATTAAAAAAATGCACAAAAAAATGCAATGAATAACACAAGTAACACAATTTAAATAATGGATGCAGAAATGGTGCTTCAATATTTCTTTATTTTTCAGTTTGTCATGTTTTAACCCCTTAGTGACTGAGCCACTTTTGACCTTAATGACCAAGCCAAATTTTTGAATTCTGACTCTAGAACGCTTCAATGGATCCTACTGAATCTGAGAATGCTTTTTCATGACTTATTATACTTCTTGACAGTAAAATTTCTTCTATATGACTTTAATTATTCTGCCGTTAGAGAGTTATATCGCACAACATAGTTAATAATTAACATTTCTCACATGTCTTCTTTACATCAGCACAATTTTTGAAACATTATTTTTTTTAGTTAGGAATTTAGAAGGGTTAAAATTTGACCAGCGATTTCTCAATTTCACAACAAAATTTACAAAACCTTTTTTTTAGGGACCACCTCACATTTAAAGTGATTTTGGAGGGGCCTATATGACAGAAAATACTCAAAAGTGACAACATTCTAAGAACTACACCCCTCAAGGTGCTCAAAACCACATTCAAAAAGTTTATTAACCCTTCCGGTGCTTCACAGGAGCTAAAACAATGTGGAAGGGAAAAATGAACATTTAACTTTTTTTCACAAAAATTTTACTCAAAATTTGTAATTTTCACAAGGGTAACAGGAGAATACGGACCCTACAGTGTGTTGTGCAATTTCCGCTGAGTACACAGATACCCCATATGTCGAGGATATCCACTGTTTGGGTGCACGACAGGGCTTGTAAGGGAAGTTTTGAATGCAAAAACAGCTGGAATCGAGAGCAGACATCATGTCGCGTTTGAGAGCCCTTGATGTGCCTAAACAGTGGAAACCCCCCACAATTGACCCCATTTTGGAAACTAGACCCCTTAGGGAAGTTATCCAAATGTGTCATGAGCACATTTTACCCACAAATATGTACTTTTAGCCCAATTTTTGTTTTCACAAGGGTAACAGAAGAAAATGAACCCCAAGATTTGTTGTTCATTTTCTACTAAGTATGCAGGTACCCCATATGTGGAGGAAAACCACAGTCTGGGCGCACGGCAGAGATTGAAAGGAAGGAGTGACGTTTTGGAACGCAGACTTTGATGGGATGGTCTGCGGGCATCATGTTGTGTTTGGAGAGCCCCTGATGTGTCTAAACAGTGAAAACTCGACACAAGTGACCCCATTTTGGAAACTACACCCCTCAAGGATTTTGTCCAGGGGACCAGTGAACATTTTTAAATCACAGGTACTACACAGAATTTGATAACATAAGGTAGTCATATTGAAAATTTTCATTTTTTTCATGAAAATGTTGTTTTAATCCCAAATTTGTAATTTTAACAATGGATAATAGTAGAAAATGGACTCAGTAATTTGTTGCACAATTTGTCCCAAATGCGACTGTACCCCATATGTGGTCAAAATCTTCTGCTTGGGCCGATGGCAGGGCTAGGAAAGGAAAGAGCGCTATTTGCCTGGGATAGATTGTGAATGCTATGTTGCATTAGAAAAGCCCCTGACATGTGAAAACAACAGAAACCCCCCACGAGTGACCCCATTTTGGAAACTAGACCCCTCAAGAATTTCATCTAGGGGTTTAGTGAGTATTTGGAGCACATAGGTGCCTCACAGAATTTTATGAAATTGAGAGGTGGAAATATGAGATTTTAGTTGTAAAAAATTTAATTTTTGTATTTTCTGCAAATTTGTCAGGTACACAAAGGCTAATAGGTGAAATTAGACCCTACAATTTCTTGCACAATGTCTCCCAAACATGGTGCTGCCTCATATTGTCATAAATTACTGTTAGTCCACACGTTATGAATGAGAAGATAGGAGAAGTATTTGGCTTTAGGAGCACAGATTTTTCTAGAATAGTTTACGGGTGACATTTGCGGAGCCCCAAAGTGTCAGAGCATCAGAAAACCCCAAAAGTTACCCCATTGTAGAAACTTCACCTTTCAATGAATTCATCTACGGCTGCAATTACCATTTTGTAACATTCATGCCATGTTTTATTCTGGAGAATCGCAAATCTGCCAGTCTAGTACCCATACATTGTGTCCCCATACAGTGTAGAGTCCCCATATATGGTAGCAACACTATACCATACCTCCCAACTTTTGAGGAAGGGAAAGAGGGACAAGGTCAGCGGCGCGTTGTGCGCGCCGTGGCAAATTTTAGGCCACACCTCTGATCACACCCATTTCACAACTAGTCACGCCCCAACCACACCCATTTAGCACTTCTGATCACAATGTTTCATAAACAATAATTATAAACAAAAAAAAAATATGGCCACACATGACGCTCCATACTGTATAATGGCCACACATGATGCTCCATACTGTATAATGGCCCCAAATGATGCTGTGTACAGTGTACTGGCCCCACGTGATGCTCCATACAGTATAATGGCCACACATGATGCTCCATACTGTATAATGACTCCACATGATGTTCCATACTGTATAATGGCCAAACATGACGCTCCATACTGTATAATGGCCCCAAATGATGCTGCGTACAGTGTACTGGCCCCACGTGATGATCCATACAGTATAATGGCCACACATGATGCTCCATACTGTATAATGGCTCCACATGATGCTCCATACTGTATATTGGCCACACAGTGCTCCATACTGTATAATGGCCACACAGTGCTCCATACTGTATAATGGCCACACATGATGCTCCTTACTGTATAATGGCCACTTGATGCTCCATACTGGATAATGGCTACACATGATGCTCCATACTGTATAATGGCCACATTATGCTCCATACTGTATAATGGCCACACATGATGCTCCATACTGTATAATGGCTCCACATGATGCCCCATACTGTATAATAGCCACACATGATGCTCCATACTGTATAATGGCTCCACATGATGCTCCATACTGTATATTGGCCACACAGTGCTCCATACTTTATAATGGCCACACGGTGCTCAATACTGTATAATAGCCACACATGATGCTCCATACTGTATAATGGCCAGACATGATGCTCCATACTGTATAATGGCCACACATGATGATCCATACTGTATAATGGCCACATATGACTTTCCATACTGTATAATGGCCATTGGCCACATGATGCTGCGTACTGTATAATGGCCACACATGATGCTCCATACTGTATAATGGCCACATGATGCTCCTTACTGTATAATGGCTCCACATGATGCTCCATACTGTATAATGGCCACACAGTGCCCCATACTGTATAGTGGCCACACATAATGCTCCATACTGTATAATGGCCACATTATGCTCCATACTGTATAATGGCCCCACATGATGCTGCGTACAGTATACTTGCCCCACGTGATGGTCCATACAGTATAATGGCCCCACATGATGCTTTGTACAGTATAATGGCCCCACACGATCCTGGGTGTTGTGAATTCCGCTCTTGGGCTCCCTCCGGTGGTTGTAAGTGGCACTTTTGTGAGTTCTGCTCTTGGGCTCCCTCCGGTGGATTTAAGTGGAACTGCTGCTCCTTGGATTTAGCAGTCAGCAGCTGCTTCCACTGATCGTCTATTCTGGCTCGGCTATTTATCCTGGCTCTATCCTTCAGCTAGTGCCAGTTGTCAATGGTTCCTGTTGTGAACTCTATTTTTGGGCTCCCTCTAGTGGTCACAAGCGGTACTGTGTAGTGTTGTCTTTCTGCAGGTTGGCAGCATCAGCTGGTTCGTTATCCTTGGTTGGTTTCCTATTTAGCTCACCTGGATACTCAGTTCCTTGCCTGCTATCAATGTATTCAGTGCTCTTCAGATTCCTTGTGTCTACCTTGCTCCCAGTCTCTCCAAGACAAGCTAAGTTTTTGTTTGATCATTTTTTGATTATCAGCGTTCATTATGTTTTTAGTCCAGCTCGCTAAAATGTGATTTCCTCACTTGCTGGTTGCTCTAGGGGACTGAGTTATTCCCCCCACACCGTTAGTTGGTGTGGGGGTTCTTGAAATCTCAGAGTGGATATTTTGTAAGGGTTTTTTACTGACCGCATAGATTCCCTTTTCTATTTTCTGCTATCTAGTATTAGTGGGCCTCATTTGCTGAATCTGCTTTCACCCCTGTGTATGTGCCTTCCTCTTACCTCACCGTTATTATTTGTTGGGGGCTTCTATATCTTTGGGGATTATTTCTCTGGAGGCAAGAGAGGTCTTTCTTTCTCTCTAGGGGTAGTTAGTTCCTCAGGCTGGCTCGAGACGTCTAGGATATTTAGGCACGTTCACCGGCTACTTCTAGTGTGTTTGGATAGGTTCAGATTTGCGGTCAGTCCAGTTTGCCACCTCCCTAGAGCTTGTCCTATGTTTGTTACTTAGCTGGAGTAATTTGTGATCCTCAATCACTAAGGATCATAACAGTATAGCAGGCCTTAAAGTGTTTAATGCATCACAGAAGTGGGATAAAAAGAAGACCTGAGTACTTTTTTTTTTTTTTTTCCTCCCGCTTTTCCTTTGCTGCAGTCTGTTTAGCTTCTTTCATCCCCTTGAACTCTGGGTGGTTTTGAGCTCAGCTGCAGACATGAATGTTCAGACTCTGACTTCTAGTGTGGATCATCTTACTGCACGGGTGCAAAGTATTCAGGATTTTGTTATTCATAGCCCTATGTCAGAACCAAAGATACCCATTCCTGAGTTGTTTTCTGGAGATAGATCTAGGTTTCTAAATTTTAAGAATAATTGTAAGTTATTTCTATCTCTGAGACCTCGTTCCTCTGGTGATTCCGCTCAGCAAGTTAAAATTGTTATCTCCTTGTTGCGTGGCGACCCTCAAGATTGGGCTTTCTCTCTGGCGCCAGGAGATCCTGCATTGCTTAATGTAGATGCATTTTTTCTGGCTCTTGGACTGCTTTATGAGGAGCCTTTTCTTGAGAATCAGGCAGAAAAAGCGTTGCTGGCTATGTCTCAAGGTCAGGATGAAGCAGAGGTGTATTGTCAAAAATTTCGGAAATGGTCGGTGCTTACTCAATGGAATGAGTGTGCCCTGGCTGCAAATTACAGAGAAGGTCTTTCTGAGGCCGTTAAAAATGTTATGGTGGGGTTTCCCACCCCTACAAGTCTGAGTGATTCTATGGCTTTAGCCATTCAGGTTGATCGGCGTTTGCGGGAGCGCAAATCTGCTCATCCTTTGGTGGTATTTTCTGAACAGAGACCTGAGTCTATGCAATGTGACCGAACTCTGACCAGAATTGAGCGACAAAGTCATAGACGTCAAAATGGGTTGTGCTTTTACTGTGGTGATTCTACTCATGTTATCTCAGCATGCTCTAAACGCTTAAAAAAAAATTGCTAAACCTGTCACCATTGGTACTATACAGCCTAAATTTATTTTGTCTGTTACTTTGATTTGTTCTTTGTCGTCCTACCCGGTTATGGCTTTTGTGGATTCGGGTGCTGCCCTGAATCTGATGGATTTGTCGTTTGCCAGGCACTGTGGATTTGTCCTGGAGCCTTTGGAATTTCCTATTCCTCTGAGGGGAATTGATGCTACGCCATTGGCTGAGAATAAGCCTCAGTATTGGATGCAAATGACCATGTGCATGACTCCCGTCCATCAGGAGGTGATTCGCTTTCTTGTTCTGCATAATTTGCATGATGTTGTCGTTTTGGGTCTGCCATGGCTGCAAGCTCATAATCCAGTTTTAGATTGGAAAGCTATGTCTGTGTCAAGTTGGGGTTGTCAGGGAATTCATGGCGATACTCCGTTGGTGTCTATTGCTTCTTCCACTACTTCTGAGGTCCCTGAGTTTTTGTCTGACTACCAGGATGTATTTGATGAGCCCAGGTCCAGTGCCCTGCCCCCTCATAGGGATTGTGACTGTGCTATAAATTTAATTCCTGGTAGTAAATTCCCTAAGGGACGACTTTTTAATTTGTCTATACCAGAGCATGCCGCGATGCGGAGTTATATAAAGGAGTCTTTGGAGAAGGGACATATTCGCCCATCCTCTTCCCCTCTTGGTGCAGGATTTTTTTTTGTGGCCAAGAAGGACGGTTCTTTGAGACCTTGTATAGATTATCGTCTTCTGAATAAAATCACAGTCAAATTTCAGTATCCTTTGCCACTATTGTCTGACTTGTTTGCTCGGATTAAGGGTGCCAGTTGGTTCACCAAGATAGATCTGCGTGGTGCGTATAACCTTGTGCGCATTAAGCAGGGAGATGAATGGAAAACAGCATTTAATACGCCCGAAGGCCATTTTGAGTACTTGGTGATGCCTTTTGGACTCTCTAATGCTCCTTCTGTGTTTCAGTCCTTCATGCATGACATCTTCCGAGAATATCTGGATAAATTTATGATTGTTTATCTGGATGACATTTTGGTCTTTTCTGATGATTGGGAGTCCCATGTGAAGCAGGTCAGGATGGTGTTTCAGGTCCTGCGTGCTAATGCTTTATTTGTGAAGGGCTCAAAATGCCTCTTCGGAGTACAGAAGGTCTCCTTTTTGGGTTTTATTTTTTCTCCTTCTACTGTGGAGATGGACCCAGTCAAGGTCCAGGCTATTCATGACTGGACTCAGCCCACGTCTGTTAAGAGTCTTCAGAAGTTCTTGGGTTTTGCTAATTTTTACCGTCGTTTCATCGCTAATTTTTCTAGCGTGGTTAAACCTTTGACGGATTTGACCAAGAAGGGTTCTGATGTGACTAATTGGTCTCCTGCGGCCGTGGAGGCCTTTCGGGAGCTGAAGCACCGGTTTTCTTCAGCTCCAGTCTTATGTCAGCCAGATGTCTCTCTCCCCTTCCAGGTCGAGGTTGATGCTTTTGAGATTGGAGCAGGGGCTGTTTTGTCGCAGAGAAGCTCTGATGGCTCTGTGATGAAGCCATGTGCTTTCTTTTCAAGAAAATTTTCGCCTGCCGAGCGGAATTATGATGTTGGTAATCGGGAGTTGTTGGCTATGAAGTGGGCATTTGAGGAGTGGCGACATTGGCTCGAAGGAGCTAAACATCGTGTGGTGGTCTTGACTGATCACAATAATCTGATTTACCTTGAATCTGCCAAGCGCCTGAATCCTAGACAGGCTCGTTGGTCGTTGTTTTTCTCCCGTTTCAACTTCGTGGTCTCATACCTGCCTGGTTCGAAGAACGTGAAAGCTGATGCACTTTCTAGGAGTTTTGTGCCTGACTCTCCGGGAGTTTCTGAGCCGGCTGGTATTCTCAGAGAGGGAGTGATTTTGGCTGCCATTTCCCCAGATTTGCGACGAGTGCTGCAGAAATTTCAGGTGGATAGACCTGACCGTTGTCCACCAGAGAGACTGTTTGTCCCGGATAGATGGACCAGCAGAGTTATTTCCGAGGTTCATTCTTCGGTGTTGGCGGGTCATCCTGGGATTTTTGGTACCAGAGATTTGGTGGCTAGGTCCTTCTGGTGGCCTTCCTTGTCGCGGGATGTGCGTTCCTTTGTGCAGTCTTGTGGGATTTGTACTCGGGCTAAGCCTTGCTGTTCTCGTGCCAGCGGTTTGCTTTTGCCTTTGCCTGTTCCGAAAAGGCCTTGGACGCACATTTCCATGGATTTTATTTCGGATCTTCCAGTATCTCAGAAGATGTCTGTCATCTGGGTGGTGTGTGATCGTTTTTCCAAGATGGTCCATTTGGTGCCCTTGCCTAAGTTGCCTTCTTCCTCCGATTTGGTTCCTCTATTTTTTCAGAATGTGGTTCGTTTGCACGGCATTCCTGAAAATATTGTGTCTGATAGAGGATCCCAGTTTGTGTCCAGGTTTTGGCGGACTTTTTGTGCTAAGATGGGCATTGATTTGTCTTTTTTGCCGGCCTTCCATCCTCAGACTAATGGCCAAACCGAGCGAACTAATCAGACGTTGGAAACTTATTTGAGATGTTTTGTTTCTGCTGATCAGGATGATTGGGTGACTTTTTTGCCATTGGCCGAGTTTGCCCTTAATAATCGGGCTAGTTCTGCTACTTTGGTTTCGCCTTTTTTCTGCAATTCTGGTTTCCATCCTCGTTTTTCCTTGGGTCAGGTTGAGCCTTCTGACTGTCCTGGGGTGGATTCTGTGGTGGATAGGTTGCAGCAGATTTGGAACCATGTGGTGGACAATTTGAGGTTGTCACAGGAGAAGGCTCAGTGCTTTGCCAACCGCCGCCGCGGTGTGGGTCCCCGACTTCGTGTTGGGGATTTGGTGTGGCTGTCTTCTCGGTATGTTCCTATGAAGGTCTCTTCTCCTAAATTCAAGCCTCGCTTCATCGGTCCTTATAAGATCTTGGAAATCCTTAACCCGGTGTCTTTTCGTTTGGATTTCCCAGCATCGTTTGCCATTCATAATGTTGTTCCATAGGTCTTTGTTGCGGAGGTATGTGGTACCTGTGGTTCCTTCTGTTGAGCCTCCTGCTCTGGTGCTGGTCGAGGGCGAATTGGAGTACGTGGTGGAGAAGATTTTGGATTCTCGTATCTCTAGACGGAGGCTTCAGTATTTGGTTAAGTGGAAGGGCTATGGTCAGGAGGATAATTCCTGGGTTGTCGCCTCTGATGTTCATGCGGCCGATTTGGTTCGTGCCTTCCACACGGCTCATCCTGATCGCCCTAGGGGTCTTGATGAGGGTTCGGTGACCCCTCCTCAAGGGGGGGGTACTGTTGTGAACTCTATATTTGGGCTCCCTCTAGTGGTCACAAGCGGTACTGTGTAGTGTTGTCTTTCTGCAGGTTGGCAGCATCAGCTGGTTCGTTATCCTTGGTTGGTTTCCTATTTAGCTCACCTGGATACTCAGTTCCTTGCCTGCTATCAATGTATTCAGTGCTCTTCAGATTCCTTGTGTCTACCTTGCTCCCAGTCTCTCCAAGACAAGCTAAGTTTTTGTTTGATCATTTTTTGATTATCAGCGTTCATTATGTTTTTAGTCCAGCTCGCTAAAATGTGATTTCCTCGCTTGCTGGTTGCTCTAGGGGACTGAGTTTCTCCCCCCACACCGTTAGTTGGTGTGGGGGTTCTTGAAATCTCAGAGTGGATATTTTGTAAGGGTTTTTTACTGACCGCATAGATTCCCTTTTCTATTTTCTGCTATCTAGTATTAGTGGGCCTCATTTGCTGAATCTGCTTTCACCCCTGTGTATGTGCCTTCCTCTTACCTCACCGTTATTATTTGTTGGGGGCTTCTATATCTTTGGGGATTATTTCTCTGGAGGCAAGAGAGGTCTTTCTTTCTCTCTAGGGGTAGTTAGTTCCTCGGGCTGGCTCGAGACATCTAGGATTTTTAGGCACGTTCATCGGCTACTTCTAGTGTGTTTGGATAGGTTCAGATTTGCGGTCAGTCCAGTTTGCCAACTCCCTAGAGCTTGTCCTATGTTTGTTACTTAGCTGGAGTAATTTGTGATCCTCAATCACTAAGGATCATAACAGGTTCCTGCTTGGATTCACATCTCTCTTGGATTTCCCTGATATTCTGACCAGTTCAGCAAAGATAAGTCCTTGCTTTGTTCTTTTGCTTTCCACTTGTTGTGGACTTAATCGTTCAGCACATTCTATGTTTTTTTTTCTAGTCCAGCTTGTCAGTATGGATTTATTCAGTTAAGCTGGAAGCTCTGGAAGCAGATTTACCCTCCGCACCTTTAGTCAGGTGTGGAGATTTTTGTAAACTCTGTGGTGGATTTTTCTAGTTTTTAATACTGACCGCACAGCATTCTGTCCTGTTCTATCTATCTAGCTAGATTGGCCTCCTTTGCTACATCCTAGTTTCATTCTGTGTATGTCATTTCCCTCTCCACTCACAGTCAATATTTGTGGGGGGCTGTCTGTCCTTTGGGAATTTTCTCTGAGGCAAGATAGCTTTCCTGTTTCTATCTTTAGGGGTAGTTAGTCCTCCGGCTGTGACGAGGTGTCTAGGGAGTGACAGGAACATCCCACGGCTACTTCTAGTGTTGTGTTAAGCTCAGGAACTGCGGTCAGTACAGGTACCACCTCCTCCAGAGCACGTCCCATGTTGCTCCTAAACCACCAGCTCATAACAGCTGGGTACAGTATAATGGCCACACATAATGCTGGGTACAGTATAATGGCCCCTCACGATGCTCCATACAGTATAATGGCCCCACACAATGCTGGGTGCAGTATAATGGCCACACATGGTTACCCCACCCCCATCATTGCCTTCTCCATCACTACACACACACACCTTTCACTGCGCTCCCTCGCAGCAGCCGGCAGCTTCCACTCCTACGGCGCTGAATGGTGCCATCCAGCTGTGCCGCTGACTGCTCACGTCGCTGCAGCTGTGATACGCCACTGATAAAGACCTCCGTGTCTCCTGTGCCAGTCAGTGTCAGAGCGAGGAGCAATATCTGCTCCGATCCGACAAAGCCAGCGTCCACTCCGTACACATGCGACTCCGCTCCATACACCTCGTACACACATGACTCCGCTCCATACACCTTGCACATGCGGCTCCGCTCCGTACACCTCGTACACATACGGCTCCGCTCACCTCATACACACACGGCTCCACTCCATACACTTTGTACACACACGGCTCCACTCCATACATTTTGTACACACACGGCTCCGCTCCGTACACCTCATACACACACAGCTCCTCCCCATACACCTCGTACACACACGGCTCCACTCCATACACTTCGTACACACACGGCTCTGCTCCATACACCTCATACACCCACGGCTCTGCTCCATACATCTCGTACACACATGGCTCCACTCCATACACCTCGTACACACATGGCTCTGCTCCATACACCTCGTTCACAAACGACTGCGCTCCATATACCTTGCACATGCGGCTCCGCTCTGTACACCTCGTACACACACAGCTCCGCTCCGTACACCTCATACACACACAGCTCCACTCCGTACACCTCTTACACACACGGCTCCACTCCGTACACCTCGTACACACACGGCTCCACTCCGTACACCTCGTACACACACGGCTCCGCTCCGTACACATTGCACACGCTGCTCCACTCTGTATACCTTGCACACACGGCTCCGCTCCATACACCTCATACACACATGGCTCCACTTCATACATCTCGTACACACACGGCACCACTCCGTATACCTCGTACACTCACGGCTCCGCTCCATACACATTACACACGCTGCTCCGCTCCGTACACCTCGTACACACACAGCTCCACTCCGTACACATTGCACACGCTGCTCCGCTCAGTATACCTTGCACACACACGGCTCCGCTCCGTACACCTCATACACATACGGCTCCTCTCCATACATTATGTACACACACGGCACCACTCCATACACCTAGTACACACATGGCTCCGCTCCATACACCTCGTACACACACGGCTCTGCTCCATATACCTCATACACACATGGCTCCGCTCCATACACATTGCACACGCTGCTCCACTCCGTATACCTTGTACACACATGGCTCTGCTCCGCACACCTTGTACACACGTGGCTCTCCTCTGTACACCTCGTACACACGTGGCTCCGCTTCATACACGTCTTACACACACAACTCTGCTCCATACACCTTTCACACGCTGCTCCGCTCCGTACACCTCTTACACACACGACTCCGCTCCATAAACGTTTCACACGCTGCTCCGCTCCATACACCTCGTACACACGTGGCTTCGCTCCGTACACGTCTTACACACACGACTCTGCTCCATACACCTTTCACACGCTGTTCCGATCCATACACCTCGTACACACACGGATCTGCTACATCCACACTGTAAACACCTCCTGACCTCACACATACTTACCCTCGTCCAGCGTCATGACAAACAGCAGAGTCCTGTACACGGAGGTCCTCCCGATCATGTGACCCCCTGACTCCTCCCATCCTGTGACTACATCACAGTTCCTGTGTGCACAGAGCAGCCAATATCCTGCTCTGTGGGTGCAGGGGCTCAGGGAGCTGACCGGGTGATATACACACCTCCCAACCAGTGCGGGACAACTAATGTCCCGCCCGGGATCGCGGGGCTGACTGTCAAAATCGGGACAGTCCCGCTGGATCTGGGATGGTTGGGAGGTATGCTGTACATTGTGCCTAGCTTGTACTTCTGGTGTGCCTTCTCTCCATTAAAATACTGCCAAACCTGTGGCCTATTACTGTGGTTTAGGCATAGTGGAGCTCAGGATGGGGGCATTTGGATTTGGGAGCACAGAATTCACTGGATTTTATTTGATGGGGTGGGAGCCATGTCTTTTTTCCAGAGCCTTTGTTCTACCAGTAACGTGGGAAACCCCTATAGTTCCAGTGACAGATGAAGGACCTTAGTGGGGGCTCATTTTGTGCTGGATAAATTAGGGTTTTTATTGGTAACATTTTGGGGTACATAATATAATTCGATCGCTTCCAGAGTAAGGCTGGGATCACATTCATGTGTTCTACGCTGATGACTTACGTGGGGGTTTCTGTGTAAATCCCACAAAAATAAGATTTAGATGAAACTCCTGAGGGAACCAGCCACCATGAGACAGATGGAGACACTTCTTAAAACGTTTGGCGTCTGCACCGGCCGTCTCCATCTTTTTACGAATGCACAGATCTGTGGTCGCCCACACTTGTGCGCTAAAAAGACACCTAAAATGATGAGACACCACCAGAACACAGACCAGTCCAAAGTGACTCGATCTGCCTCATAAGTTAGTGGTTCTGTCGGATTTTGTCTGTATTGCGCTTTTGGGGAATTTACATGGAAACCCTGTATTAAGCAATCAGCGGAGAGAGCAGGATAAATGTGAGCCGAGCCTTATTCCGATATTTGGGAGGTAGAATGAACAAATAGATAGCAGTACAAGAATAGGTCTTATTTTTATTTCTGTGCTGTTCATCATGCGGTTTAAGTGATGAGGTGGACTTATTCTTTGGTTTGGTGCAATTACAGCGATACCAGATTTACATAGTTTTTTTTAGGTTTTGCTGCTGTCACACACTAAAAATACTTTTTTTTAATAAAAAGTGGGATTTTTTGTCCCCTTAGTCTGAGAGCGGTAACTTTTTTTTTTTTTTTGCAAACAGAGCTGTATGAGGGTTTTTTTTTGCAGGACAAATTGCAGATATTTTTAGGTACCAGTTTGGGGTACATAATTTTTTTTTATTGCTTTTTATTAAAAATTTTCAGACACAGAATGAACAAAAACCAGCAATTCGGTTATTGTTTTTATTTTTATTTTATTGAGCCGTTCATCATGCAGTAAAAGTTAAATTGGCCCCGATTGGTCTGAGGAATAAGTACCCTTAATGACGGCCACTAAAAGGCGTATCGGCGGTCGTTAAGGGGTTAAATAAAGCTGCTTTGTTTTTTATTCTTCCTGGTATTTAGCTTTGACAAAACTTTATTAGTACACTGACATGTGGATTACTTGCAGTTTTAGTGCATTTTTACATGGGAAACGCACTAAAAATGCATATTTTTATTTACTTGTGGATCCTTTGCATATAATTCATTTCTATTGGAAAAATTCACTCATAAAACCCAGTGTACATGCAATAGAAATTGACATGTTGCGGATTTCAAACACGCATCGGGCGCATTCATACTTTCAGTATTTGGTCACCATTTGACATCAGCATCTGTAATCCAAAACCAGGAGTGGAATAATCAGAGGAAAAGTATAATAGAAACACGTCACCACTTCTGTATTTATCACCCATTCCTGGTTTTGGCTTATAGATACAGAGGTAAAATACTGACCAAATACTGAACATGTAAATGTGGCCTAAGATGCTGCATTTTGTGGCAGCAAAAATATTCAGCAATTTGTAGATATGTTGATCAATTTTTTTTTCTAAATTGGCAAAGTGCAAATTCTATCTAAGGTCTTCTTCACACGTTTGGTTTTTGTGTCTTTATGCTGTACATTTTTTAAGGACCGCAAATACAGACACATGCAGACTCATCGTATTCAATGGTGGTGCGCACATGTTAGGTTTTTCACACGGACTGTATGTAATTTTGAAAAAACTGCAGACATGTCAGGGTTTTTTTTGCGCTGCACAGAAAAAAATCTCACACTGCTGTCGTTGATCTCATTGAGGTCACCGAAGTTCATCATCATGGTTCACAGTAAACTGTACTTGCAGCAGCTCATTGTGTCCTGGTTTTCAGCATAGACGGTCGCATCATGGCACCCTTCATGTTGAAAATCAGATATTGCGGAGATGGATTACGGGGTGGGACAATGCGGCTTATCTGCACTTTATACAGATGAGGGATTTTGTTGTTTATTATTTTGTACTTTTTACAGGGGATATGGGCATCAGTGGCTTAGGCGTAAGGTGAGTATTTTTGGTGTTTATTATTTTCCGCTTTTTACAGGGGACAATGGTTTCAATTGAATAGGCAAAAGGTGAGTATAACTGTTTTTATTTTTAAATAAATGTGAAAAACAAGGCATTAATTTTTTTTTCAAATAAAGAACTTTATTCTAGTTGTGTCTTTTTTACAATATGACTATGGGGATAGTAATGGGGCTGTGAGCTGTTATTAACAGCCTGGGAGCCTTATGGGGTATTGACCCTTGCCCCAGATTATTATTATTATTATTATTATTAACATTAGCCCCCAGCCGTGGGCTTTCCCTCTGCTGGTGATCAAAATTACAGGGGGAAACACACGCCTTTTTTTAAATTTAACTCTTTAGTTTACACAGGAGTTACACTGCTGCTGCTGAATAAAACTCCCATCATTGTCTCCTGGTCATGCTGATCTCAGTGTGACCAGGCTACAATGATGAGAGCTGCCTTCAGCAATTGGTGCCTGGGATCATCGCAAACTGTACTGTTTTTCCCATGTGCCGCTATGTGTCACACGTACTGACGAACGGCACACGGAAGTAACACATGAACAGCAAACACAGATGACACATGGATATTATTATTATTATTTATTGTTATAGCGCCATTTATTCCATGGCGCTTTACAAGTGAGGTGGGGTATACATAATAAAAACAAGTACAATAATCTTGAACAATACAAGTCATAACTGGTACAGTAGGAGAGAGGACCCTGCCCGCGAAGGCTCACAATCTACAAGGGATGGGTGAGAATACAGTAGGTGAGGGTAGAGCTGGTCATGCAGCGGTTTGGTCGATCGGTGGTTACTGCAGGTTGTAGGCTTGTCGGAAGAGGTGGGTCTTCAGATTCTTTTTGAAGGTTTCGATGGAGGGCAAGAGTCTGATGTGTTGTGGTAGAGGGTTCCAGAGTAGGGGTGATACGTGAGAGAAATCTTGTATACGATTGTGGGAAGAGGAGATAAGAGGGGAGTAGAGAAGGAGATCTTGTGAGGATCGGAGGTTGCGTGTAGGAAAGTACCGGGAGATGAGGTCACAGATGTATGGAGGAGACAGGTTGTGGATGGCTTTGTACGTCATGGTTAGGGTTTTGTACTGGAGTCTCTGGGCAATGGGGAGCCAGTGAAGGGATTGACAGAGGGGAGAGGCCGGAGAATAGCGGGGGGACAGGTGGATTAGTCGGGCAGCAGAGTTTAAAATAGATTGGAGGGGTGCGAGAGTGTTTGAGGGGAGGCCACAGAGCAGGAGGTTGCAGTAGTCAAGGCGAGAGATGATGAGGGCATGGACTAGGGTTTTTGCAGATTCTTGGTTGAGGAATGAACGGATTCGTGCAATATTTTTGAGTTGAAGTCAGCAGGAAGTGGAAAGGGCTTGGATATGTGGTTTGAAGGAGAGATCAGCGTCAAGGATAACCCCGAGGCAGCGAGCTTGTGGTACTGGGGAGAGTGGGCAGCCATTTACTGTAATGGATAGGTTCATTGGGGGGGTCGCGTGAGATGGGGGAAAGATGATGAATTATGTTTTGTCCATGTTAAGTTTCAGAAATCTAGCGGAGAAGAAGGATGAAATAGTGGACAGACATTGAGGGATTCTGGATATCACATACATACACACGGACATGGACCACAGATCTCACCAGTACTAGTTTTTCATGTACAGTAATCACCAGGACGTGTGAAGGAGGCCTAAGCCAGTAAAGTAGATGCATATGATATCTGTTTTTTTCATGGAAAGAACACGTACCCATTAAAATCTTTAGGCCACATGCACAGGTTCAGTATTTGGTGAGTGTTTTACATCAGTATTTGTGAGTCAACCAAATAAACAACTATATGTGTGGTCGTGTATCTGTTTAAATACATAACACCTATAGATATGAAACAACAACCAATGATTTAAGGTTAAAATATAAATTTATTATAAATACAATTATAAACACAATAATAACAGTTTATTTATTTAGACTTTTCTGGGTAAATTTGACTTTTTTGTCACTGTATTTATTTATTGAGTACTGATTTATAATATCAATTCTGCTACATGCACTATGTTCACTTTATCTATTACTCTTCCATATGGAATATACTATGAAATGTGAACAGTGCAATATAAGTAAAATTACCTCAATTTTTTTGATCATTTATGGTGAGATTTCCATGCTCGTTACATTATCTGATTTCCTTAAGAAATTAATTATTCCAAATTTACTGACATGCCCTTGTATGATAACCTGCATTCTACTGCCACCTGGTGGTCCCAAACTGTTATTATTGTGTTTATAATAAAATTTATATTTTAACCTTAAATCATTGGTTGTTGTTTCATATCTATAGGTGTTATATATCAGTATTTGTGAGTCAAAGTCAGGAATGTAAAAATCAGAGAAAAATTATAATAGAAACATGTGCACCATTTCTGTACTTTTCACCCACACCTGGTTTTGGCTTACAAATACTGATGTAAAATGCTTACCAAATCTGACCATGTTAACGTGGCCATAGTGCTATTCACATGTCCATTTTTTTCCGGCAGCACAGATGACAAGGACCAATACAAGTCTATAGGTCCGTTAAAAACGCATATGGCACATGGATGGCACCAGTGTACAGTCTGTGTGCTGTCCGTGTATAACATTGCAAAGTATTGGAGAAGCTTTGCAATTTATTTATTTCTTTATCCATACCGGAAAAACATGGTTGGCCACATTAATGGTAAAAATGGAAACACGGATGACACCCTGATGACATACTAATGACACACAGATGGCACACTGATCCAAAACATTGATGACACTAGTACTGTTTTTCAGGTACATGTTTAAACACATAAGTGTGAAGGAAGCCTTAGGTCCATAGTGCATTTTGTGATTATATTTAGGTGGGACTATTTTAAACAGTCTGATACCAGTACCAGCCATTTGGAACTTTTTGTCTTCCATAAATAACTAGACCATGCAAGCCTGCCCCAATCCTATTAACGTTTTTTGGTTAATCATTTGCTTTAAATATGAAAATTTTCTTATTTTACAGAACGGCATGACTGAAGAAGCTCCATTTGCTCGATACCCACCAAAATAAAATGGATATTAAGACCACTTTCTTGTTTCGTCCCAAGCCACATTGCTACTATAAAATATAGCTATGTTTTTTAAATACATTTTTGATTCTGCCTATTGAATTCTAACAAGCTCAGTGTAATTTTAACAATGTTCTCAGTAAAATTAAATTAAGTTAATAATTTGGATGTACACCACTTTTGTTTAACTATACACCTGAAGCAGTAGAAAATAAACCGTAATAGTAGCTAAAACTCAAAGCTAGCCTGGAATTCAGCCCTTTTAGTATTTAGCTCATCTCTGTCCTAATATCATCTTCACACTTAGGGAGGGCCTTCTTACTTTAAGTGTTTTTCTGCTTGATCACAATTCCCATTTTTCCCAAATGAGTTGAGTGCATTGATCCTTGTTAATAATATTTTTTAAATATAAAACACCAGGGTTGGTAGGGTACTTCTGTCGGCTACAGACTCTACGGTAGGGACGGGTTGCACCTCAATGGGGAGGGTGCAGCTGTGCTTGGGGAAAAATGCTCAGATGAATGGAGGAGCTTTTAAATTAGGATCTTGGGAAGGAAGGGTAGATGTGCTAAAAAGGGATAGGTAGAGTAGATAGAAAGAGTGAGACAGTTGGGGTCAATGAGGATTTAGAGAGGCTGGGATATGCATAGAAGATAGGAAAGTGAGAAAGAGTAGTAAATATGCTAATAGTATTAAATGTCTACTGGCAAATGCAAGAAGTCTTGCAAACAATGTGGTGGGCATTACGGAAACCTGGCTAGATGACTGGATGACAAACATAGAGGGTTACACTACATTTTGAAAAGATGGGAAAAGATGGGAAAGACAGAAAAGGTGGAGGGGTATGTATTTTTATTAAATCTAACTTAATACCAGTGTTCAATTACAACATTAGGGGGAACAATGTAGAGTCAGTATGGGTAAATGTGCATGAGATGCCAATAATGGAAAGCTGCTGATTGGAGTTTGCTACAAGCCTCCTAATGTAGCTGAACAGGTAGCGGATGAAATGCTGCAGCAAATTAAAAAGGCAGAGTCCTTATGTGGGATTTTAACTATCCACACATTTAATGGGACACAGAATCTTCTGGTTGTGCTAAAAGCTGAAAGTTTTACAATTCGGGACAACCATGGACAAGTTTGATGACGATGAGTTGAGCAGATTCGGCAACATATATTTGGTGGTTCTGCATCCAAAACTCCTCCTTAAAAGAACAATCAATTCATTAGAAGAATGGTTAAGAAAAAAGTCAGTTTGGTATCCATATTTAATCTTTGTTGAAAATTCTTTGGTCCAGTATTTCCCCAAGTAGAATGGTACAGTCAGTGTTAGACCTCTACTGAGGTTCGGTCAATATCCTGGACAGAGCATCAGCCTTGCTGTTTCTTGATCTAGGCCAATAAGAAATTATAAAATTAAACCTGGAGAAAAACAAGGCCCAACATGCTTCTCTTGCAGACAATCTCTTAGCTGTACAGATGAATTCTAAATTTTTTTGGTCCGAAGGACAGTCACTGGATGATTGGCCCCTTCCAAAAGATGTCTCCATTCAGAGATGGCAACTTTAATAGATAAAAGCTCTTTATTTCCAATGTCATAGTTCTGTTTTGCAGGTTACACGGTATGAGAAAGAAATGCACATCGATGAAGCTGCATCTTGTCTCCAACTCACTGTGACAAAACGGCTCCCACCACAGATTCTGAGGTGTCTACTTCGACAATAAATGGGAGTTAAAGATTTGGATGGACTAGTAATGGTGCAAAAATAAAAAGAGTCTTTAGTTTTTCAAAAGCCACTTGTACCTCTGGAGACCAGGAAAATACGTTGGTTTTCTTTGTGAGTGAAGTAATTGGTAAAATTATATTTGAAAAGTTTTTAAAGGAAACCTGTCACACCCAAAATCGAAGGTGAGCTAAGCCCACCAGCATCAGGGGCTTATCTACAGCATTCTGTAATGCTGTAGATAAGCCCCCGATGTATCCTGAAAGATGAGAAAAATAGGTTAGATTATACTCACCCAGGGGCGGTTCCGGTCCAATGGGCGTCGCAGTCCGGTCTGGGGCCTCCCATCTTCTTACAATGACATCCTCTTCTTGTCTTCATGCTGCGACTCCGGCGCAGGCGTACTTTGTCTGCCCTGTTGAGGTCAGAGCAAAGTAGTGTAGTGCGCAGGCGCTGGGCCTCTCTGGCCTTTCCAGGTGCCTGCGCACTGCAGTACTTTGCTCTGCCCTCAACAGGGCAGATAAAGTACACCTGCGCCGGAGCCGCAGCGTGAATACAAGAAGAGGACATCATCGTAAGAAGATGGGAGGCCCCGGACCGGGACCACCCCTGGGTCCCCTGAGAATGCTGTAGATAAGCCCCTGATGCCAGTGGGCTTAGCTCACCTTCGATTTTGGGGGTGACAGGTTCCCTTTAGTGACTCTTCTGTAGAAATTTGCCTATAACGTGCTGAACGTTTTTTAAATTTCTTGGGGTAGACCAGTCAACTATCCCTCTGATTTTACTGGGATCCATGCTCAGACCTTCTGGGAAGATGATATATCCAAGAAATTGAGTCCTGATTTGTTTAAATTCACATTTTTTGAGTTTGATATAGAGATGGTTCTCCTGTAAACGTTCCAGGAAGAGCTGAGCATACCTGCGATGCTTCTCCATGGTATCTGAAAATCTAAGAATGTCATCGAGATAATCAACAACAAATCAATCCAAGAAATCTCAAAAAAGATCATTAATGAAGTGCTAAAAGGTGGCAGGGACGTTGCTAATTCCAAAGGGCATAACCAGGTATTCAAAATGTCCCTATCTAGTTCTAAAGGCGGTTTTCCACTCATCTCCCGGGTGAAATCATATGAGATTATAAGCCCCTCTTAGATCGAGTTTTGTAAAAATCTTGTCAGAATGCAGTCTCTCCAGCAATTCAGGAATTAAGGGGAGTAGCTAGCGATTTTTAATGGTAATCATATTTATTTCCCTGTAATGAATACATCGCCACAGAGTTGAGTCATTCTTTTTTACAAAAAACAAGGGTGTTCGAGCTGGCGAAGAAGGTTGAATGAAGCCTTTCTCTAAATTTGTATCTAGATATTCCTTTAGTACTTTCAATTCTGGGTAAGAAAGATTGTAAATTCGCCCACACGGAATGGATGCTCCAGGATGCAATTCGATGGGACAGTCGTAAGAATGATGAGGAGGCAGTTGATCGGCTTTCTTCTTACTGCAGACCTCACTGAACTGCTGGTACTAAGGTGGTAGTTTATCATAATTCTGATGAGGAATCTTGGATACTTAAATTTGTTTGAGAACAAGTTATGGTTTTGGATTGAAAACCAGGGAATTGCTAGAATAACTTCAAATTTTGAAGAGGAAATAAGATGGAAACTAACAACAGCTTCATGATGATTTGGTTCAATTCAGATTTAAAGTTCAATTGTCTCGTGAGTAACAGGTCCAGAAGATAAAGGTGATCCATACACAGTTTCCATATCGATTTGGCATGGATTTAGTCCTACTTCAAATGTTATAATCAAGTGTAAATTGTAAGTTCATAAAATTTTGTCCTGCTCCAGAATCTAACATGGCAGAGCATTGTATTTTTTGGCTCCCAATTATGACCTGTATGGGAACCACAAAATAAGATGATGGTGATTGCTCTTTGCCTTTGTACTACGTTACAGATGAGATGGTCTGCATAACCAGGTCTGGCAGTTCAAAAAGGTCTAGATTAGGGTTGAGCGACCTTGACCTTTTTAGGGTCGAGTCATGTTTTGCGAAACCCGACTTTTTGAAAAGTCGAGTCGGGCGAAATCGGCCGATTACTGCGAAAAGTCGAGGATCGGCCGGAACACGAAACCCTATGCACGTCAATGGGGATTATTTATTTATTTACTTATTTATTTATTTATTTATTTATTTTTTTTTCTTCTCTCTCTCTCTCTCTCTCTCTCTCTCTCTCTCTCTCTCCCCTCCGTGCAAAGCATATGTTGTCTGTGTTTGACTGCGGAAATCACTGCAGCCCAAACGGTAATATGGCTCTGTGACGCCGCAGAAACCAAACCGGAACCTATGTCATCACGCTGCCCACACTCCTTAATTGGCTGAAAAAATGGCGGGGAAGGCGTCATACGAAACGCGACTTTGGCGCCAAGATCGCGTACCGCATGGCCGACCCCACACAGGGATCGGGTCGGGTTTCATGAGACGCCGACTTTGCCAAAAGTCGGCGACTTATGAAAATGACCGATCCGTTTCGGTCAACCCTAGTCTAGATATCTTGCAGTTTTGGCATTTGTGAAGGCTATAGTCCTTTTATTAGAACAGTTAATGGCAAAATGTCCAGAGCACCACAAAAGAGGCATATATTTTCTGAATGTCGCCTATCTTTCTCTACTGCAGAGAGAGGTTTTAGGATTACATCAATTTGCATAGGTTCAGGCACACTTTCCATTTCCTGATGTTTTTTAGTGTTGATTAAGTAAAGGAATAGTTAGGGTTGTTTCCAAATACTCTGAGTCTTTCTTTTCTTTGTTCAGTGAGTCTGTGATCACTTTGGATGCATAATTGAATGAAGATCTCAAAATTATCGGGCATCTTGACCCTTGCAGGCTCATCCTTAATTAGCTCTGATAATCCTCATTGAAATTGACTCCTCTGGGCAGCTAAATTCCATGTGGTGTCTGCCACCCAGCGGCCGAATTCGAAGGTGCTTTCAGCTACAGAGCGCCGCCTTTGACGTAGGTTATGCAACTTGGTTTTAGAGGTAGCACAACGATTCGGGTCATCAAACACTTGATCAATAGCTGTGATGAAGGAAACAAAGTCATTCAAGAGGTCAGAATTCTTTTCCACATAAGGTGAGGCCCATGCAAGAGCCTCTCCTGATTAATTATTATTAGAAGGTTGCATCTGGAAATGGATGCAACACTGATTAAGGAATCAACGGTAATTATAACGATCCCCACTAAGCTTAGCAAGCAGCGGCATGCGTCCATTTGATTCTGGACCTTAGTTGTGCAAATCCAGAAGTTGCCACTATAACTCAATAATTTGCTTTTACTGACCCAACACCTATGTTTGCAATTTAGAAAATGTTTCTTGATATGTGGCACCAACATTCTGAAGTTCAGCAGCTTGTTGCCTCAGGGTGGCTGCAACTGACTCCATTTTGTGTGAGATTTTCTGTTATGGACAGACCTGAGTTGGAGTAGTAGTATTGCAACCACTAGGGGAAGCACTGCCAGGTAGCATAGTCAGGAATAGCCATAAGTCGGTACACGAAGCAGCAGTATAGTTGGGAGGATAAGCAGGTTGCATAGCTAGGAATACCCAGAGGTCTGTACACAGGAGCAGCAGTGTAATTGGGAGGATAAGTAGGTTGCATAGTCAGGGATAGTCAGAAGTTGGTACACAGGAGCAGCAGTATTGTTAAAGGATCAGGAGGTTGTGTAGTCAGGAATAGCCAGAGGTTGGGACACAATAGCAGCAGTATAATCTTGAGAATAAGCAACAGGTGGAAAGATGCTTGAGTTAGGCTATGTGCACACGGCTGTGATTGCCGCGGAAATTTCCACGGCAATTCCGGAACTCCCTGCTCCGGGAAAAACGCATGCGGAATTGGTATGCGTTTTCCCCCTAAACACTAGCATTTTGCAAGCATAATTAACTTGCAGAATGCTAGCATTTTCCAAACGATATGTAGCATCCCTTGGAAAACTGATTGACAGGTTGGTCACACTTGTGAAACATAGTGTTTGACAAGTGTGACCAACTTTTTACTATTGATGCTGCCTATGCAGCATCAATAGTAAAAAGATCTAATGTTAAAAATAATTTAAAAAAAATAATAAATCGTGATATTCTCACCTTCCGGCGTCCCCGGCAATATTCCCGCTCCTCGCGATGCTTCTGTTCCCAATAATTCCTAGCGGCAATGACCTCAGATGATGTAGCGGTCTCGTGAGACCCACATCATCACAGGTTATTGCCGCAAAGCATCACTGGGAATGGGAGCATCGCGAGGAGCGGGAACGCTGCGAGGGATGCAGGAAGGTGAGAATATCACGATTTATTATTTTAATTCTTTTTTTAACAATTATATGGCTCCCAGGGCCTGGAGGAGAGTCTCCTCTCCTCCACCCTGGGTACCAACCGCACATGATCCTCTTACTTCCCACATGGTGGGCATAGCCACATGCGGAAAGTAAGCAGATCAATGCATTCCTATATGTGTGGAATCCCCACGATTCCGCACAAGGAATGAACATACTGCGCTTTTTCCAGAATGCAATTCCGCCGCGGAAAAAAACTCAACATGTGCACAAAAATTGCGCATTGCAGTCTAATAATAGGATGCTTAATGTATGCGTTTTTTCACATTTTTGTCGCGTTTTTATAGCGAAAAAACGTGAAAAATCCTGAATGTGTGCATGTTAGGGGTCGAATTCCCACCTCTGCACAGGGGGAATCTCGAGCCATCTCCACTGTGGTCTCCCATTCTCCTCCAGCTGCAGTGGAGCCTGCTCAGCGGAGACGTCGGTCCCAGCATCTGGCTCAGCCTGATACGGTGCAGATGGTTACTGCTGCCTTTCCAAGCTCAGCTATTGTAGCCAGTACTGGTCAGCGGTGAGCAGACGTCTCTGGGGCTAAGTCCTGCTTTTTCCCTTCTGAGCATGCCCAGGGTAAGACCTCTCATTGGAGGTCGGAGGTCACATGCTCAGGTACTACAGCAGCTCCCATTGGTCCTCTAGGAAGGTCCTGAAGCTGCTGCAGCTATAAAAGATTTGCAAGGCCGTACGGTAGTATCAAATAAGTATTGTGCTCAGTGCCAGTGTGGTCATATGTATATGGTTTCAGGGTTCGGCTGAAATAAGCCCCTAGAATACCGGCACCTCACGTGAGGAGTTTTGCGTGTGCTATTCTGACTGCATGACCACTGTTAGCTCTATTTGGTAGCTGTGTTCCTCTGTGAGGTTAACAGGGCACAGCGTTCTCTTGTCTTAAGTGACTCTGTGAAGAAACAGAGTTCACTTATTACGCCATATAGTACCGTCAGTTACTAGCAGCGGGTTTTACTCCTGCACGGTGGACCCCGGTTTGCGAACGCACCTATTTCTCTATAAATATATATTTGGTGCGTTCCGCCAAACCCTAACAGTGCACATAGCCTAAAGGCTGCCAGAGCAATAATCTCGCAAGGAAGGAAGTGCAATGCCAAGTTTAAGTAGGGCGTTCAATCAGGAGATCACAGGGTTGAGCCAATCAGGAAATCAGGGTGGAGACCATCAGGAATAAAAAAGGTACTAGTATCTGGGTTAGCAAAGAAATGTCCATTAATAACTCAGAGGGAAGAGATGCCGCCTGGTACATTAGAGCTGAAGGGGTTGAGTCCTGACAGTTTACATAAAGAAGCTATTTGTTCTGGTAATAGTTTAGGGAGCTCAATATGTTGAAAAATTTATCTATGCTATTGTTTGTGGAGTGGATCTATCATTTTTAAGGTTGCAGAAATCCATAAATGCATTAGCAAGGTCTTTGTTTGGGGGGTGGTGAATATTAATTAGTGCAAAATCACTATTATTGATTGATCTTACAAGTAATTATGATATATCGTCCAATGGGGTAGATAATCTGGTCTATAATTTGGAAACTGATAGAGTTTTTGTATTAAAATGGCAACTCCTGTATTTTTTAGTATTGTTAGATAGAATAATATGTTGGAACTTGGCGTTTTCAAATTTGGGTCAATTGTTCTGGGCAAGTTTGATCTCCTGTGTTCCATATGGTATGTCTTTTTTGCAGCTATTTAAACCTCTTACATTCAAAGAGAGAAACTTGGCCCCCATCTTATTTAACTTTCGAGCAGTCAGTATTGAACACTGAATATATAGAACAGAATACATTGAATTAGGTGGGTGAAACCACAAGCAGTAAAAGGAGTTTGAACAACTAATACTGTCAAATAAAGAATAAAGGTAAAGTACACTACTGTAAATTACTAATACAAAATTATAAATACAATTGTAAAGTTGACAAAAGAACTCCAGGTGATGCCAAGTTGGCAAGTGGCACTCACCACTTGGGAAAGTTCTGTCCTAAGGTCCTATAGGAGAATGCTGATGACAATAAAAGGGAACTGAATAGGGGAAATATCAGCTTGCACAAACACTCAGAATTTAAGAGCTGTTCTGAAAATACTCACCCGGCTCCCTCGTTGGCTGTCGCTGCTTCCTGTCCTGGCCGCACCTTCTACTGTATGCGGTCACGTGGGGCCGCCGATTACAGTCATGAATATGCGGCTCCACCTCCCATAGGGGTGGAGCCACATATTCATTACTGTAAATGAGCAGCCCCACGTGACCGCATACAGTAGAAGGTGCGGCCAGGACAGGAAGCAGTGACAGCCAACGAGGGAGCCGGGTGAGTATTTTCAGAACAGCGGGGGGCGCACAGGGGGTGGGGACATGGAGCTTTATTGTAAACACGAAATACCACTAAAAAAATGGATTATTCATATCTTCTTTACAGCAAACGCTGCTGCACAGAAGATATGAATCGCGGCTTCAGCACCATGTGGGGGGGACAGCGCTTACTGGAGCGCTGTCTCCTGCATGGCACACGGAGAATGTCCGTGTGCGGTACGTGTTTTACACGGACCCATTGACTTTAATGGGTCCGTGTAATACGTGCGCTCCCACGAACACTGACATGTCTCCGTGTTTGGCACACGGAGACACGGTCCGCAAAAAATCAATGACATCTGCACAGATGCATTGATTTTAATGTGTCTACGTGTGTCAGTGGCTCCGGTACGTGAGGAAACTGTCACCTCACGTACCGGAGCCACTGACGTGTGAAACCGGCCTAACATGTATACATAGTCTGATTGTGGTGTACTACTTCAGTGCTTCAGAAGATTGAAATTGGGAGTGATAGTCTCAGTCTGTAAAAATTCTCACGGTCCTAACAGGGATCTCACCGAGGTCACCGCAGTTCATCCCGGCTGGGTACGGAGCCTCAGTGACTTCACTGCTAGTCACTGAGGTTACACTTGAAGCAGCTAATTCACCAGTGGTTCTTAGCCTGGACAGTTGCATCTTGGCACCATCCAGATTGAAAACTAATTATCCCAAGACATGGATTACGGCGTGGGACAGAACGACAGACAGGTATGGTATATTGTTGTTTTTTTATTTTAGTTTTATTACAGGAGATCGAGGGCTTCGGTGGAATTAGGCGAGGTCGTAAGTATGGTTTAATTGAGATTATTAAAGGAGTCTGTGTCATTCTTTCAATTAAAGGACTTTATTCTGGGTGTCTGTGTTTTCTTACAGTGACTATGGGGTTAGTAATGGGGGCGTCTTATTGACGCCTCTCCATTACTAACCTCGGGGCTTGATGTCACCTGACGGTGACATCAAATGCCTCAACTATCACCCCACTTGCCACCACTGCAGGGCAAGTGGGAAGAGCCGGGCAAAAGTGCCAGAATTGGCGCATCTAATAGATATGCTTTTTCTGGGCAGCTGCGAGCTGCTATTTTTAGGCTGAGTGGGCCAATATCCATGGCCCCTTACCAGCCTGATAATACCAGCCCCCAGCTGTCTGCTTTAGCAAGGTTGGTTGTCAAAAATGGAGGGACCCCATGCATTTTTAAAAAAGTATTTATTTAAATAATTTAAAAAATACGGCGTGTGGACCCCTCTATTCTTGATAACTAGCCTTGCTGAATCTGATAGCTGAGGGTTACAGCCCCCAGCTGTGAGTGTTACCTGGCTAGTTATCAAAAATAGGGGGAACCCATGTCGTTTTTTCTTAAATTATTTAGTTACAGCGCAGGAGCGGCTGATGAATACTCCCATCTGCCGCCCCTGCTCTCACTGTTATTTAATCGGCAACAAGTTTAGGATGATGGGAGTAGTTGTCCCATCAGCTGATACCAGTGACTGGAGGTAAACTTTATACCTCCGATCACAGCTGAGCGCTCATGCTGTCTTTTGGGATGATTTCACCTCCGATCAGAAGTGGTGTTTGTCGTGCTGTCATGCACATGACAGCGTGACAAACACCTGGTGTTCAGGCAGCCAAACCCGAACAGTAACACGGACTTCCTGGTGAAGTCTGTGTTCGGTGTCAATGCCCGAACAGTATTCTATTCATCACAAACTGTAAATAAGGAGGGCAGTATTAAAAACCCCTCAGTGTTATTTTTACTACTGAAATAAAATCTTGGTTTTTTTACATGCTAAAGATAAAGAAAAGTCTCTGAAAGGCTACAGTCAGATGGACGTAGATTCTCTCAGCCGAGAGAATCGGGCCGATTTTGCAAGTGACACTCTGACCAAAGTTTGATCCGAATGTCATAGTGTAATCCAAGTCTCTCGGATGAGAGAATCGAAGCATACTGTGATAAGAAGATGGAGAAAAATGTTTGCCATCTACTCCATTCTGTGAGTCTGAAATTGGACTGCACTCAGATGTCATCCAATGACAGTACAATGTTTTCCACTCACCCATATACAGTACAGGCCAAAAGTTTGGACACATTTCATTTAAAGATTTTTCTGTATTTTCATGACTATGAAAATTGTACATTCACACTGAAGGCATCAAAACTATGAATTAACACATGTGGAATTATATACTTAACAAAAAACTGTGAAACAACTGAAATTATGTCTTATATTCTAGGTTCTTCCAAGTAGCCACCTTCTGCTTTGATGACTGCTTTGCACACTCTTGGCATTCTCTTGATGAGCTTCAAGAGGTAGTCACCGGGAATGGTCATCCAACAATCTTGAAGGACTTCCCAGAGATGCTTAGCACTTGTTGGCCCTTTTGCCTTCACTCTGCGGTCCAGCTCACCCCAAACCATCTCGATTGGGTTCAAGTCTGGTGACTGTGGAGGCCAGGTCATCTGGCGTAGCACCCCATCACTCTCCTTCTTGGTCAAATAGCCCTTACACAGCCTGGAGATGTGTTTGGGGTAATTGTCCTGTTGAAAAATAAATGATGGTCCAACTAAACGCAAACCGGATGGAATAGCATGCCGCTGCAAGATGCTGTGGTAGCCATGCTGGTTCAATATGCCTTAAATTTTGAATAAATCCCCAACAGTGTCACCAGCAAAGCACTCCCACACCATCACACCTCCTCCTCCATGCTTCACGGTGGGAACCAGGCATGTAGAGTCCATCCGTTCACCTTTTCTGCGCCGCACAAAGACACGGTGGTTGGAACCAAAGATCTCAAATTTGGACTCATCAGACCAAAGCACAGATTTCCACTGGTCTAATGTCCATTCCTTGTATTCTTTAGCCCAAACAAGTCTCTTCTGCTTGTTGCCTGTCCTTAGCAGTGGTTTCCTAGCAGCTATTTTACCATGAAGGCCTGCTGCACAAAGTCTCCTCTTAACAGTTGTTGTAGAGATGTGTCTGCTGCTAGAACTCTGTGTGGCATTGACCTGGTCTCTAATCTGAGCTGCTGTTAACCTGCGATTTCTGAGGCTGGTGACTCAGATAAACTTATCCTCAGAAGCAGAGGTGACTCTTGGTCTTCCTTTCCTGGGGCGGTCCTCATGTGAGCCAGTTTCTTTGTAGCGCTTGACGGTTTTTGCCACTGCACTTGGGGACACTTTCAAAGTTTTCCCAATTTTTCAACTGACTGACCTTCATTTCTTAAAGTAATGATGGTCACTCGTTTTTCTTAACTTAGCTGCTTTTTTCTTGCCATAATACAAATTCTAACAGTCTATTCAGTAGGACTATTAGCTGTGTATCCACCAGACTTCTGCACAACACAACTGATGGTCCCAACACCATTTATAAGGCAAGAAATCCCACTTATTAAACCTGACAGGGCACACCTGTGAAGTGAAAACCATTCCAAGTGACTACCTCTTGAAGCTCATCAAGAGAATGCCAAGAGTGTGCAAAGCAGTCATCAAAGCAAAAGGTGGCTACTTGGAAGAACCTAGAATATAAGACATAATTTCAGTTGTTTCACACTTTTTTGTTAAGTATATAATTCCACATGTGTTAATTCATAGTTTTGATGCCTTCAGTGTGAATGTACAATTTTCATAGTCATTAAAATACAGAAAAATCTTTAAATGAGAAGATGTGTCCAAACTTTTGGTCTGTACTGTACTTGAATGGATGAGTGGCATTTGATTTCAAAGTGAAATCGCATTATGGTGCAATGTATTTCACTGATCAATAAATATTTGTGCCCTTGCACTGCCCCAGTGAATAACATTAGTCATGTACTACCCAATTTTGTATCACAATTGTCTACCTCACAAAATATTCATGTTGTAAAAAAAATATTTGCTTAAGATTAAGTGTTTTGCAACTATTTACAACTGTTATCCGCAGTTATACATGTTTTATTTTCTGGTGACAAAGTTTTGGAATTAAACATTATACTTGTGTCAAACATGTATGTTAAACTAAAACGTGACATGAGCAATGGACTTGGTAGTATGATTAAAAAATAAACCCATATCATGGAAAAAGATGTGGGAGATACTAACAGCAGCAACACCACCAACACTGCTGGCAGCAACCGTCCCGGCAGTAGTAGTACCAAACGCAGGTCACAGTTGACCTCCTTTGCCATTAGAAAGCAAATTCGTGGAGAGGAGGCAGAGGATATAATAGAATATTTTTCACATCACTTATCTCAATCACAGCAGGATCATGTCGCTTCTCACAGCAACACCATCACACGATATATTGCTGAAAGATACTATGGGGAAAAATCAACTTTTTCTGCAGTCAGTTCTATATCATTTAGAATGTAAGCCTGCAAGGGCAGGGTCCTCTTCCCTCTGTACCAGTTTGTCGTTGTTAGTTTTGTTTACTGTAAGTGATATTTGTATTTTGATGTAACCCCTTCTCATGTACAGCACCATGGAATTAATGGTGCTATATAAATAAATAATAATAATAATATCATTTTATGCTGCATGTGCTGTTGATGGAGGAGACTTAACAGCGCCTGAAAGGTTTGTTCATGGTAGAGGTGAGACATATGTATGGGCAAATCATGTGAGAGAGTTCTTTGGCATGTTGCGGCCAGACGATTCTTTGCCAATCTGCAGGCTCTGTAAGAGGAAAATAAGAAAAATGACTCCATCAGCACATGAAATGACCTTACTCATTTGAAAAAATCTAGACAACCAGAAGTCATAGCAAGCTGCAATTTGTAACACCCTCCACCCTTCCCACCACCTTCATTTTTCAGTCAGCTAGGTTGTACTATTTGGTCGGTGTCATCATTACCCTCATCATCATTGTTATCCACCACTATTACTTGTCGTACTGAGTGCACTTCCTCCTCTGTTCCAATGGCAAGGGAAACAAATACATGCTCCCATTTAGCTAATGGTTTTCCAACTAACTGGTCAAGTTGCTGGTAGAGTATTGCTGGTAGTGCAGTCACTGCCATACCACCTTGTGTAGTCTGATGCTTTTCGAGAAACGATGGTGTGCGCATAACCTTGCTGAAAGATAAAAGTTACTCATCTGTGACCGTTTCTTGCAGAAAGGGGTGTCTGCTCTTTACACTCATGCACATGGCAATAAAGGTCGCTCTCTCAATTTATCTTTGAGCTCCAAAGTACAATGCGCTGTAAATATCTGGAGCAACAATAATCTGCAAGGACAATACATGAGATTCACGACTCATGGGGTTATTCAAGGCAGTAATGCACCACTGCAATTGGGATAAATGGTGAAACATTTGTGACTGTGAGTTTTGTCTGTTTCCACCACCAGAATCTGTCTCCTCTTACATCTCTTCCAGATCTGACACAACTACATGACCTCATCTCCAACAGGCACAGGGCACATTGTTGATTCCACACACCCCCTTCATCTCTTTATTCTTTTTGTTCATGGAAGGTAAAGCGCTACTAAGTGATTTTACAGCTTGACTGCCTATGGGTGAAAAGCCATATGGTAGATGATGGACTTTTGTTCATCAATTGGCATCTCACCCTTTGGCTGGCCCATGAACTGCAACTCGGGATTGTCGTGTTTGACATTGCACAGAATCTTCTGGTTGCCTTATGATTGGGCAAAGCAACTCACACTCTGTGCATGGCCCATGCCCTGAATTGAATTATGCAAAAATGGTTTCACAAGTATACCCACTTAAGGAAGAAAGTTGGTGGCTATAAAAGGCGTGCTAGCTCATTTCAAATGATCTTCTGGGGCAAAGCACAAATGGTGTGACATAGCTGGTTTGCAACTTTAACCCGCTGGAATTCAATGCTATATATGTTGCAGTGTCTAAATAAACATTGTAAATCAGTGACTACAAAATTTAGCAGGCAACCTGGAGTGTGGCTTCATCACCCCATTCCAGCATCATCATTAATTTGTCAGGGATCACTATCTACACTTTTTTCCCTTCCTTGTTCAGTAATTGCCCCCTCCTCCCCAGTTCCTAGTTTAAACACTCCTCCAACATTTTAGTCATTCTTTCCCCCAGCACAGCTGCATTTGTTACCCTGAAGTGCAGCCCATACCTATCATAGAACCTGTAGGCAACTGAGAAGTTGGCCCAGTTCTCCAGAAACTCAAAACTCCTTAATTACATGCATAAATTTCTTAGCCACTTAATTACCTCCCTAATCTTTTTCTACCTCTATGGTGAGGAACTGGTAGTTAATTAGATAATACTACTTTTGCGGTCCTTACCTTTTGCTTATGGCCAAAATCCAGTAAATAATTTTTAAAGAAGTTCTTTCTTCTTGTAGCTTTGCTTTTGAGGTCAATTTGTACCATGTCTGCTAGATCCTCACCAGACCCTCCCTGAAATCTTTCAACCCAATTTGTAATGTGTCAAGCGCCAAGAAGTTAAAACGCTGTTTGACAATCTCGGTCTTTGTGAAGGATTAGGGCAATATGTTCTTATAATAATTGAATCTCCCACTCCCAGGACCTTCGTGACTCATATGAGCTTCTTCCCCCTTCTCACTTAAAAACCCCTGCCCAAATTCCCAACTACAATACCATATGGAAACCCAGAATAAAGGCACTCCACAAAATACCTTTGGATAAATTGGCCACAGCAGCCTTTTATTTAACATGTAACATAACATTTTTAAAACGTAACATCACAGAAGAGGCGGTCCTCGAAGCCCCAAACCATAATCCTCATGTTTAATATTCCCAATTTGGCCCCAGGCCGAGTCTTGCCTCTAGCCGCTAAGCACCAGCTCAGAGACACCAATCAACTCACCTGGCCAGTGTCCACTACCATTACACATGAGTCCCCTTTAATCGCTTCCACAGGATAATTAAATTACCCGACTACTTGAGTCCACCCAAGGGGGAGGCCTGGACCTCTTGAGATTCCCAACAAACTGCCATTTACCAGCACCCCCAACTTCGAAGACCTCCCCCTCACACCACCAACATAAATGTTCTGAACCCCCTCAAACATTTATGTCCCTTCACACCTTCAAAGCTTTTTCTATGCTTTCTTGCACCGCCAAACACCACATGTCCAGACCGTCCGCATTTAAATGAATCCCATCCTTCCCCCAAAATTCTCCCTTGGCAGACTCCAAATCCATATGGCGCACCACAACCGCCCCGTTCCTTGCCATAAAGCGAAACACTGCTCTATTTACTTTTATTCTAGCTTTGTTTACCCCTTGAACAGACCTTGCTCCACGCCAAACTTTCCTGGGACTGATGCAGACTACACCACCAACAGCCGAGGAAACATGGACCACAGCCTCAACATATCAAATTTAATATCCTTAACCCCTTTTTGACCTCAGACGGGATAGTACGTTCGAGGTCAGAAGCCCCGCTTTGATGCGGGCTCCGGCGGTGAGCCCGCATCAAAGCTGGGACATGTCAGCTGTTTTAAACAGCTGACATGTGCCCGTAATAGGCGCAGGCAGAATCGCGATCTGCCAGCGCCTATTAACTAGTTAAATGCCGCTGTCAAACACAGACAGCGGCATTTAACCGGCGCTTCCGGCCGGGCGGCCGGAAATGATCGCATCGCCGACCCCGTCACATGATCGGAGGTCGGCGATGCTTCTGAATAGTAACCATAGAGGTCCTTGAGACCTCTATGGTTACTGATCCACGGTAGCTGTGAGCGCCACCCTGTGGTCGGCGCTCACAGCACATCTGCTTTTCTGCTACATAGCAGCAAACATCAGATCGCTGCTATGTAGCAGAGCCGATCGTGTTGTGCCAGCTTCTAGCCTCCCATGTAGACTATTGAAGCATGGCAAAAGTAAAAAAAAAAGTTTAAAAAAAATGTGAAAAAAAAAAAAAAATATACAAGTTTGAATCACCCCCCTTTCTCCTCAATCAAAATAAATCAATAAAAAAAAAAAAAATCAAACCTACACATATTTGGTATCGCCGCGTTCAGAATCGCCCGGTCTATCAATAAAAAAAGCATTAACCTGATCGCTAAACGGCATAGCGAGAAAAAATTGCGAAAAGCCAGAATTACGTTTTTTTTGGTCGCCGCGACATTGCATTAAAATGCAATAACGGGCGATAAAAAGAACGTATCTGCACCAAAATGGTACCATTAAAAACACCAGCTCGGCACCCAAAAAATAAGCCTTCAAACGACCCCAGATCATGAAAAATGGAGACCACTTAGATAAAAAATAACCTAGTCAAGTTATGTGTCCATGAACTCGTACTGACCTGGAGAATCATAATGGCAGGACAGTTTTAGCATTTAGTGAACCTAGCAAAAAATCCAAACAAAAAACAAGTGTGGGACTGCACTTTTTTTGCAATTTCACCGCACTTGGAATTTTTTTCCCGTTTTCTAGTACACGACATGGTAAAACCAATAATGTCGTTCAAAAGTACAACTCGTCCCGCAAAAAATAAGCCCTCACTTGGCCAAATTGACGGAAAAATAAAAAAGTTATGGCTCTGGGAAGGAGGGGAGCGAAAAATGAGTACGGAAAAAAGGAAAATCCCAAGGTCGTGAAGGGGTTAATCAAATCTCTGCATGGCCGTTTTCCCAAATCATTCCCCCCCAAATATATTACCAGTACATCTGGAGCTCGATTCAAGCGAACAAATCTATAAACTCGGACAGTAATTGCTTCCAAACCATCCCCTGCTTTCTGATCCGCCTCAAGACCGCAATATTCCTCGGCACACCCAGCTGCCTCCCGTCTGGACAAACCGCTGCCCTCAATTCTGCCCAAAAGAATGTCCCATGATCCACCCAAGCAGTTGTCCATGCTCTGAAAGGAAAAACACAACAACACTTATAAGATCATAAAATTGCACTGTTGTTCATTTAACTTACACTCCTCTTTTCCACTTCCTCTCCTAAACTTCTGCTGGCTGCCTCCATAGCCATACTGATCTGAAATAAATGCCCACTATAATCTATTTAAGGAATGCCCCCATGTTCCAAACACCTCTTAAATATCATCACAAATTGGAAACTCGACAAAACTGAACCATCCTCGTGTACCAACAGCGGGGCATCCAACGATCCACTCTAAAAAACTCCTCATACACATCACCGGACACAAAGGCGAACCATTCACCTCAAATAAGATTACCTTACAACCCTTCATTCAAGATCCGTCTTGGAAGTCCAAAGAAATATCACCACCCTATCCCCACAAACATCTACATCTTGCCTCAGGAGTCCCCCTTTTTTAAATCTAGAGAGACTGACCAATTCCCCCAAACGAAAAGCCCCAAAGGCACATTTAAAAAGAACTAACTCCCAATGAGAGGCACATAACTCCCTTAATTGATCTCCCAAAATCAACAAGACTTCATAAGACACTGGATAGCTCCCATTCGAAACCGGCCAACCTTTTTTCCAGCCCTTTACTGCTTGCAGGACCAAAAACGATTTTGTTAAATCTTGTAAACCCCTGAACTTAAAAAGGAAAGCCAAACCAGACATCAATTTATTCAATTTAGGGACATACCAACCCCTTTCCCAATTATGCCCAACTAACAACAATAATTTGCTCTCATCCTCCAACCCCTCACCCAATGTTGCCCTCCAATCCTCCCAAATGTTCCACAGCTTCACCTGATGTGCCCATGCACCAAACGACAAAGACCTAGATAACAGATCCCTTACTGCCCCAAAGGAAGGTTCCACAATTCCACTGGACACACTAGTTCTGTTGATTCTGCTTGAGGCGCCATCTCCCAAAAGCAATCCCACTGTGAACAAGAAAGAGCTTCAAGAATGGGGTAATTCACACCACCTCCCAACTCATCTGTAACCCACAGGTTAAAATTCAATCCCAACCAAACCAGATGTTGTAAAACCCTTACCACTGCTTGTTCGGAGGCAGATAATGCATTTATGGCCCTTACCGCCCCTTCAGACTCTCAACAAAACCAAATCTTCTTGTTCTGCACCTTCTTGCCCCACAATAATAATGCCACAATGATGGGGAACACCTCCCATAAAACCAGGTCAGCCGCAAAACCAGTAACGATCCAAACTTGCATCTATGTCTCAACTAACTATTCGCCTTGGAAATACAAACTAAAACCGAAATGACCTGTCAAACCAACCAAAAGGCCTAATATCTCTGCCGACACTACTGGTGCAATCCAGATGGATCTGCCATTGTACGACTCCAGGAAAAGCGCCAATACCTTCAAATCATCCCGTAACTCCTTCTTTAGCCTAATAAAGTGCGTAAGTCATTTAATACCCACTGTCGCCAAAGATAACCACTGGCAGAATGCTCTGCACATGGGCATAATCCGAAAAGCAAAATTTAATTTGCCCAACAGAGATTTAACCTTGCGTAACGTCACCTTCTTCAAGCTGCTAATCCACACCACTTCAGCCTTCACATCAACCGCTTTCTCCTTCAGTAACTTACACTCCATTGCAACTGAATCAATTTCAATACCCAGAAAACTCAAAGATATCACAGGACCCACCTTTTTTCAGTGGCTAAGGGAACCCAAAGTTCCTTGCCACTGTATGCAGGAGTAAAGAACAATCATAAGTTCGCGCAGATCCGATGAACAAAAAATCATCCAGATAATGAATACAGTAATTCAAACCAGACACCTCTTTAACAGTCCATTCCAAAAACGTACTAAATGTCTCTAAATATGTGCACGAAAGTGAATACCCCATGGGTAAACAACGGTCCACAAAGAAACCCCCTCCCAAACACAACCCAGCAAGTGCATGCTATCAGGGTGTGCCGGCAACAAGCTAAATGCCGCCTCAATGTCCATTCTTGCCAACCACGCTCCTTTCCCACATGACTGTACCCAACCCATAGCAGCGTCAAAAGATGTGTACAAGCTGAGGGTCGATCCCATCATTTACCAATAAACCTTTTGGAAACGAAAGGTGATGAATCAACCTGAATTTGTTGGGCTCCTTTTTTGGCACCACACCAAGCGGTGAAACCCTCAAATTATTGACTGGCGCCGCAACAAATGGCTCAGCCATTCAACCCAAAGCCACCTCTTAATCAAATTTTTCCGTAACTACCTCTGTAAATTGCAGAGTTGACTTTAAATTCTTAGTTGATAACCATACCTTAACGTCTACAAAAGGAATCCCTAAAATCATCCCTCAGCAATGTAGCTGTCGCCTTGTCCGGATATTTATTTAAGAAGCGCTCCATCCTTCCAGACGCACTGGCGTCACTCCTTTTTTCAATTCCATCCGTACCCTTCTGTTTTCCTCCCCTAAAACAATTCGCTGCCCCATGATTGCCTCTGCATGATGAACATTCATGCTTAAATTTACATTTGTTCCCAAATTTCCATGACTCCTCATTAAATGAGATACACAGCCCTTTCTGCATTGCCACCGAGTGTACTGACTGTCCCGAACTCCCGGTGCCCCCTGGAAATGACTTATTTCCTTGTCCCAACCTACCAGGGGCAGTTACCCTCATCCATAATGTCTTTATGATCCCAGCAGATGTTGGACTGCACTGCCTTCCGTTGACAGAACTGCTCATCATATCTAAGCCAACCCTGTCCCCCATACACACTGTAAGCCTCCCCATTCGCATCCATGTAACAGAAAAGGCCCAAGCAATCCTCCGGGGCCTTTTCGGCTATGATGCTAGCTAAAATAGTGAACACCTGTAACCAATTAGAGAAGGCTATAGGAATTAAGAGGAAACTCTTCTTTTCCTCGTCCTCCTTCTTAGAAGCTCCTCTTCTCACCCTATCCAAATTCCAGGGGAAGCAATGAAAATATCTCCACATACTTCCCCTTCCAAATCTTTTCCCTAACTTCTTGCTATAAATGTGCCCCCAAAGGACCCTAAAAACACACATACACCTCACCCTTCGCTGAATCATCCAAACGAACAGTATATTCTTTATCCTTTTCCCTGCTGTCCCTAGCCCCTGACCCACGACCAGATGCCCCTCCCTCATCAGTGGCTAACACCATCTCATTTACTGGACCAACAGCCACCACACCTAATACTCAGCTAGGTGTACCCGACCTACCAGTATCACCCTGGGAACCACTATCCCTAGCACTAACCAGCCATGCCGCAGAAGGAGAAACTCCGTCTTGAGAACTCCCCGACTCCCAAAACCTCACTAAATCCCATAAACCATGCAATAAGAATCCCATGCCTCCATCACCCCCCCAGAAAGCATATCCCTACCCATACCCTCAGGGGAAGCTAGTGAAGGAGTAATAGGAAAAGATTGCTGTAACTCACCTAGCTGACTGAGTGCAGTGTTCCCAGCAGCCAAAAATCCAGAATCCTGAAGAATCCACTCTGTGCCGCTCCCTGAGGTGTGATGTTGTCCTGGAGTCTCCGTCGCCCCTTGCAGCCGGCCGCCATGACATACCGCGCTACCCGACTGTACGGGAATCCTCTGTGCTGTAGTCTCTGAAGATGCCCTCACCAGGCCAGCTGGCAGCTGCCTGCATTGAAAATCCCCTTGTACCCCTGCCTCCCCTCTCTCTGCTGCCTGCACCCCAGCACCACAGCCTGGGTGATCCGTTAGTTGTGAGGTCGTATCTCCCCTGTCCCTCCTGTCTTCAGGTCCCAGGTCAGCCTGACAATGTCCGCCATTTATTTTTATTCTGGCTACTGCCAGGGAGCGGGCGGAGCCAGTCAAGATGGAGTTTCTGCAGAGGAAGCTGCACACTAGGCCCTTGTTCTCTCACCATCTCGTCCTGCCATAGCCGAGCGGGGCTCGTTCCACGATGGATGCCCGCTGCCCCTGGATCCGGAGCCTCCATTTCTGTAGAGGGAAGCTGACGCCTGCCCCCGCTACAGGCCTTGCCGCCCGGACGGATTCTTCCCGGCTCGCGGCCTACAAGCTTCTGACCTGTGGATCGCACCCCCCGCCGGAGGGTTCCTGGAGGGGCTCCTAATGCGGTGCCGGACCCGGGGGGGTGACCTCTGGACTGATACGTGCCTGAGGCCTAGTTCTCTGCGGCCAACATCCATCTTGCTGGGCCTGAGGAGACCTGGCCACCGCTCCCTGCAGCAAGCCCCGTACTGAAGCCTACAGCCACTCTGCTCCCAGTGACCTGGCAGCATTCCTCAACTGTTGAAGCATCGCTTCGACCTCCATGGCACAGGTACCACTCGCACACCTGCAACACCCTCTTTTCCCCATCCCCAGCTCACTCTCCCTCTCAACCCTGTCATGACGTCCTCCCTTTTAAGGCCACGGCCTTACTGGAGTAGAAATTCCTTTGGCTTTCAGAGGGTGTCCCTTGCTACAACAGTGCTACATCTGTACTGACTTCCGCCCCTCATTTGCTAACTTGGCAAACATGTTGGGATGTTCCAGATCAAGACTACCCTTCCTACCGTCGCACAGCTAAGCTACCTTATTCTCCTGCAGGTTCAGTGCTTCTATCAATGCTACTCCAGTGAGTGCCTGCTTAATGAGCAGCAAACTCCTTTTCATATTGTCAATGGATCTTGATGTTGCAAGTTGCTTATATAGGACGGCGTCACACTTATCGTATGAAAAATCGATCCGATTTTCTCGGCCAAGAGTCACACAAATGTTCTCCATATGGTCATCTGTGTGTAATGCGTTTGCAATGTGACGATGAGATTTCCTTGCATCTGTGTATCCGTATGACATCCGGATGGAATCCGTATGACATGCGTATGGCTTTACATTTCTCACTGTTTTTCCCCAATGAACTTAAAGGCTCAATGAGCTGAAATGAGGAAAATGTGTGCGTATTTGTCGCCATCCACAATGATGGTCCGTGTGGTGTCCGATTTTTTTCTCGTACCCATAGACTTGCATTGGCGAGACTCGGGCGATATACGCATACAATCGCAGCATGCACATTGAATACGTCCGAGAAAAAATATGGTGATGGGAGCTGCCCCATACATTACCAGTGGTCCGAGTGCTATGCGATGTTTTCTCGTCCGTATTCTACGCTAGTGTGACTCTGTTCATAGATTCAGAATCAAGGCTTCCAAATGTTCAATGTGCAAACCTAGCGCAGAAGTATGCACCCTCACATGGCTGATTGCATAATTCCAGAAAGATTTTCACATCTTACATGTGTCGGACTCACTCACACCAAGGTACTGCTGTGTGAAAGTGGCTTAACTTATTTTTCTCAAATCATAGTTCTAACTATTGGTAATTAAACTGACTTATTCAACTTTATTAAAAGCACATGAAAACCTCATTTACATATTACAGTTCATCTTCTGTCCATTCAGTCATGTTACATAGTTACATAGCTATTAAGGTTGAAGGAAGACTTTAAGTCCATCTAGTTCAACCCATAGCCTAACCTAACATGCCCTAACATGTTGATCCAGAGGAAGGCAAAAAAAAACCATGTGGCAAAGAGTAAGCTCCACATTGGGGAAAAAAATTCCTTCCCAACTCCACATACGGCAATCAGACTAGTTCCCTGGATCAACACCCTATCAAGGAATCTAGTGTATATACCCTGTAACATTATACTTTTCCATAAAGGTATCCAGTCCCCTCTTAAATTTAAGTAATGAATCACTCATTACAACATCATACGGCAGAGAGTTCCATAGTCTCACTGCTCTTACAGTAAAGAATCCGCGTCTGTTATTATGCTTAAACCTTCTTTCCTCCAGACGTAGAGGATGCCCCCTTGTCCCTGTCACCGGTCTATGATTAAAAAGATCATCAGAAAGGTCTTTGTACTGTTCCCTCATATATTTATACATTAACATAAGATCAGCCCTTAGCCTTCATTTTTTCAAACTAAATAGCCCCAAGTGTAATAACCTATCTTGGTATTGAAGACCCGCTCTAGTTCAGCTATGTCTTTCTTATACACCGGAGACCAGAACTGTGCACAGTATTCTAAGTGTGGTCGAACTAGTGACTTGTATAGGGGTAAAATTATGTTCTCCTCATGAGCATCTATGCCTCTTTTAATGCATCCCATTATTTTATTTGCCTTTGTAGAAGCTGCAAGACACTGGCCACTGAATATGAGTTTGTCATCCACCCATACACCCAGGTCTTTTTCATTGACGGTTTTGCCCAGAGTTTTAGAATTAAGCACATAGTTATACATCTTATTACTTCTACCCAAGTGCATGACCTTACATTTATCCCCGTTAAAGCTCATTTGCCATTTATCAGCCCAAGCTTCTAGTTTACATAAATCATCCTGTAATATAAAATTGTCCTCCCCTGTATTGATTACCCTGCAGAGTTTAGTGTCATCTGCAAATATTGAAATTCTACTCTGAATGCCCCCTACAAGGTCATTAATAAATATGTTAAAAAGAAGAGGGCCCAATACTGACCCCTGTAGTACCCCCACTGCTAACCGCAACCCAGTCAGAGTGTGCTCCATTAATAACCACTAGTGTTGAGCATTCCGATACTGCAAGTATCGGGTATCGGCCGATATTTGCTGTATCGGAATTCCGATACCGAGTTCCGATATTTTTGCGATATCGGAAATCGGAATTGGAAGTGTGCGGTGCGTATGGTTCCCAGGGTCTGGAGGAGAGGAGACTCTCCTTCAGGCCCTGGGATCCATATTCATGTAAAAAATAAATAATACAAATAAAAAATATTGATATACTCACCCCTCCGGCGGACCCTGGACCTTAGCGATGTAACCGGCAGCCTCCGTTCCTAAGAATGAGTGAGTGTAGGACCTGCGATGACGTCGCGGCTTGTGATTGGTCGCGTGAGCGGTCACATGAGCGGTCACGTGACCAATCACAAGCCGCAACGTCATCGAAGGTCCTTCACTCTGCATTCTTAGGGAACGGAGGCAGACACTTGGACCGGTGAGAGCCGGGGCCGTCAGAGGGGTGAGTATATCAATATTTTTTATTTTTATTCTTTATTTTATACATGAATATGGATCCCAGGGCCTGAAGGAGAGTTTCCTCTCCTTCAGACCCTGGGAACCATTCCGATATTTTGTGTCCAATTGATATGCATTGGTATCGGGTATCGGTATCGGCGATATCCGATACTTTTTGGGTATCGGCCGATCCAATCCGATACCGATACCTTTGCATATCGGAAGGTATCGCTCAACACTAATAACCACCCTTTGTTTCCTATCCCTGAGCCAGCTCTCAGTCCACTTACACATATTTTCCCCTATCCCCATTATTCTCATTTTATGTAACAACCTTTTGTGTGGCACCGTATCAAAAGCTTTTGAAAAGTCCATATACACTACATCCACTGGGCTCCCTTGGTCCAGTCCGGAACTTACCTCTTCATAGAAGCTGATCAAATTAGTTTGACATGAACGGTCCCTAGTAAACCCGTGCTGATACTGGGTCATGAGGTTATTCCTCTTCAGATACTCCAGTATAGCATCCCTTAGAATGCCCTCCAGGATTTTACCCACAGTAGAGGTTAAACTTACTGGCCTATAATTACCGAGTTCAGTTTTTGTCCCCTTTTTGAATATTGGCACCACATTTGCTATACGCCAGTCCTGTGGTACAGACCCTGTTATTATGGACTCTTTAAAGATTAAAAATAATGGTCTATCAATGACTGTACTTAATTCCTGCAGTACTCGGGGGTGTATCCCATCCGGGCCCAGAGATTTGTCAATTTTAGTGATTTTTAGACGCCGCCGTACTTCCTGCTGGGTTAAGCAGGTGACATTTAATTGGGAATTTTTATCACTAGTCATTTTGTCTGCCATGGGATTTTCTTTTGTAAATACTGATGAAAAAAAGTCATTTAGCATATTGGCTTTTTCCTCATCCTCATCCACCATTTCACCCAGACTATTTTTAAGGGGGCCAACACTGTCATTTTTTAGTTTCTTACTATTTATGTAGTTAAAGAATATTTTGGGATTATTTTTACTCTCTCTGGCAATGAGTCTCTCTGTCTCAATCTTTGCTGCCTTGATTTGCTTTTTACAGAATGTATTTAATTTTTTGTATTTATTTAATGCCTCCTCACTACCTACTTCCTTTAATTCTCTAAATGCTTTCTTTTTGTCACATTGCGCCCCTTACAGCTCTATTTAGCCATAGTGGTTTCCTTCTATTTCTAGTATGTTTATTCCCATACGGAATATACTGTCCTATCCAGGATGCTAATAAACGTCTCCCATTTTCTTTGTGTATTTTTATGTCTCAGAATATCATCCCAGTCAATTGCACCAAGATCCTCTCTCATCCGTTGGAAATTTGCCCTCCTGAAGTTTAATGTCCGTGTAACCCCTCTACTACACATCTTATTAAAGGATACATGAAAACTTATTATTTTGTGATCACTATTCCCCAAGTGACCCCCAACCCTTATATTTGATATGCAGTCTGGCCTGTTGGTTAATATTAGGTCTAGCAGTGCCCCCCTTCTTGTTGGGTCCTGAACCAGTTGTGAAAGGTAATTGTCTCTCATAGACCGATAAACCGATTACCTTTGCTGGAACTGCAGGTTTCTGTTCCCCAATCTATTTCAGGGTAGTTGAAGTCCCCCATAATAAGGACTTCTCCTTGAGTCGCAGCTTCATCTATTTGTTTTACGAGGATATTCTCCATTGCTTCCATTATTTTTGGAGATTTATAACAAACCCCTATCAGTAATTTATTATTTTTTCCCCCTCCCCTTAATTCCACCCACAGGGACTCTACATATTTATTAAATTCACCTATATTATCACGCAGGATGGGTTTTAAGGACGATTTTACATATAGACACACCCCACCCCCTCGCTTATCTGTACGGTCATTTCTGAACAGGCTATAGCCCTGCAAGTTAACAGCCCAGTCATGGCTCTCATCCAGCCATGTTTCAGATATACCCACCATGTCATAATTATGCTCCAACAACATTAATTCTAATTCGTCCATTTTGTTGGCGAGGCTTCTGGCATTAGTATACATGCACTTGATGTTCCTCTCTGTACCTCTATTCTTTCTTAAATTATTAACTGTTCTAACCCCACCCCCCATGCCACCACCACCCCCAACTTCCTTATTTGTGCCCAGGTCTCTATCTGCACTTTCTTCCCCTCCTATAAATTGAATACCCATCCCCCCAATCCCTAGTTTAAACACTCCTCCTACCTTCTAGCCATCCATCAGCACAGCTGCACATTCCCCACTGAGGTGCAGCCCATCCCTAGCGTAGAACCTGTAGCCAACTGAGAAGTCGGCCCAGTTCTGCAGGAACCCAAACCCCTCCCTCCTACACCAATTCTTGAGCCACTTATTAACCTCCCTAATCTCCCGTTGCCTCTCTGGCGTGGCACGTGGTACAGGCAGTATTTCGGAAAATACCACGTTGGAGGTCCTTGCTTTCAGCTTGCAGCCTAATTCCCTGAAATCATCTTTAAGGACCTTCCACCTACCTCTAACTTTGTCATTTGTGCCAATGTGCACCATGACCGCTGGGTCCTCACCAGCCCCTCCAAGTAATCTGTCCACCCGATCAGTGATGTGTCGGACTCGAGCGCCAGGTAGGCAGCACACCGTTCGACGATCCCTGTCTTTGTGACAGATTGCCCTATCTGTTCCCCTAATAATTGAGTCCCCCACTACCAGCACCTGTCTGGCCTGTACTAGGGTTGAGCGAAACGGATCGTTCATTTTCATAAGTCGCCGACTTTTGGCAAAGTCGGCGTCTCATGAAACCGAGCCGATCCCTGTGTGCGGTCTGCCATGCGGTACGCGACTTTCGCGCCAAAGTCACATTTCAATGACGCTAAAAGCGCCATTTCTCAGCCAATGAAGGTGGACGCAGAGTGTGGGCAGCGTGATGACATAGATCTCAGTCCCCACCATCTTAGAGAAGGGCATTGCAGTGATTGGCTTGCTTTCTGCGGCGTCACAGGGGCTATAAAGGGGCGTTCCCGACGACCGCCATCTTACTGCTGCTGATCTGAGCGTAGGGAGAGGTTGCTGCAGCTTCTTCGGAAGCAGGGATAGTGATAGGCAGGGTACATAAAGCTACAAACCGCTTGTGCTGTAGCGATTTCCACTGTCCAACACCACCTTTTGATTGCAGGGACAGTGGAAGCTACATTTTTTTTTCCTCAGCGCTGTAGCTCATTAGGCTGCACTAGAAGGCTCCCTGACCCTGATAGCTGCGTTGCTGTGCTTGTGTGTACGCCGCTGTGCAAACCAACTGCTTTTTTCAAAGCACAAATCCTGTTTTTCCTTCCTTTCTGCACAGCTATCTTGTGTGTTTGTCCACACTTTTGTGTGCAGCCGTCCTTTTTATAGCTGCCTGCCATACTTTTCTGAGATAACTGCAGGGAGATAAATATTGGCAAGTCTGCCTCCGTGCCATTGCTGTGTGTGGTATCTGTCTCTCATTGTGTGGCACCGAAAACACTGTGTAATACTTGGCCTTTTTTTTTTTTGGGGGGGGGGGTACATTCTCCCTTTTCCAAAAAAAAAAATTAGTGGGAGATAAATATTGGCAAGTCTGCCTCCGTGCCATTGCTGTGTGTGGTATCTGTCTCTCATTGTGTGCCACCGAAAACACTGTGTAATACTTGCCCATTTTTTTTTTTTGGGGGGGTACATTCTCCCTTTTCCAAAAAAAAAATTAGTGGGAGATAAATATTGGCAAGTCTGCCTCCGTGCCATTGCTGTGTGTGGTATCTGTCTCTCATTGTGTGCCACCGAAAACACTGTGTAATACTTGGCCATTTTTTTTTTTTTTTGCTAAATTCTCCCTTTTCCCAAAAAAAAATTAGTGGGAGATAAATATTGGCAAGTCTGCCTCCGTGCCATTGCTGTGTGTGGCATCTGTCTCTCATTGTGTGGCACCGAAAACACTGTGTAATACTTGGTCATTTTTTTTTTTTTGGGGGGTACATTCTCCCTTTTCCCCCAAAAAAATTAGTGGGAGATAAATATTGGCAAGTCTGCCTCCATGCCATTGCTGTGTGTGGCATCTGTCTGTCATTGTGTGGCACCGAAAACACTGTGTAATACTTGGCCATTTTTTTTGGGGGGGGGGTACATTCTCCCTTTTCCAAAAAAAAAATTAGTGGGAGATAAATATTGGCAAGTCTGCCTCCGTGCCATCGCTGTGTGTGGTATCTGTCTCTCATTGTGTGCCACCGAAAACACTGTGTAATCCTTGGCCATTTTTTTTTTTTTTGGGTACATTCTCCCTTTTCCCAAAAAAAAATTAGTGGGAGATAAATATTGGCAAGTCTGCCTCCGTTCCATTGCTGTGCGTGGTATCTGTCTCTCATTGTGTGCCACCGAAAACACTGTGTAATACTTGGCCATTTTTTTTTTTCTAAATTCTCCCTTTTCCAAAATAAAAATTAGTGGGAGATAAATATTGGCAAGTCTGCCTCCGTGCCATTGCTGTGTGTGGCATCTGTCTGTCATTGTGTGGCACCGAAAACACTGTGTAATACTTGGCCATTTTTTTTTTTTTTTTTGGGGTACATTCTCCCTTTTCCCCAAAAAAAGTTAGTGGGAGATAAATATTGGCAAGTCTGCCTCCGTGCCATTGCTGTGTGTGGCATCTGTCTGTCATTGTGTGGCACCGAAAACACTGTGTAATACTTGCCCATTTTTTTTTTGGGGGGGGTACATTCTCCCTTTTCCAAAAAAAAAATTAGTGGGAGATAAATATTGGCAAGTCTGCCTCCGTGCCATTGCTGTGTGTGGTATCTGTCTCTCATTGTGTGCCACCGAAAACACTGTGTAATACTTGGCCATTTTTTTTTTTTTTCTAAATTCTCCCTTTTCCCAAAAAAAAATTAGTGGGAGATAAATATTGGCAAGTCTGCCTCCGTGCCATTGCTGTGTGTGGCATCTGTCTGTCATTGTGTGGCACCGAAAACACTGTGTAATACTTGGCCATTTTTTTTTTTTTTGGGTACATTTTCCCTTTTCCAAAAAAAAAATTAGTGGGAGATAAATATTGGCAAGTCTGCCTCCGTGCCATTGCTGTGTGTGGCATCTGTCTCTCATTGTGTGGCACCGAAAACACTGTGTAATACTTGTCCATTTTTTTGGGGGGGGGTACATTCTCCCTTTTCCAAAAAAAAAATTAGTGGGAGATAAATATTGGCAAGTCTGCCTCCGTGCCATTGCTGTGTGTGGCATCTGTCTGTCATTGTGTGGCACCGAAAACACTGTGTAATACTTGGCCATTTTTTTATTTTTTGGCTAAATTCTCCCTTTTCCCAAAAAAAAATTAGTGGGAGATAAATATTGGCAAGTCTGCCTCCGTGCCATTGCTGTGTGTGGTATCTGTCTCTCATTGTGTGCCACCGAAAACACTGTGTAATACTTGGCCATTTTTTTTTTTTTTCTAAATTCTCCCTTTTCCCAAAAAAAAATTAGTGGGAGATAAATATTGGCAAGTCTGCCTCCGTGCCATTGCTGTGTGTGGCATCTGTCTGTCATTGTGTGGCACCGAAAACACTGTGTAATACTTGGCCATTTTTTTTTTTTTGGGGTACATTTTCCCTTTTCCAAAAAAAAAATTAGTGGGAGATAAATATTGGCAAGTCTGCCTCCGTGCCATTGCTGTGTGTGGCATCTGTCTGTCATTGTGTGGCACCGAAAACACTGTGTAATACTTGGCCATTTTTTTTTTTTTTGGCTAAATTCTCCCTTTTCCCAAAAAAAAATTAGTGGGAGATAAATATTGGCAAGTCTGCCTCCGTGCCATTGCTGTGTGTGGCATCTGTCTGTCATTGTGTGGCACCGAAAACACTGTGTAATACTTGGCCATTTTTTTTTTTTTTAGGGTAAATTCTCCCTGAAAAAAAAAAAAAAAAGTGGGAGATTAAGATTGGCATTTCTGCTTGAGTGCTGGTCCTGTGTGTGCCATCTGTCTCAAATTATTGGGGCACAGAAAACCTAGTGTGTAACATTGGGCCTGATTTTCCTTTCAGTGTCAGGCACCTATAAAGGTATATATAAATCCTACAGAAGTTTGAGTTCACCTGATAAGTTGTTTTACAGTAACAAATAGCGTTACTTTGGTTACGTTTTGCAAACAATGAGGAAGTCTAGTGGAAGAGGTCGTGGCCGTGGGCGGTCATTGTCAGCTGGTAATGATGGTAGTGGTGGTGAAGCATCAGGTGGTCGTGGTAAAAGCAGTACAGCACCTAAGTCTCGAGTTGTTGAGCCAGGTTCGTTGTCTGGCTACACAAGGCCTCGAACACTCTCTTTTCTGGGAGTAGGAAAACCACTTTTGAAGCCGGAGCAGGAGGAACAAGTATTGGCTTTCATTGCTGACTCTGCCTCTAACTCTTTCGCCTCCTCCTCGGAAAGTGCCAAATGTCAGAGCAGTGCATCGTCAGTGGATGCTCCCGGTCAGGAACAAGTCGCTTCCTTGTGTCCTTCACTAAAAACAACAGTGAAGGATGCGTCAGTCGACACAACAGGTTACTCCATGGAGCTCTTTACACATACCGTTCCTGGGTTACACAGTGAAACAGTTAACAGGCTATGCCCATTAGAAGTTGAATCGGACATGGAGTGCACAGATGCACAGCCACAGCCAGATTACTATGCTGTTCCTTTGACTCAGACCAGAACATTGCCCTTGCAGTGTACTGAGGCAGAATCAAAACCAGCAGAGACTATGGTGCTCCGTCACGAACGCAATACCACCGGCTTACACGGTGACACAGACGAAGTTGCACACAACATAGAAGAGGAGGTCATAGATGACCCAGTTGTGGACCCCGATTGGCAGCCATTGGGGGAACAGGGTGCAGGCGGCAGTAGTTCTGAAGCGGAGGAGGAGGAGCCGCAGCAGGCATCAACATCACAACAGGTTCCATCTACCGGGCCCGAATCTGGCCAAAAACGCGTGGCAAAACCTAAACCAGTTGGAGGACAGCGTTGCCATCCGGTTAAAGAAGCTCAGTCTGCAATGCCTGAAAAGGTATCCGATAGTAGAAAGAGTGCAGTCTGGCATTTTTTTAAACAACATCCAAATGATCAGCGCAAAGTCATCTGTCAAAAATGTTCAACTACCTTAAGCAGAGGTCAGAATCTTAAAAGTCTAAATACAAGTTGCATGCATAGACATTTATCCACCATGCATTTGCAAGCCTGGACTAACTACCAAACGTCCCTAAAGGTTGCAGCACCCTCGGCCAATGAAGCTAGTCAGCAACGCTACATCCCTTCCCTCCCTGTAAGCCGACCATTTCCCACACCACCTGCAGTATCTGTGCAGCTTTCGTCGCCAGGCCAAAGCAGTCAGGGAATCACCAGGTTAGTAGTAGGAAACACTGCATGTAGGGCACCGGCAAGAATACCATCTCCAACCCTCTCTCACTCACCCATGTCCACCGGCACCACCGCTAGTTCCACGATCTCCAGCTCTCCAGTCCAGCTCACCCTACATGAGACTCTTGTTAGGAAAAGGAAGTACTCATCCTCGCATCCGCGTACACAGGGTTTGAACACCCACAATGCTAGACTAATCTCATTAGAGATGATGCCCTACCGGTTAGTTGAAAGCGAAGCTTTCAAAGCGCTGATGGACTACGCTGTACCATGCTACGAGCTACCCAGTCGGCACTTCTTTTCTAGAAAAGCCATCCCAGCCCTCCAACAGCATGTTAAAGACCGCATCGTCCATGCACTCAGGCAGTCTGTGACTACAAAGGTGCACCTGACAACAGATGCATGGACCAGTAGGCATGGCCAGGGACGCTACGTGTCCATCACGGCACACTGGGTGAATGTGGTGGATGCAGGCTCCACAGGGGACAGCAATATTGGGACAGTTCTGCCTAGCCCACGGTCAAGGAAAGAGTTGGCTGTAGGCGTTCGCCCCCCCCTCCTCCTCTTCTTCCTCCTCCTGCAGAAGCGAGAGCTCGTCCACAGACCGCAGTCGCACATCCACTCCATCCGCAGCTGCCACTGTTGCACACCAGGTGTGCCATTATGGGACAGCTAGTGGCAAGCGTCAGCAGGCTGTATTGGCAATGAAGTGTTTGGGCGACAACAGACACACCGCGGAAGTTCTGTCCGAGTTCTTGCAGAAAGAAACTCAGTCATGGCTGGGCACTGTACATCTTGAGGCAGGCAAGGTAGTGAGTGATAACGGAAGGAATTTCATGGCTGCCATAGCCCTTTCCCAACTGAAACACATTCCTTGCCTGGCTCACACCTTAAACCTGGTGGTGCAGTGCTTCCTGAAAAGTTATCCGGGGTTACCCGACCTGCTCCTCAAAGTGCGCAGACTTTGCTCGCATATCCGCTGTTCGCCTGTACACTCCAGCCGTATGCAGAACTATCAGCGTTCTTTGAACCTTCCTCAGCATCGCCTAATCATCGACGTTGCAACAAGGTGGAACTCCACACTGCACATGCTTCAGAGAGTGTGCGAACAGAGGCGTGCTGTTATGTATTTGTGGGAGGATACACGGGCAGGCAGTTGGATGGCAGACATGGAGTTGTCAGGTGTGCAGTGGTCGAAGCTACAAGACCTGTGTCAAGTCCTTCAGTGTTTTGAGGAATGCACACGGCTGGTTAGTGCAGACAACGCAATAATAAGCATGAGCATCCCCTTAATGCGTCTGCTGATGCAAAGTTTGACGCACATAAAGGAGCAGGCGTCTGCAGCCGAGGAAGAGGAAAGCCTTGATGACAGTCAGCCATTGTCTGGTCAGGGCCGTGTAGAGGACGCGGTAGCGGGCGAAGAGGAGGAGGAGGACGAGGAGGATGATGGAGATGAGTACATTTTTACTGAGGAAGCTTCTCCTGGGCCAACAGAAATTAGTGGCGTTGCAAGGCCGGGTTCTGTTTTTGTAAGGGAGACAAGTGACGTAGATTTGCCTGTAACTGCCTCTCAAACCAGCACAACCGCAGATTTGCCAACTGGAACTTTGGCCCACATGGCGGATTATGCCTTACGTATCCTCAAAAAGGACCCACGCATTATTAAAATGATGAGCGATGACGATTACTGGTTGGCCTGCATCCTTGACCCTCGCTATAAAGGCAAATTGCAAAATATTATGCCACATGAGAACCTCGAACAAATATTAGCAACCAAACAAGCTACTCTTGTAGACCGTTTGATTCAGGCATTCCCAGCACACAGCGCCGGTGATGGTTCTCACACGAGCTGCAGGGGGCTACAGGGCAGAGGTGTTAGAGGTGCACAGATCAGAAGTGGCGTTGGACAGAAGGGTTTTCTGACCAGGTTGTGGAGTGATTTCGCAATGACCGCAGACAGGACAGGTACTGCAGCATCTATTCAAAGTGACAGGAGACAACATTTGTCCAGTATGGTTACTAACTATTTTTCAGCCCTTATTGATGTTCTCCCTCAATCGTCATTCCCATTTGATTACTGGGCATCCAAATTAGACACCTGGCCTGAATTGGCAGAATATGCGTTGCAGGAGCTTGCTTGCCCAGCAGCTAGTGTGCTATCAGAAAGAGTATTCAGTGCTGCTGGTTCAATATTAACCGAAAAAAGGACTCGTCTGGCTACCCAATATGTGGATGATCTCACCTTCATTAAAATGAACCACTCCTGGATAGTGTTGAGCATTCCGATACTGCAAGTATCGGGTATCGGCCGATATTTGCTGTATCGGAATTTCCGATACCGAGATCCGATACTTTTGTGGTATCGGGTATCGGGTATCGCAACAACATTAATGTAATAATGTGTAAAAGAGAGAATTAAAATAAAAAATATTGCTATACTCACCTCTCCGACGCAGCCTGGACCTCAGCGAGGGAACCGGCAGCGTTGTTTGTTTAAATTTCGCGCTTTTACTTGGTTACGTGAAGTCCCGGCTTGTGATTGGTCAGGGCGGCCATGTTGCCGGGACGCGGACCAATCACAGCAAGCCGTGACGAAATTACGTCACGGCTTGCTGTGATTGGTCCGCGTCCCGGCAACATGGCCGCCATTAACCAATCACAAGCCGTGACGTCACGGGAGGCTGGACATGCGCGTATTTTAAAAAGCGCGCGTGTCCAGCCTCCCGTGACGTCACGGCTTGTGATTGGTTAATGGCGGCCATGTTGCCGGGACGCGGACCAATCACAGCAAGCCGTGACGTAATTTCGTCACGGCTTGCTGTGATTGGTCCGCGTCCCGGCAACATGGCCGCCCTGACCAATCACAAGCCGGGACTTCACGTAACCAAGTAAAAGCGCGAATTTTAAACAAACAACGCTGCCGGTTCCCTCGCTGAGGTCCAGGCTGCGTCGGACAGGTGAGTATAGCAATATTTTTTATTTTAATTCTTTATTTTACACATTTATATGGAGAGTTTCCTCTCCTTCAGACCCTGGGAACCATCAGGAATACCGTCCGATACTTGAGTCCCATTGACTTGTATTGGTATCGGGTATCGGTATCGGATTGAATCCGATACTTTGCCGGTATCGGCCGATACTTTCCGATACCGATACTTTCAAGTATCGGACGGTATCGCTCAACACTACTCCTGGATTTCAAATTATTTTGCCCCACCTTTCCCGGCTGACACCTAGCTTTCCTATAAAAAGGTCTTGCTTGTGGACTGGTCTTACTGAGTGTTAAAATCTCTTAATTTGCAGCAGCTGTTTGACCAGCATACGACATGTTTACACCTCCCCCAATGGTAAAACTCCCCCCACGGGGCCGTTGTCTCACTCTCGACACTTGGCGCAAGCACCCGTTCGTTACAGTGCTGTTTGTCAGAAGAGGTGGGTGTGCTCGCTTTTGGTCGACGGCACTGCCACTGGGTCCCTCATAGTACAATGTAGTGTCTCTGGCGGTGGTGGTGCGCACCCAACGTCAGACACACCGATGTAACATGAGGGGCCCTGGGGCGGTACCGCCGGCCACAAGAGAGTTCCCCCCCAGCTCAAACTGTGCTCTACCACGTGCCAAATTATCTCGCACAGCTCCACCAATGTTTAGTCTATGCGCTGACATCATTCAATGCCTGGCACTGACACTCAATACCAATTTGTTGACATCTATGATGCTAGTTACAGTAGTCTGGGTCAGTGTCCTATATTGACACCAGTAAATACTAATTTACTGCCAAATTACTTTGTCATAAACTCTGCAGATGAGCCCACCCCTGTACCTAAGCATGCCACCCTTTTTTTTATTTATAGTTTTTTTGGCGAGACATTAACATCTATTTATTTTTTGGGAGTACTAACTGTGTCAGACACTTCTTGCAATACTCCTCCACTGACCACAATGCTGCCTGCCTGTGTATCCATGTAACCGATTTAAAACTGCCATGCCTGCCTATTGTTTGTTATTTTAGGCCTTTGATAGCCTGTCTGCGGCCCCTACCTGCAATACTCCTCCACTGACCACAATGCTGCCTGCCTGTGTATCCATGTAACCGATTTAAAACTGCCATGCCTGCCTATTGTTTGTTATTTTAGGCCTTTGATAGCCTGTCTGCGGCCCCTACCTGCAATACTCCTCCACTGACCACAATGCTGCCTGACTGTGTATCCATGTAACCGATTTTAAACTGCCATGCCTGCCTACTGTTTGTTATTTTAGGCCTTTGATAGCCTGTCTGCGGCCCCTACCTGCAATACTCCTCCACTGACCACAATGCTGCCTGCCTGTGTTTCCATGTAACCGATTTAAAACTGCCATGCCTGCCTATTGTTTGTTATTTTAGGCCTTTGATAGCCTGTCTGCGGCCCCTACCTGCAATACTCCTCCACTGACCACAATGCTGCCTGCCTGTGTTTCCATGTAACCGATTTAAAACTGCCATGCCTGCCTATTGTTTGTTATTTTAGGCCTTTGATAGCCTGTCTGCGGCCCCTACCTGCAATACTCCTCCACTGACCACAATGCTGCCTGCCTGTGTATCCATGTAACCGATTTAAAACTGCCATGCCTGCCTATTGTTTGTTATTTTAGGCCTTTGATAGCCTGTCTGCGGCCCCTACCTGCAATACTCCTCCACTGACCACAATGCTGCCTGCCTGTGTATCCATGTAACCGATTTAAAACTGCCATGCCTGCCTATTATTTGTTTTTTTAGGCCTTTGATAGCCTGTCTGCGGCCCCTACCTGCAATACTCCTCCACTGACCACAATGCTGCCTGCAGTGCCTGCCTGTGTATCCATGAAACCGATTTAAAACTGCCATGCCTGCCTATTGTTTGTTATTTTAGGCCTTTGATAGCCTGTCTGCGGCCCCTACCTGCAATACTCCTCCACTGACCACAATGCTGCCTGGAGTGCCTGCCTGTGTATCCATGTAACCGATTTAAAACTGCCATGCCTGCCTATTGTATGTTATTTTAGGCCTTTGATAGCCTGTCTGCGGCCCCTACTTGCAATACTCCTCCACTGACCACAATGCTGCCTGGAGTGCCTGCCTGTGTATCCATGTAACCGATTTAAAACTGCCATGCCTGCCTATTGTTTGTTATTTTAGGCCTTTGATAGCCTGTCTGCGGCCCCTACCTGCAATACTCCTCCACTGACCACAATGCTGCCTGGAGTGCCTGCCTGTGTATCCATGTAACCGATTTAAAACTGCCATGCCTGCCTATTGTTTTTTTTTTTAGGCCTTTGATAGCCTGTCTGCGGCCCCTACCTGCAATACTCCTCCACTGACCACAATGCTGCCTGCCTGTGTATCCATGTAACCGATTTAAAACTGCCATGCCTGCCTATTGTTTTTTTTTTTAGGCCTTTGATAGCCTGTCTGCGGCCCCTACCTGCAATACTCCTCCACTGACCACAATGCTGCCTGGAGTGCCTGCCTGTGTATCCATGTAACCGATTTAAAACTGCCATGCCTGCCTATTGTTTGTTTTTTTAGGCCTTTGATAGCCTGTCTGCGGCCCCTACCTGCAATACTCCTCCACTGACCACAATGCTGCCTGGAGTGCCTGCCTGTGTATCCATGTAACCGATTTAAAACTGCCATGCCTGCCTATTGTTTGTTATTTTAGGCCTTTGATAGCCTGTCTGCGGCCCCTACCTGCAATACTCCTCCACTGACCACAATGCTGCCTGCCTGTGTATCCATGTAACCGATTTAAAACTGCCATGCCTGCCTATTGCTTGTTATTTTAGGCCTTTGATAGCCTGTCTGCGGCCCCTACCTGCAATACTCCTCCACTGACCACAATGCTGCCTGGAGTGCCTGCCTGTGCATCCATGTAACCGATTTAAAACTGCCATGCCTGCCTATTATTTGTTTTTATAGGCCTTTGATAGCCTGTCTGCGGCCCCTACCTGCAATACTCCTCCACTGACCACAATGCTGCCTGGAGTGCCTGCCTGTGTATCCATGTAACCGATTTAAAACTGCCATGCCTGCCTATTGTTTGTTTTTTCAGGCCTTTGATAGCCTGTCTGCGGCCCCTACCTGCAATACTCCTCCACTGACCACAATGCTGCCTGGAGTGCCTGCCTGTGTATCCATGTAACCGATTTAAAACTGCCATGCCTGCCTATTGTTTGTTATTTTAGGCCTTTGATAGCCTGTCTGCGGCCCCTACCTGCAATACTCCTCCACTGACCACAATGCTGCCTGGAGTGCCTGCCTGTGTATCCATGTAACCGATTTAAAACTGCCATGCCTGCCTATTATTTGTTTTTATAGGCCTTTGATAGCCTGTCTGCGGCCCCTACCTGCAATACTCCTCCACTGACCACAATGCTGCCTGCCTGTGTATCCATGTAACCGATTTAAAACTGCCATGCCTGCCTATTGTTTGTTATTTTAGGCCTTTGATAGCCTGTCTGCAGCCCCTACCTGCAATACTCCTCCACTGACCACAATGCTGCCTGGAGTGCCTGCCTGTGTATCCATGTAACCGATTTAAAACTGCCATGCCTGCCTATTGTTTGTTTTTTTAGGCCTTTGATAGCCTGTCTGTGGCCCCTACCTGCAATACTCCTCCACTGACCACAATGCTGCCTGGAGTGCCTGCCTGTGTATCCACGTAATTGATTTAAAACTGCCATGCCTGCCTATTGTTTGTTATTTTAGGCCTTTGATAGCCTGTCTGCGGCCCCTACTTGCAATACTCCACCACTGACCACAATGCTGCCTGGAGTGCCTGCCTGTGTATCCATGTAACCGATTTAAAACTGCCATGCCTGCCTATTGTTTGTTATTTTAGGCCTTTGATAGCCTGTCTGCGGCCCCTACTTGCAATACTCCTCCACTGACCACAATGCTGCCTGGAGTGCCTGCCTGTGTATCCATGTAACCGATTTAAAACTGCCATGCCTGCCTATTGTTTGTTATTTTAGGCCTTTGATAGCCTGTCTGCGGCCCCTACCTGCAATACTCCTCCACTGACCACAATGCTGCCTGCCTGTGTATCCATGTAACCGATTTAAAACTGCCATGCCTGCCTATTGTTTGTTTTTTTAGGCCTTTGATAGCCTGTCTGCGGCCCCTACCTGCAATACTCCTCCACTGACCACAATGCTGCCTGCCTGTGTATCCATGTAACCGATTTAAAACTGCCATGCCTGCCTATTGTTTGTTATTTTAGGCCTTTGATAGCCTGTCTGCGGCCCCTACCTGCAATACTCCTCCACTGATCACAATGCTGCCTGGAGTGCCTGCCTGTGTATCCATGTAACCGATTTAAAACTGCCATGCCTGCCTATTGTTTGTTATTTTAGGCCTTTGATAGCCTGTCTGCGGCCCCTACCTGCAATACTCCTCCACTGACCACAATGCTGCCTGCCTGTGTATCCATGTAACCGATTTAAAACTGCCATGCCTGCCTATTGTTTGTTATTTTAGGCCTTTGATAGCCTATCTGCGGCCCCTACCTGCAATACTCCTCCACTGACCACAATGCTGCCTGGAGTGCCTGCCTGTGTATCCATGTAACCGATTTAAAACTGCCATGCCTGCCTATTGTTTGTTTTTTCAGGCCTTTGATAGCCTGTCTGCGGCCCCTACCTGCAATACTCCTCCACTGACCACAATGCTGCCTGGAGTGCCTGCCTGTGTATCCATGTAACCGATTTAAAACTGCCATGCCTGCCTATTGTTTGTTTTTTTAGGCCTTTGATAGCCTGTCTGCGGCCCCTACCTGCAATACTCCTCCACTGACCACAATGCTGCCTGGAGTGCCTGCCTGTGTATCCACGTAATTGATTTAAAACTGCCATGCCTGCCTATTGTTTGTTATTTTAGGCCTTTGATAGCCTGTCTGCGGCCCCTACTTGCAATACTCCTCCACTGACCACAATGCTGCCTGCAGTGCCTGCCTGTGTATCCATGTAACCGATTTAAAACTGCCATGCCTGCCTATTGTTTGTTATTTTAGGCCTTTGATAGCCTGTCTGCGGCCCCTACCTGCAATACTCCTCCACTGACCACAATGCTGCCTGGAGTGCCTGCCTGTGTATCCATGTAACCGATTTAAAACTGCCATGCCGGCCTATTGTTTGTTATTTTAGGCCTTTGATAGCCTGTCTGCGGCCCCTACCTGCAATACTCCTCCACTGACCACAATGCTGCCTGGAGTGCCTGCCTGTGTATCCATGTAACCGATTTAAAACTGCCATGCCTGCCTATTGTTTGTTTTTTTAGGCCTTTGATAGCCTGTCTGCGGCCCCTACCTGCAATACTCCTCCACTGACCACAATGCTGCCTGGAGTGCCTGCCTGTGTATCCATGTAACCGATTTAAAACTGCCATGCCTGCCTATTGTTTGTTATTTTAGGCCTTTGATAGCCTGTCTGCGGCCCCTACCTGCAATACTCCTCCACTGACCACAATGCTGCCTGGAGTGCCTGCCTGTGTATCCATGTAACCGATTTAAAACTGCCATGCCTGCCTATTGTTTGTTATTTTAGGCCTTTGATAGCCTGTCTGTGGCCCCTACCTGCAATACTCCTCCACTGACCACAATGCTGCCTGGAGTGCCTGCCTGTGTATCCATGTAACCGATTTAAAACTGCCATGCCTGCCTATTGTTTGTTTTTATAGGCCTTTGATAGCCTGTCTGCGGCCCCTACCTGCAATACTCCTCCACTGACCACAATGCTGCCTGCCTGTGTATCCATGTAACCGATTTAAAACTGCCATGCCTGCCTATTGTTTGTTATTTTAGGCCTTTGATAGCCTGTCTGCAGCCCCTACCTGCAATACTCCTCCACTGACCACAATGCTGCCTGGAGTGCCTGCCTGTGTATCCATGTAACCGATTTAAAACTGCCATGCCTGCCTATTGTTTGTTTTTTTAGGCCTTTGATAGCCTGTCTGTGGCCCCTACCTGCAATACTCCTCCACTGACCACAATGCTGCCTGGAGTGCCTGCCTGTGTATCCACGTAATTGATTTAAAACTGCCATGCCTGCCTATTGTTTGTTATTTTAGGCCTTTGATAGCCTGTCTGCGGCCCCTACTTGCAATACTCCTCCACTGACCACAATGCTGCCTGGAGTGCCTGCCTGTGTATCCATGTAACCGATTTAAAACTGCCATGCCTGCCTATTGTTTGTTATTTTAGGCCTTTGATAGCCTGTCTGCGGCCCCTACTTGCAATACTCCTCCACTGACCACAATGCTGCCTGGAGTGCCTGCCTGTGTATCCATGTAACCGATTTAAAACTGCCATGCCTGCCTATTGTTTGTTATTTTAGGCCTTTGATAGCCTGTCTGCGGCCCCTACCTGCAATACTCCTCCACTGACCACAATGCTGCCTGGAGTGCCTGCCTGTGTATCCATGTAACCAATTTAAAACTGCCATGCCTGCCTATTGTTTGTTTTTTTAGGCCTTTGATAGCCTGTCTGCGGCCCCTACCGGCAATACTCCTCCACTGACCACAATGCTGCCTGCCTGTGAATCCATGTAACCGATTTAAAACTGCCATGCCTGCCTATTGTTTGTTATTTTAGGCCTTTGATAGCCTGTCTGCAGCCCCTACGTGCAATACTCCTCCACTGACCACAATGCTGCCTGGAGTGCCTGCCTGTGTATCCATGTAACCGATTTAAAACTGCCATGCCTGCCTATTGTTTGTTTTTTTAGGCCTTTGATAGCCTGTCTGCGGCCCCTACCTGCAATACTCCTCCACTGACCACAATGCTGCCTGGAGTGCCTGCCTGTGTATCCACGTAATTGATTTAAAACTGCCATGCCTGCCTATTGTTTGTTATTTTAGGCCTTTGATAGCCTGTCTGCGGCCCCTACTTGCAATACTCCTCCACTGACCACAATGCTGCCTGCAGTGCCTGCCTGTGTATCCATGTAACCGATTTAAAACTGCCATGCCTGCCTATTGTTTGTTATTTTAGGCCTTTGATAGCCTGTCTGCGGCCCCTACCTGCAATACTCCTCCACTGACCACAATGCTGCCTGGAGTGCCTGCCTGTGTATCCATGTAACCGATTTAAAACTGCCATGCCTGCCTATTGTTTGTTATTTTAGGCCTTTGATAGCCTGTCTGCGGCCCCTACCTGCAATACTCCTCCACTGACCACAATGCTGCCTGGAGTGCCTGCCTGTGTATCCATGTAACCGATTTAAAACTGCCATGCCTGCCTATTGTTTGTTTTTTTAGGCCTTTGATAGCCTGTCTGCGGCCCCTACCTGCAATACTCCTCCACTGACCACAATGCTGCCTGGAGTGCCTGCCTGTGTATCCATGTAACCGATTTAAAACTGCCATGACTGCCTATTGTTTGTTTTTATAGGCCTTTGATAGCCTGTCTGCGGCCCCTACCTGAAATACTCCTCCACTGACCACAATGCTGCCTGCCTGTGTATCCATGTAACCGATTTAAAACTGCCATGCCTGCCTATTGTTTGTTATTTTAGGCCTTTGATAGCCTGTCTGCGGCCCCTACCTGCAATACTCCTCCACTGACCACAATGCTGCCTGGAGTGCCTGCCTGTGTATCCATGTAACCGATTTAAAACTGCCATGCCTGCCTATTGTTTGTTATTTTAGGCCTTTGATAGCCTGTCTGCGGCCCCTACCTGCAATACTCCTCCACTGACCACAATGCTGCCTGCCTGTGTATCCATGTAACCGATTTAAAACTGCCATGCCTGCCTATTGTTTGTTATTTTAGGCCTTTGATAGCCTGTCTGCGGCCCCTACCTGCAATACTCCTCCACTGACCACAATGCTGCCTGACTGTGTATCCATGTAACCGATTTTAAACTGCCATGCCTGCCTACTGTTTGTTATTTTAGGCCTTTGATAGCCTGTCTGCGGCCCCTACCTGCAATACTCCTCCACTGACCACAATGCTGCCTGCCTGTGTTTCCATGTAACCGATTTAAAACTGCCATGCCTGCCTATTGTTTGTTATTTTAGGCCTTTGATAGCCTGTCTGCGGCCCCTACCTGCAATACTCCTCCACTGACCACAATGCTGCCTGCCTGTGTTTCCATGTAACCGATTTAAAACTGCCATGCCTGCCTATTGTTTGTTATTTTAGGCCTTTGATAGCCTGTCTGCGGCCCCTACCTGCAATACTCCTCCACTGACCACAATGCTGCCTGCCTGTGTATCCATGTAACCGATTTAAAACTGCCATGCCTGCCTATTGTTTGTTATTTTAGGCCTTTGATAGCCTGTCTGCGGCCCCTACCTGCAATACTCCTCCACTGACCACAATGCTGCCTGCCTGTGTATCCATGTAACCGATTTAAAACTGCCATGCCTGCCTATTATTTGTTTTTTTAGGCCTTTGATAGCCTGTCTGCGGCCCCTACCTGCAATACTCCTCCACTGACCACAATGCTGCCTGCAGTGCCTGCCTGTGTATCCATGAAACCGATTTAAAACTGCCATGCCTGCCTATTGTTTGTTATTTTAGGCCTTTGATAGCCTGTCTGCGGCCCCTACCTGCAATACTCCTCCACTGACCACAATGCTGCCTGGAGTGCCTGCCTGTGTATCCATGTAACCGATTTAAAACTGCCATGCCTGCCTATTGTATGTTATTTTAGGCCTTTGATAGCCTGTCTGCGGCCCCTACTTGCAATACTCCTCCACTGACCACAATGCTGCCTGGAGTGCCTGCCTGTGTATCCATGTAACCGATTTAAAACTGCCATGCCTGCCTATTGTTTGTTATTTTAGGCCTTTGATAGCCTGTCTGCGGCCCCTACCTGCAATACTCCTCCACTGACCACAATGCTGCCTGGAGTGCCTGCCTGTGTATCCATGTAACCGATTTAAAACTGCCATGCCTGCCTATTGTTTTTTTTTTTAGGCCTTTGATAGCCTGTCTGCGGCCCCTACCTGCAATACTCCTCCACTGACCACAATGCTGCCTGCCTGTGTATCCATGTAACCGATTTAAAACTGCCATGCCTGCCTATTGTTTTTTTTTTTAGGCCTTTGATAGCCTGTCTGCGGCCCCTACCTGCAATACTCCTCCACTGACCACAATGCTGCCTGGAGTGCCTGCCTGTGTATCCATGTAACCGATTTAAAACTGCCATGCCTGCCTATTGTTTGTTTTTTTAGGCCTTTGATAGCCTGTCTGCGGCCCCTACCTGCAATACTCCTCCACTGACCACAATGCTGCCTGGAGTGCCTGCCTGTGTATCCATGTAACCGATTTAAAACTGCCATGCCTGCCTATTGTTTGTTATTTTAGGCCTTTGATAGCCTGTCTGCGGCCCCTACCTGCAATACTCCTCCACTGACCACAATGCTGCCTGCCTGTGTATCCATGTAACCGATTTAAAACTGCCATGCCTGCCTATTGCTTGTTATTTTAGGCCTTTGATAGCCTGTCTGCGGCCCCTACCTGCAATACTCCTCCACTGACCACAATGCTGCCTGGAGTGCCTGCCTGTGCATCCATGTAACCGATTTAAAACTGCCATGCCTGCCTATTATTTGTTTTTATAGGCCTTTGATAGCCTGTCTGCGGCCCCTACCTGCAATACTCCTCCACTGACCACAATGCTGCCTGGAGTGCCTGCCTGTGTATCCATGTAACCGATTTAAAACTGCCATGCCTGCCTATTGTTTGTTTTTTCAGGCCTTTGATAGCCTGTCTGCGGCCCCTACCTGCAATACTCCTCCACTGACCACAATGCTGCCTGGAGTGCCTGCCTGTGTATCCATGTAACCGATTTAAAACTGCCATGCCTGCCTATTGTTTGTTATTTTAGGCCTTTGATAGCCTGTCTGCGGCCCCTACCTGCAATACTCCTCCACTGACCACAATGCTGCCTGGAGTGCCTGCCTGTGTATCCATGTAACCGATTTAAAACTGCCATGCCTGCCTATTATTTGTTTTTATAGGCCTTTGATAGCCTGTCTGCGGCCCCTACCTGCAATACTCCTCCACTGACCACAATGCTGCCTGCCTGTGTATCCATGTAACCGATTTAAAACTGCCATGCCTGCCTATTGTTTGTTATTTTAGGCCTTTGATAGCCTGTCTGCAGCCCCTACCTGCAATACTCCTCCACTGACCACAATGCTGCCTGGAGTGCCTGCCTGTGTATCCATGTAACCGATTTAAAACTGCCATGCCTGCCTATTGTTTGTTTTTTTAGGCCTTTGATAGCCTGTCTGTGGCCCCTACCTGCAATACTCCTCCACTGACCACAATGCTGCCTGGAGTGCCTGCCTGTGTATCCACGTAATTGATTTAAAACTGCCATGCCTGCCTATTGTTTGTTATTTTAGGCCTTTGATAGCCTGTCTGCGGCCCCTACTTGCAATACTCCTCCACTGACCACAATGCTGCCTGGAGTGCCTGCCTGTGTATCCATGTAACCGATTTAAAACTGCCATGCCTGCCTATTGTTTGTTATTTTAGGCCTTTGATAGCCTGTCTGCGGCCCCTACTTGCAATACTCCTCCACTGACCACAATGCTGCCTGGAGTGCCTGCCTGTGTATCCATGTAACCGATTTAAAACTGCCATGCCTGCCTATTGTTTGTTATTTTAGGCCTTTGATAGCCTGTCTGCGGCCCCTACCTGCAATACTCCTCCACTGACCACAATGCTGCCTGGAGTGCCTGCCTGTGTATCCATGTAACCGATTTAAAACTGCCATGCCTGCCTATTGTTTGTTTTTTTAGGCCTTTGATAGCCTGTCTGCGGCCCCTACCTGCAATACTCCTCCACTGACCACAATGCTGCCTGCCTGTGTATCCATGTAACCGATTTAAAACTGCCATGCCTGCCTATTGTTTGTTATTTTAGGCCTTTGATAGCCTGTCTGCGGCCCCTACCTGCAATACTCCTCCACTGACCACAATGCTGCCTGGAGTGCCTGCCTGTGTATCCATGTAACCGATTTAAAACTGCCATGCCTGCCTATTGTTTGTTATTTTAGGCCTTTGATAGCCTGTCTGCGGCCCCTACCTGCAATACTCCTCCACTGACCACAATGCTGCCTGCCTGTGTATCCATGTAACCGATTTAAAACTGCCATGCCTGCCTATTGTTTGTTATTTTAGGCCTTTGATAGCCTATCTGCGGCCCCTACCTGCAATACTCCTCCACTGACCACAATGCTGCCTGGAGTGCCTGCCTGTGTATCCATGTAACCGATTTAAAACTGCCATGCCTGCCTATTGTTTGTTTTTTCAGGCCTTTGATAGCCTGTCTGCGGCCCCTACCTGCAATACTCCTCCACTGACCACAATGCTGCCTGGAGTGCCTGCCTGTGTATCCATGTAACCGATTTAAAACTGCCATGCCTGCCTATTGTTTGTTTTTTTAGGCCTTTGATAGCCTGTCTGCGGCCCCTACCTGCAATACTCCTCCACTGACCACAATGCTGCCTGGAGTGCCTGCCTGTGTATCCACGTAATTGATTTAAAACTGCCATGCCTGCCTATTGTTTGTTATTTTAGGCCTTTGATAGCCTGTCTGCGGCCCCTACTTGCAATACTCCTCCACTGACCACAATGCTGCCTGCAGTGCCTGCCTGTGTATCCATGTAACCGATTTAAAACTGCCATGCCTGCCTATTGTTTGTTATTTTAGGCCTTTGATAGCCTGTCTGCGGCCCCTACCTGCAATACTCCTCCACTGACCACAATGCTGCCTGGAGTGCCTGCCTGTGTATCCATGTAACCGATTTAAAACTGCCATGCCGGCCTATTGTTTGTTATTTTAGGCCTTTGATAGCCTGTCTGCGGCCCCTACCTGCAATACTCCTCCACTGACCACAATGCTGCCTGGAGTGCCTGCCTGTGTATCCATGTAACCGATTTAAAACTGCCATGCCTGCCTATTGTTTGTTTTTTTAGGCCTTTGATAGCCTGTCTGCGGCCCCTACCTGCAATACTCCTCCACTGACCACAATGCTGCCTGGAGTGCCTGCCTGTGTATCCATGTAACCGATTTAAAACTGCCATGCCTGCCTATTGTTTGTTATTTTAGGCCTTTGATAGCCTGTCTGCGGCCCCTACCTGCAATACTCCTCCACTGACCACAATGCTGCCTGCCTGTGTATCCATGTAACCGATTTAAAACTGCCATGCCTGCCTATTGTTTGTTATTTTAGGCCTTTGATAGCCTATCTGCGGCCCCTACCTGCAATACTCCTCCACTGACCACAATGCTGCCTGGAGTGCCTGCCTGTGTATCCATGTAACCGATTTAAAACTGCCATGCCTGCCTATTGTTTGTTTTTTCAGGCCTTTGATAGCCTGTCTGCGGCCCCTACCTGCAATACTCCTCCACTGACCACAATGCTGCCTGGAGTGCCTGCCTGTGTATCCATGTAACCGATTTAAAACTGCCATGCCTGCCTATTGTTTGTTTTTTTAGGCCTTTGATAGCCTGTCTGCGGCCCCTACCTGCAATACTCCTCCACTGACCACAATGCTGCCTGGAGTGCCTGCCTGTGTATCCACGTAATTGATTTAAAACTGCCATGCCTGCCTATTGTTTGTTATTTTAGGCCTTTGATAGCCTGTCTGCGGCCCCTACTTGCAATACTCCTCCACTGACCACAATGCTGCCTGCAGTGCCTGCCTGTGTATCCATGTAACCGATTTAAAACTGCCATGCCTGCCTATTGTTTGTTATTTTAGGCCTTTGATAGCCTGTCTGCGGCCCCTACCTGCAATACTCCTCCACTGACCACAATGCTGCCTGGAGTGCCTGCCTGTGTATCCATGTAACCGATTTAAAACTGCCATGCCGGCCTATTGTTTGTTATTTTAGGCCTTTGATAGCCTGTCTGCGGCCCCTACCTGCAATACTCCTCCACTGACCACAATGCTGCCTGGAGTGCCTGCCTGTGTATCCATGTAACCGATTTAAAACTGCCATGCCTGCCTATTGTTTGTTTTTTTAGGCCTTTGATAGCCTGTCTGCGGCCCCTACCTGCAATACTCCTCCACTGACCACAATGCTGCCTGGAGTGCCTGCCTGTGTATCCATGTAACCGATTTAAAACTGCCATGCCTGCCTATTGTTTGTTATTTTAGGCCTTTGATAGCCTGTCTGCGGCCCCTACCTGCAATACTCCTCCACTGACCACAATGCTGCCTGGAGTGCCTGCCTGTGTATCCATGTAACCGATTTAAAACTGCCATGCCTGCCTATTGTTTGTTATTTTAGGCCTTTGATAGCCTGTCTGTGGCCCCTACCTGCAATACTCCTCCACTGACCACAATGCTGCCTGGAGTGCCTGCCTGTGTATCCATGTAACCGATTTAAAACTGCCATGCCTGCCTATTGTTTGTTTTTATAGGCCTTTGATAGCCTGTCTGCGGCCCCTACCTGCAATACTCCTCCACTGACCACAATGCTGCCTGCCTGTGTATCCATGTAACCGATTTAAAACTGCCATGCCTGCCTATTGTTTGTTATTTTAGGCCTTTGATAGCCTGTCTGCAGCCCCTACCTGCAATACTCCTCCACTGACCACAATGCTGCCTGGAGTGCCTGCCTGTGTATCCATGTAACCGATTTAAAACTGCCATGCCTGCCTATTGTTTGTTTTTTTAGGCCTTTGATAGCCTGTCTGTGGCCCCTACCTGCAATACTCCTCCACTGACCACAATGCTGCCTGGAGTGCCTGCCTGTGTATCCACGTAATTGATTTAAAACTGCCATGCCTGCCTATTGTTTGTTATTTTAGGCCTTTGATAGCCTGTCTGCGGCCCCTACTTGCAATACTCCTCCACTGACCACAATGCTGCCTGGAGTGCCTGCCTGTGTATCCATGTAACCGATTTAAAACTGCCATGCCTGCCTATTGTTTGTTATTTTAGGCCTTTGATAGCCTGTCTGCGGCCCCTACTTGCAATACTCCTCCACTGACCACAATGCTGCCTGGAGTGCCTGCCTGTGTATCCATGTAACCGATTTAAAACTGCCATGCCTGCCTATTGTTTGTTATTTTAGGCCTTTGATAGCCTGTCTGCGGCCCCTACCTGCAATACTCCTCCACTGACCACAATGCTGCCTGGAGTGCCTGCCTGTGTATCCATGTAACCAATTTAAAACTGCCATGCCTGCCTATTGTTTGTTTTTTTAGGCCTTTGATAGCCTGTCTGCGGCCCCTACCGGCAATACTCCTCCACTGACCACAATGCTGCCTGCCTGTGAATCCATGTAACCGATTTAAAACTGCCATGCCTGCCTATTGTTTGTTATTTTAGGCCTTTGATAGCCTGTCTGCAGCCCCTACGTGCAATACTCCTCCACTGACCACAATGCTGCCTGGAGTGCCTGCCTGTGTATCCATGTAACCGATTTAAAACTGCCATGCCTGACTATTGTTTGTTTTTTTAGGCCTTTGATAGCCTGTCTGCGGCCCCTACCTGCAATACTCCTCCACTGACCACAATGCTGCCTGGAGTGCCTGCCTGTGTATCCACGTAATTGATTTAAAACTGCCATGCCTGCCTATTGTTTGTTATTTTAGGCCTTTGATAGCCTGTCTGCGGCCCCTACTTGCAATACTCCTCCACTGACCACAATGCTGCCTGCAGTGCCTGCCTGTGTATCCATGTAACCGATTTAAAACTGCCATGCCTGCCTATTGTTTGTTATTTTAGGCCTTTGATAGCCTGTCTGCGGCCCCTACCTGCAATACTCCTCCACTGACCACAATGCTGCCTGGAGTGCCTGCCTGTGTATCCATGTAACCGATTTAAAACTGCCATGCCTGCCTATTGTTTGTTATTTTAGGCCTTTGATAGCCTGTCTGCGGCCCCTACCTGCAATACTCCTCCACTGACCACAATGCTGCCTGGAGTGCCTGCCTGTGTATCCATGTAACCGATTTAAAACTGCCATGCCTGCCTATTGTTTGTTTTTTTAGGCCTTTGATAGCCTGTCTGCGGCCCCTACCTGCAATACTCCTCCATTGACCACAATGCTGCCTGGAGTGCCTGCCTGTGTATCCATGTAACCGATTTAAAACTGCCATGCCTGCCTATTGTTTGTTGTTTTAGGCCTTTGATAGCCTGTCTGCGGCCCCTACCTGCAATACTCCTCCACTGACCACAATGCTGCCTGGAGTGCCTGCCTGTGTATCCATGTAACCGATTTAAAACTGCCATGCCTGCCTATTGTTTGTTATTTTAGGCCTTTGATAGCCTGTCTGCGGCCCCTACCTGCAATACTCCTCCACTGACCACAATGCTGCCTGGAGTGCCTGCCTGTGTATCCATGTAACCGATTTAAAACTGCCATGACTGCCTATTGTTTGTTTTTATAGGCCTTTGATAGCCTGTCTGCGGCCCCTACCTGAAATACTCCTCCACTGACCACAATGCTGCCTGCCTGTGTATCCATGTAACCGATTTAAAACTGCCATGCCTGCCTATTGTTTGTTATTTTAGGCCTTTGATAGCCTGTCTGCGGCCCCTACCTGCAATACTCCTCCACTGACCACAATGCTGCCGGGAGTGCCTGCCTGTGTATCCATGTAACCGATTTAAAACTGCCATGCCTGCCTATTGTTTTTTTTTTTAGGCCTTTGATAGCCTGTCTGTGGCCCCTACCTGCAATACCCCTCCACTGACCACAATGCTGCCTGGAGTGCCTGCCTGTGTATCCATGTAACCGATTTAAAACTGCCATGCCTGCCTATTGTTTGTTATTTTAGGCCTTTGATAGCCTGTCTGCGGCCCCTACCTGCAATACTCCTCCACTGACCACAATGCTGCCTGGAGTGCCTGCCTGTGTATCCATGTAACCGATTTAAAACTGCCATGCCTGCCTATTGTTTGTTATTTTAGGCCTTTGATAGCCTGTCTGCGGCCCCTACCTGCAATACTCCTCCACTGACCACAATGCTGCCTGGAGTGCCTGCCTGTGTATCCATGTAACCGATTTAAAACTGCCATGCCTGCCTATTGTTTGTTTTTTTAGGCCTTTGATAGCCTGTCTGTGGCCCCTACCTGCAATACTCCTCCACTGACCACAATGCTGCCTGGAGTGCCTGCCTGTGTATCCATGTAACCGATTTAAAACTGCCATGCCTGCCTATTGTTTGTTTTTTTAGGCCTTTGATAGCCTGTCTGCGGCCCCTACCTGCAATACTCCTCCACTGACCACAATGCTGCCTGGAGTGCCTGCCTGTGTATCCATGTAACCGATTTAAAACTGCCATGCCTGCCTATTGTTTGTTATTTTAGGCCTTTGATAGCCTGTCTGCGGCCCCTACCTGCAATACTCCTCCACTGACCACAATGCTGCCTGGAGTGTTGTGAATCTGGATTCTGGGCTCCCCCGGTGGCTACTGGTGGAATTGAACTGGTGTCTTCATCTTCTCTGTTCACCTGTTCCCATCAAGAGGTGGGAGTCGCTATATAACCTTGCTGCTCTGTTAGTTGCTTGCCGGTCAACAATGTTATCAGAAGCCTCTCTGTGCTTGTTCCTGCTCCTAGACAACTACTAGATAAGTTGGACTCTTGTCCATGTTTGTTTTTGCATTTTTGTTCCAGTTCACAGCTGTAGTTTCGTTACTGTGTCTGGAAAGCTCTTGTGAACAGGAATTGCCACTCTGGTGTTATGAGTTAATGCCAGAGTTTTAAAGTAATTTCTGGATGGTGTTTTGATAGAGTTTTTTAGCTGACCATGAAAGTGTCCTTTCTGTCTTCTGCTATGTAGTAAGTGGACCTCAAATTTGCTAAACCTATTTTCATACTACGTTTGTTATTTCATCTTGATTCACCGCCAATACATGTGGGGGGCCTCTGTCTCCTTTCGGGGTATTTCTCTAGAGGTGAGCTAGGACTAATATTTTCCTCTGCTAGCTTTATTTAGTCCTTCGGCTGGTGCTGGGCATCTAGAATCAACTTAGGCATGCTACCCGGCCACTGCTAGTTGTGCGTTAGGTTTAGTTCATGGTCAGCTCAGTTTCCATCTTCCAAGAGCTAGTTCCTATATATGCTGATGCTATGATCTCTTGCCATTGAGATCATGACAGTTTGACCGGCCCACTAAAGGGTTAAAATCCTTGGCTGAGAAAGGAGAGAAATAAGTAGTCTGCTGAAATTTTTTTTTTTTTTTTTTCTCTCCTTTGAATGGCTCTGTGTTCACCTGTTTGCAATGGATCTTCAGAGTGTAACTGCAGGTTTGAATAATCTCGCCACGAAGGTACAAAATTTGCAAGATTTTGTTTGTCATGCACCTGTATCTGAGCCGAGAATTCCTTTGCCGGAATTTTTCTCGGGGAATAGATCTGGGTTTCAGAATTTTCGAAATAATTGCAAATTATTTTTGTCCCTGAAATCTCGCTCTGCCGGAGATCCTGCACAGCAGGTCAGGATTGTGATTTCCTTGCTCCGGGGCGACCCTCAAGACTGGGCTTTTTCATTGACACCAGGGGATCCTGCGTTGCTCAATGTGGATGCGTTTTTTCTGGCCTTGGGGTTGCTTTATGACGAACCTCATTTGGAGCTTCAGGCAGAAAAAACTTTGATGTCCCTATCTCAGGGGCAAGATGAAGCGGAAATTTACTGCCAAAGATTCCGTAAATGGTCTGTGCTTACTCAGTGGAATGAGTGCGCCCTGGCGGCGACTTTCAGAGAGGGTCTCTCTGATGCCATTAAGGATGTTATGGTGGGGTTCCCTGTGCCTGCGGGTCTGAATGAGTCCATGACAATGGCTATTCAGATCGATAGGCGTTTGCGGGAGCGCAAACCAGTGCACCATCTGGCGGTGTCCACTGAGAAATCGCCAGAGAGTATGCAGTGTGATAGAATTCTGTCCCGAAGCGAGCGGCAGAATTTTAGACGGAAAAATGGGTTGTGTTTCTATTGTGGTGATTCTACTCATGTTATATCAGCATGCTCTAAGCGCACTAAAAAGCTTGGTAAATCTGTTTCCATTTGCACCTTACCGTCTAAGTTTATTCTATCTGTGACCCTGATTTGCTCTTTGTCATCTATTACCACGGACGCCTATGTCGACTCTGGCGCCGCTTTGAGTCTTATGGATTGGTCCTTTGCCAAACGCTGTGGGTATGATTTAGAGCCTTTGGAGACTCCTATTCCTCTGAAGGGGATTGACTCCACCCCATTGGCTAATAATAAACCACAATACTGGACACAAGTAACTATGCGTATTAATCCGGATCACCAGGAGATTATTCGCTTTCTGGTGCTGTATAATCTACATGATGATTTGGTGCTAGGATTGCCTTGGCTGCAATCTCACAACCCAGTCCTCGACTGGAAAGCTATGTCTGTGTTGAGCTGGGGATGTAAGGGGGCTCATGGGGATGTACCTGTGGTTTCCATTTCATCATCTATTCCCTCTGAAATTCCTGAGTTCCTGTCTGACTATCGTGACGTCTTTGAAGAATCCAAGCTTGGTTCGTTACCTCCGCACCGAGAGTGCGATTGTGCCATAGATTTAATCCCGGGTAGTAAATACCCAAAGGGTCGTTTATTTAATCTGTCTGTGCCTGAACATGCTGCTATGCGTGAATATATAAAGGAGTCCTTGGAAAAGGGACATATTCGTCCATCGTCATCTCCCTTAGGAGCCGGTTTTTTCTTTGTGTCAAAAAAAGACGGCTCTTTGAGACCATGTATTGATTATCGGCTTTTGAATAAAATCACTGTTAAATATCAATACCCATTGCCGTTGCTGACTGATTTGTTTGCTCGCATAAAGGGGGCCAAGTAGTTCTCTAAGATTGACCTTCGTGGGGCGTATAATTTGGTGCGAATCAGGCAGGGGGATGAGTGGAAAACCGCATTTAATACGCCCGAGGGCCACTTTGAGTATTTAGTGATGCCTTTTGGTCTTTCAAATGCTCCGTCAGTTTTCCAGTCCTTTATGCATGATATTTTTCGCGATTATTTGGATAAATTTATGATTGTGTATCTGGATGATATTCTGATTTTTTCGGATGACTGGGACTCTCATGTCCAGCAAGTCAGGAGGGTTTTTCAGGTTTTGCGGTCTAATTCTTTGTGTGTGAAGGGTTCTAAGTGTGTTTTTGGGGTACAGAGGATTTCCTTTTTGGGATATATTTTTTCCCCCTCTTCCATTGAAATGGATCCTGTCAAGGTTCAAGCTATTTGTGATTGGACGCAGCCCTCTTCTCTTAAGAGTCTTCAGAAATTTTTGGGCTTTGCTAACTTTTATCGTCGATTTATTGCTGGTTTTTCGGATATTGCTAAGCCATTGACCGATTTGACTAAGAAGGGTGCTGATGTTGCTGATTGGTCCCCTGATGCTGTGGAGGCCTTTCGGGAGCTTAAGCGCCGTTTTTCCTCTGCCCCTGTGTTGCGTCAGCCTGATGTTGCTCTACCTTTTCAGGTTGAGGTCGACGCTTCTGAGATCGGAGCTGGGGCAGTGTTGTCGCAGAAAAGTTCTGACTGCTCCGTGATGAGGCCTTGTGCCTTCTTTTCCCGTAAATTTTCGCCCGCTGAGCGGAATTATGATGTTGGGAATCGGGAGCTTTTGGCCATGAAGTGGGCTTTTGAGGAGTGGCGCCATTGGCTTGAGGGGGCCAGACATCAGGTGGTGGTATTGACTGACCACAAAAATTTGGTTTATCTTGAGACCGCCAGGCGCCTGAATCCTAGACAGGCGCGCTGGTCATTATTTTTCTCTCGGTTTAATTTTGTGGTGTCATACCTACCGGGTTCTAAGAATGTTAAGGCGGATGCCCTTTCTAGGAGTTTTGAGCCTGACTCGCCTGGTAACTCTGAGCCCACAGGTATCCTTAAGGATGGAGTGGTATTGTCAGCCGTTTCTCCAGATCTGCGGCGGGCCTTGCAGGAGTTTCAGGCGGATAGACCTGATCGTTGCCCACCTGATAAACTGTTTGTTCCTGATGATTGGACCAGTAGAGTCATCTCTGAGGTTCATTCTTCTGCGTTGGCAGGTCATCCTGGCATTTTTGGTACCAGGGATTTGGTGGCAAGGTCCTTCTGGTGGCCTTCCCTGTCACGAGATGTGCGAGGCTTTGTGCAGTCTTGTGACGTTTGTGCTCGGGCCAAGCCTTGTTGTTCTCGGGCTAGTGGATTGTTGTTGCCCTTGCCTATTCCTAAGAGGCCTTGGACGCACATCTCGATGGATTTTATTTCAGATCTGCCTGTTTCTCAGAAAATGTCTGTCATCTGGGTGGTGTGTGACCGTTTCTCTAAGATGGTCCATTTGGTTCCTCTGCCCAAGTTGCCTTCTTCTTCCGAGTTGGTTCCTCTGTTTTTTCAAAATGTTGTTCGTTTGCATGGTATTCCTGAGAATATCGTTTCTGACAGAGGGACCCAATTCGTGTCTAGATTTTGGCGGGCATTCTGTGCTAGGATGGGCATAGATTTATCTTTTTCGTCCGCTTTCCATCCTCAGACGAATGGCCAGACTGAGCGGATTAATCAGACCCTGGAGACATATCTGAGGTGTTTTGTGTCTGCTGACCAGGATGATTGGGTTGCTTTTTTGCCATTGGCGGAGTTCGCTCTCAATAATCGGGCCAGCTCTGCCACTTTGGTGTCCCCGTTTTTCTGTAATTCGGGGTTTCATCCTCGATTTTCCTCTGGTCAGGTGGAATCTTCGGATTGTCCTGGAGTGGATGCTGTGGTGGAGAGATTGCATCAGATCTGGGGGCAGGTGGTGGACAATTTGAGGTTGTCCCAGGAGAAGACTCAGTTTTTTGCTAACCGCCGTCGTCGTGTTGGTCCTCGTCTTCGTGTTGGGGACTTGGTGTGGTTGTCTTCTCGTTTTGTCCCTATGAGGGTCTCTTCTCCTAAGTTTAAGCCTCGGTTCATCGGCCCGTATAAGATATTGGAGATTCTTAACCCTGTTTCCTTCCGTTTGGACCTCCCTGCATCCTTTTCTATTCATAACGTTTTTCATCGGTCATTATTGCGCAGGTATGAGGTACCGGTTGTGCCTTCCGTTGAGCCTCCTGCTCCGGTGTTGGTTGAGGGTGAGTTGGAGTACGTTGTGGAGAAAATCTTAGACTCTCGTGTTTCCAGACGGAGACTCCAGTATCTGGTCAAGTGGAAGGGATACGGCCAGGAGGATAATTCTTGGGTGAATGCATCTGATGTTCATGCCTCTGATCTGGTTCGTGCCTTTCATAGGGCCCATCCTGATCGCCCTGGTGGTTCTGGTGAGGGTTCGGTGCCCCCTCCTTGAGGGGGGGGTACTGTTGTGAATCTGGATTCTGGGCTCCCCCGGTGGCTACTGGTGGAATTGAACTGGTGTCTTCATCTTCTCTGTTCACCTGTTCCCATCAAGAGGTGGGAGTCGCTATATAACCTTGCTGCTCTGTTAGTTGCTTGCCGGTCAACAATGTTATCAGAAGCCTCTCTGTGCTTGTTCCTGCTCCTAGACAACTACTAGATAAGTTGGACTCTTGTCCATGTTTGTTTTTGCATTTTTGTTCCAGTTCACAGCTGTAGTTTCGTTACTGTGTCTGGAAAGCTCTTGTGAACAGGAATTGCCACTCTGGTGTTATGAGTTAATGCCAGAGTTTTAAAGTAATTTCTGGATGGTGTTTTGATAGAGTTTTTTAGCTGACCATGAAAGTGTCCTTTCTGTCTTCTGCTATGTAGTAAGTGGACCTCAAATTTGCTAAACCTATTTTCATACTACGTTTGTTATTTCATCTTGATTCACCGCCAATACATGTGGGGGGCCTCTGTCTCCTTTCGGGGTATTTCTCTAGAGGTGAGCTAGGACTAATATTTTCCTCTGCTAGCTTTATTTAGTCCTTCGGCTGGTGCTGGGCATCTAGAATCAACTTAGGCATGCTACCCGGCCACTGCTAGTTGTGCGTTAGGTTTAGTTCATGGTCAGCTCAGTTTCCATCTTCCAAGAGCTAGTTCCTATATATGCTGATGCTATGATCTCTTGCCATTGAGATCATGACACTGGAGTGCCTGCCTGTGTATCCATGTAACCGATTTAAAACTGCCATGCCTGCCTATTGTTTGTTATTTTAGACCTTTGATAGCCTGTCTGCGGCCCCTACCTGCAATACTCCTCCACTGACCACAATGCTGCCTGCCTGTGTATCCATGTAACCGATTTAAAACTGCCATGCCTGCCTATTGTTTGTTTTTTTAGGCCTTTGATAGCCTGTCTGCGGCCCCTACCTGCAATACTCCTCCACTGACCACAATGCTGCCTGGAGTGCCTGCCTGTGTATCCATGTAACCGATTTAAAACTGCCATGCCTGCCTATTGTTTGTTATTTTAGGCCTTTGATAGCCTGTCTGCGGCCCCTACCTGCAATACTCCTCCACTGACCACAATGCTGCCTGGAGTGCCTGCCTGTGTATCCATGTAACCGATTTAAAACTGCCATGCCTGCCTATTGTTTGTTATTTTAGGCCTTTGATAGCCTGTCTGCGGCCCCTACCTGCAATACTCCTCCACTGACCACAATGCTGCCTGCCTGTGTATCCATGTAACCGATTTAAAACTGCCATGCCTGCCTATTGTTTGTTATTTTAGGCCTTTGATAGCCTGTCTGCGGCCCCTACCTGCAATACTCCTCCACTGACCACAATGCTGCCTGGAGTGCCTGCCTGTGTATCCATGTAACCGATTTAAAACTGCCATGCCTGCCTATTCTTTGTTTTTTCAGGCCTTTGATAGCCTGTCTGCGGCCCCTACCTGCAATACTCCTCCACTGACCACAATGCTGCCTGGAGTGCCTGCCTGTGTATTCATGTAATTGATTTAAAACTGCCATGCCTGCCTATTGTTTGTTATTTTAGGCCTTTGATAGCCTATCTGCGGCCCCTACTTGCAATACTCCTCCACTGACCACAATGCTGCCTGGAGTGCCTGCCTGTGTATCCATGTAACCGATTTAAAACTGCCATGCCTGCCTATTGTTTGTTATTTTAGGCCTTTGATAGCCTGTCTGCGGCCCCTACCTGCAATACTCCTCCACTGACCACAATGCTGCCTGGAGTGCCTGCCTGTGTATCCATGTAACCGATTTAAAACTGCCATGCCTGCCTATTGTTTGTTATTTCAGGCCTTTGATAGCCTGTCTGCGGCCCCTACCTGCAATACTCCTCCACTGACCACAATGCTGTCTGGAGTGCCTGCCTGTGTATCCATGTAACCGATTTAAAACTGCCATGCCTGCCTATTGTTTGTTTTTTTAGACATTTGATAGCCTGTCTGCAGCCCCTACCTGCAATACTCCTCCACTGACCACAATGCTGCCTGGAGTGCCTGCCTGTGTATCCATGTAACCGATTTAAAACTGCCATGCCTGCCTATTGTTTGTTATTTTAGGCCTTTGATAGCCTGTCTGCGGCCCCTACCTGTAATACTCCTCCCCCGACCACAATGCTTCCTGGAGTGCCTGCCTGTGTATCCATGTAACCGATTTAAAACTGCCATGCCTGCCTATTGTTTGTTATTTTAGGCCTTTGATAGCCTGTCTGCGGCCCCTACTTTCAATACTCCTCCACTGACCACAATGCTGCCTGGAGTGCCTGCCTGTGTATCCATGTAACCGATTTAAAACTGCCATGCCTGCCTATTGTTTGTTATTTTAGGCCTTTGATAGCCTGTCTGCGGCCCCTACCTGTAATACTCCTCCCCCGACCACAATGCTTCCTGGAGTGCCTGCCTGTGTATCCATGTAACCGATTTAAAACTGCCATGCCTGCCTATTGTTTGTTATTTTAGGCCTTTGATAGCCTGTCTGCGGCCCCTACTTGCAATACTCCTCCACTGACCACAATGCTGCCTGGAGTGCCTGCCTGTGTATCCATGTAACCGATTTAAAACTGCCATGCCTGCCTATTGTTTGTTATTTTAGGCCTTTGATAGCCTGTCTGCGGCCCCTACTTGCAATACTCCTCCACTGACCACAATGCTGCCTGGAGTGCCTGCCTGTGTATCCATGTAACCAATTTTAAACTGCCATGCCTGCCTATTGTTTGTTATTTTAGGCCTTTGATAGCCTGTCTGCGGCCCCTACTTGCAATACTCCTCCACTGACCACAATGCTGCCTGGAGTGCCTACCTGTGTATCCATGTAACCGATTTAAAACTGCCATGCCTGCCTATTGTTTGTTATTTTAGGCCTTTGATAGCCTGTCTGCGGCCCCTACCTGCAATACTCCTCCACTGACCACAATGCTGCCTGGAGTGCCTGCCTGTGTATCCATGTAACCGATTTAAAACTGCCATGCCTGCCTATTGTTTGTTATTTTAGGCCTTTGATAGCCTGTCTGCGGCCCCTACTTTCAATACTCCTCCACTGACCACAATGCTGCCTGGAGTGCCTGCCTGTGTATCCATGTAACCGATTTAAAACTGCCATGCCTGCCTATTGTTTGTTATTTTAGGCCTTTGATAGCCTGTCTGCGGCCCCTACTTGCAATACTCCTCCACTGACCACAATGCTGCCTGGAGTGCCTGCCTGTGTATCCATGTAAACAATTTTAAACTGCCATGCCTGCCTATTGTTTGTTATTTTAGGCCTTTGATAGCCTGTCTGCGGCCCCTACTTGCAATACTCCTCCACTGACCACAATGCTGCCTGGAGTGTCTGCCTGTGTATCCATGTAACCGATTTAAAACTGCCATGCCTGCCTATTGTTTGGTTTTTTAGGCCTTTGATAGCCTGTCTGCGGCCCCTACCTGCAATACTCCTCCACTGACCACAATGCTGCCTGGAGTGCCTGCCTGTGTATCCATGTAACCGATTTAAAACTGCCATGCCTGCCTATTGTTTGTTATTTTAGGCCTTTGATAGCCTGTCTGCGGCCCCTACTTGCAATACTCCTCCACTGACCACAATGCTGCCTGGAGTGCCTGCCTGTGTATCCATGTAACCGATTTAAAACTGCCATGCCTGCCTATTGTTTGTTATTTTAGGCCTTTGATAGCCTGTCTGCGGCCCCTACTTGCAATACTCCTCCACTGACCACAATGCTGCCTGGAGTGCCTGCCTGTGTATCCATGTAACCGATTTTAAACTGCCATGCCTGCCTATTGTTTGTTATTTTAGGCCTTTGATAGCCTGTCTGCGGCCCCTACCTGCAATACTCCACTGACCACAATGCTGCCTGCCTGTGTATCCATGTAACCGATTTAAAACTGCCATGCCTGCCTATTGTTTGTTATTTTAGGCCTTTGATAGCCTGTCTGCGGCCCCTACCTGCAATACTCCACTGACCACAATGCTGCCTGCCTGTGTATCCATGTAACCGATTTAAAACTCCCATGCCTGCCTATTGTTTGTTATTTTAGGCCTTTGTTAGCCTGTCTGCGGCCCCTACTTGCAATACTCCTCCACTGACCACACCAATGCTGCCCGTGTACCCCTGGAACCTATTTAAAAATTCATAGAGCCTAGTTATATATTTTATTTACTATTAATAAGGCCATGATGGACTACGCTGTACCATGCTACAAGCTAACCAGTCGACACTTCTTTTGCGAGAAAAGCCATCCCAACCCTCCACCAGCATGTAAAAGTCCGCATTGTCCATGCACTCTGGCAATCTGTGAGTACAAAGGTGCACCTGACAACAGACGCATGGACCTGTAGGCATGGCCACGGAAGATTACGTGTCCATTAAGGCGCAATGGGTTAATGTGGTGGATGCATGGTCCACAGGGGACAGCCTACTAAGTCTGTCTGCAGTCCCTAATTCAAATTGTCCTCCACTGTCTAAATCGGAGCTTCCACCTTCTGGCTTTCGGCCTATAGTATCAGATATTAAACTGCATTTGGCCTTCAACTTTGGTTACAGCCTACTAACGGTGTCTGCCCCTGCCTGGTGTTTGTCCTCAACTGAATAAAGCTGAGCTTCAACCTTCTGGCTCTCATTAAGTGCTGTGTTTTTAAAAATTGGTGGTTAGGGCCTACTAACGGTGTCTGCCCCTCCCTGGTGTTTGCCCTCAACTGAATAAAGCTGAGCTTCCACCTTCTGGCTTTCGGCCTATAGTATCAGATATTAAACTGCATTTGGCCTTCAACTTTGGTTATGGCCTACTAACGGTGTCTGCCCCTGCCTGGTGTTTGTCCTCAACTGAATAAAGCTGAGCTTCAACCTTCTGGCTCTCATTAAGTGCTGTGTTTTTAAAAATTGGTGGTTAGGGCCTACTAACGGTGTCTGCCCCTCCCTGGTGTTTGCCCTCAACTGAATAAAGCTGAGCTTCCACCTTCTGGCTTTCGGTCTATAGTATCAGATATTAAACTGCATTTGGCCTTCAACTTTGGTTATGGCCTACTAACGGTGTCTGCCCCTGCCTGGTGTTTGTCCTCAACTGAATAAAGCTGAGCTTCAACCTTCTGGCTCTCATTAAGTGCTGTGTTTTTAAAAATTGGTGGTTAGGGCCTACTAACGGTGTCTGCCCCTCCCTGGTGTTTGCCCTCAACTGAATAAAGCTGAGCTTCCACCTTCTGGCTTTCGGCCTATAGTATCAGATATTAAACTGCATTTGGCCTTCAACTTTGGTTACGGCCTACTAACGGTGTCTGCCCCTGCCTGGTGTTTGTCCTCAACTGAATAAAGCTGAGCTTCAACCTTCTGGCTCTCATTAAGTGCTGTGTTTTTAAAAATTGGTGGTTAGGGCCTACTAACGGTGTCTGCCCCTCCCTGGTGTTTGCCCTCAACTGAATAAAGCTGAGCTTCAGTCTTAGGCTTTTGGCCTAAAGTATCAGATATTAAACTGCATTTGGCCTATTAGTGTGTTTGGGCCCTTAAAACAGTGTCTGCTGCTCCTGGGTTTGCTACTCCACTGAACAAAGCAATGCCGCCTGTTTAGTCCTGTTACCAATTTTGAACTGCATTTAGCCTACTTTATTCTTTGGCCCTATATCTGTTTCCTCCTCATCCTTCCCATTGCCCAGCCACTGCTAGATGAGTCTGCTGGTACATTGACCTAGACCACTACATTCCCCTTGCACTCTACACAGCCAGAATCTGACCCTGCTGAAAGTAAGGTTCCCCTTCCCGCATGTTATACCACCTTACACAGGGACAAAGAGGAAGGTGCAGATGAAAGTGCAGGTTCCTTCATCAGGTGGGGGGGCATACTCGTTGGCGACGTCACTGGCACACGGCCCCTCAGAGTACACAAAAGTGTCGCTGCTGGTGGGAGGCGCCCCCGCCGTGCAAACACACTGCTGTACTTTGAGGGGCCCTGTGCCAGTGCCAATGCGAACAAGTGTGCCCCCCTGCTTGCTCAGGATCACAGCACTTGCAACGTTGAAATACTTACCTCTCCCTGCTCCACCGCCGTGACGTAGTCCATGATTCCTGGGCCCACTAAAACCTTGAACCAGCCCTACCCCCCACAAATTTGCCAAATGACCCCCAAGTTCCATTGAACAACTATTATTATAAAGTTAATTAAGATTGACAAGCTTCAGAAACAAGAATGGATGTTTTTGGCATTAAAATGGGCACTGTAGGTGTTTTCCTGGCCTCCACTCACTGCCGACTATGCTTCCCCATTGACTAGCATTGGGTTTCGTGTTTCGGTCGATCCCCGACTTTTAGCGATAATCGGCCGACTGCACTCGACTCGACTCTGGACAAAGTTGGGTTTTACAAAACCCGACTCGATCTTTAAAAAATGAAAGTCGCTCAACCCTAGCCTGTACTGCTCTCCTATTTCCCTCCTTACTGGAGCAGTCACTCCTCCGGCTTTCAGAGGACATGCCTGGCTGCAGCAGTGCTACCCCTGTTCTGGCACCCCCCTCATCTGCCAACTTAGCAAACTTATTGGGGTGTGCCAGATCAGGACTAGCCTCCCTGGCACTCTTCCCTTTACCCCGCTTCCTAACTGTCACCCAGCTTGCTACTTCACTGTCCTGCAGCTCCATCCTACCATCCCCCCTCATCTATCCCATTGAGCGTCTGCTCAGTGAGCAGAAGACTCCTTTCCATATTGTCTATGGATCTCAGTGTTGCCAGCTGCACATTTAGATCCAGAATCTTGGCTTCCAAATGCTCAACGTGCTCACATCTCGCACAGCAGTATGCACCCTCGACCGGCTGCTCAAGGACTGCATACATGTGGCAAGATGTGCACTAGATGGCATTAACAATAGTGGAGCACATTTCCTAATGGGGATTGCACCACACAGAAACATTAAATAAAAAATAAATACAAAGTATTAATAAAAAACAGACAGCAATTCCTCCCTTGGAAACTCCCTGATTCCAAAGTCACTGAATCACAAGTCACACTTACCGCCGTTCACACTTACGCTCAGGTCACAATCAGCTCGTTCACACTCGCTATGCTCAAGATTTATAGATTTTTTTTCTCTATTTCCCCTCAACAGCAATCCACCTTGCTGTTCAAATACACTTCCAAAAAGGACTTGAGCCCCAAACAGCTGCCCCTTATAAACCCTTAATTATGAGCCCTGTCATGATTCTCAATGGCGAGAGAACATAGCCCAGCATATATGAGAACTAGCTCTTGGAAGATGGAAACTATACTGACCATGAACTAAACCTGCCGCACAACTAGAAGTGGCCGGTTAGCATGCCTACGTTTTTTATCCCTAGATGCCCAGCGCCAGCCGGAGAACTACCTAATCCTAGCAGAGGAAAAGACAGTCCTGGCTCACCTCTAGAGAAATTTTCCCAAAGGCAGACAGAGGCCCCCACATATATTGGCGGTGATCTTAGATGAAATGACAAACGTAGTATGAAAATAGGTTTAGCAAAATCGAGGTCCGCTTACTAGATAGCATGAAGACAGAAAGGGCACTTTCATGGTCAGCAGAAAACCCTATCAAAACACCATCCAGAAATTACTTTAAGACTCTAGCATTAACTCATAACACCAGAGTGGCAATTTCCGCTCACAAGAGCTTTCCAGACACAGTAACGAAACAGCAGCTGTGAACAGGAACAAAATGCAAAAACACACAAGGACAAAAGTCCAACTTAGCTAGGAGTTGTCTAGTAGCAGGAACATGCACAGAAGGCTTCTGATTACATTGTTGACCGGCATGAAACTGACAGAGGAGCAAGGTTATATAGCGACTCCCACATCCTGATAGGAGCAGGTGAACAGAGGGGATGATGCACACAAGTACAATTCCACAAGTGGCCACCGGGGGAGCCCAGAATCCAATTTCACAACAGTACCTCCCCCTCAAGGAGGGGGCACCGAACCCTCACCAGAACCACCAGGGCGATCAGGATGAGCCCTATGAAAGGCACGGACAAGATCGGAGGCATGAACATCAGAGGCAGTGACCCAAGAATTATCCTCCTGACCGTATCCCTTCCATTTGACCAGATACTGGAGTTTCCGTCTGGAAACACGAGAGTCTAAGATCTTTTCCACAACGTACTCCAACTCACCCTCAACCAACACCGGAGCAGGAGGCTCAACGGAAGGCACAGCCGGTACCTCATACCTGCGCAACAATGACCGATGAAAAACATTATGAATCGAAAAGGATGCAGGGAGGTCCAAACGGAAGGACACAGGGTTAAGAATCTCCAATATCTTGTACGGGCCGATGAACCGAGGCTTAAACTTAGGAGAAGAAACCCTCATAGGGACAAAACGAGAAGACAACCACACCAAGTCCCCAACACAAAGCCGAGGACCAACACGACGACGGCGGTTGGCAAAAAGCTGAGTCTTCTCCTGGGACAACTTCAAATTGTCCACCACCTGCCCCCAAATCTGATGCAACCTCTCCACCACAGCATCCACTCCAGGACAATCCGAAGATTCCACTTGACCGGAGGAAAATCGAGGATGAAACCCCGAATTACAGAAAAACGGGGACACCAAGGTGGCAGAGCTGGCCCGATTATTGAGGGCGAACTCCGCCAAAGGCAAAAAAGCAACCCAATCATCCTGATCCGCAGACACAAAACACCTCAAATATGTCTCCAAGGTCTGATTAGTCCGCTCGGTCTGGCCATTAGTCTGAGGATGGAAAGCAGACGAAAAAGACAAATCTATGCCCATCCTAGCACAGAATGCCCGCCAAAATCTAGACACGAATTGGGTCCCTCTGTCAGAAACGATATTCTCCGGAATACCATGCAAACGAACAACATTTTGAAAAAACAGAGGAACCAACTCGGAAGAAGAAGGCAACTTAGGCAAGGGAACCAGATGGACCATCTTAGAGAAACGGTCACACACCACCCAGATGACAGACATCTTCTGAGAAACAGGCAGATCCGAAATAAAATCCATCGAGATGTGCGTCCAAGGCCTCTTCGGGATAGGCAAGGGTAACAACAATCCACTAGCCCGAGAACAACAAGGCTTGGCCCGAGCACAAACGTCACAAGACTGCACAAAGCCTCGCACATCTCGTGACAGGGAAGGCCACCAGAAGGACCTTGCCACCAAATCCCTGGTACCAAAGATTCCAGGATGACCTGCCAACGCAGAAGAATGAACCTCAGAGATGACTCTACTGGTCCAATCATCAGGAACAAACAGTCTACCAGGTGGGCAACGATCAGGTCTATCCGCCTGAAACTCCTGCAAGGCCCGCCGCAGGTCTGGAGAAACGGCAGACAATATCACTCCATCTTTAAGGATACCTGTGGGCTCAGAATTACCAGGGGAGTCAGGCTCAAAACTCCTAGAAAGGGCATCCGCCTTAACATTCTTAGAACCCGGTAGGTAAGACACCACAAAATTAAACCGAGAGAAAAACAACGACCAGCGCGCCTGTCTAGGATTCAGGCGCCTGGCAGACTCAAGGTAAATTAAATTTTTGTGGTCAGTCAATACCACCACCTGATGTCTGGCCCCCTCAAGCCAGTGACGCCACTCCTCAAAAGCCCACTTCATGGCCAAAAGCTCCCGATTCCCAATATCATAATTCCGCTCGGCGGGCGAAAATTTACGGGAAAAAAAGGCACAAGGTCTCATCACGGAGCAGTCGGAACTTCTCTGCGACAACACCGCCCCAGCTCCGATTTCAGAAGCGTCGACCTCAACCTGAAAAGGAAGAGCAACATCAGGCTGACGCAACACTGGGGCGGAAGAAAAGCGGCGCTTGAGCTCCCGAAAGGCCTCCACAGCATCAGGGGACCAATCAGCAACATCAGCACCCTTCTTAGTCAAATCAGTCAATGGTTTTACAACATCAGAAAAACCAGCAATAAATCGACGATAAAAGTTAGCAAAGCCCAAAAATTTCTGAAGACTCTTAAGAGAAGAGGGTTGCGTCCAATCACCAATAGCCTGAACCTTGACAGGATCCATCTCGATGGAAGAGGGGGAAAAAATGTATCCCAAGAAGGAAATCTTTTGAACCCCAAAAACACACTTAGAACCCTTCACACACAAGGAATTAGACCGCAAAACCTGAAAAACCCTCCTGACCTGCTGGACATGAGAGTCCCAGTCATCCGAAAAAATCAGAATATCATCCAGATACACAATCATAAATTTATCCAAATAATCGCGGAAAATGTCATGCATAAAGGACTGGAAGACTGAAGGGGCATTAGAAAGACCAAAAGGCATCACCAAATACTCAAAATGGCCCTCGGGCGTATTAAATGCGGTTTTCCACTCATCCCCCTGCTTGATTCGCACCAAATTATACGCCCCACGGAGATCAATCTTAGAGAACCACTTGGCCCCCTTTATACGAGCAAACAAATCAGTAAGCAGTGGTAACGGATATTGATATTTAACCGTGATTTTATTCAAAAGACGATAATCAATACACGGCCTCAAAGAGCCATCTTTCTTAGACACAAAGAAAAAACCGGCTCCTAAGGGAGATGACGAAGGACGAATATGTCCCTTTTCCAAGGACTCCTTTATATATTCTCGCATAGCCGCGTGTTCAGGCACAGACAGATTAAATAAACGACCCTTAGGGTATTTACTACCCGGAATCAAGTCTATGGCACAATCGCACTCCCGGTGCGGAGGTAGTGAACCAACCTTGGGTTCTTCAAAAACGTCACGAAAGTCAGACAAGAATTCAGGAATCTCAGAGGGAATAGATGATGAAATGGAAACCAAAGGTACGTCCCCATGAGTTCCTTTACATCCCCAGCTTAACACAGACATAGCTCTCCAGTCGAGGACTGGGTTATGAGATTGCAGCCATGGCAATCCCAGCACCAAAACATCATGTAGATTATACAGCACCAGAAAGCGAATAACCTCCTGGTGATCCGGATTAACACGCATAGTCACTTGTGTCCAGTATTGTGGTTTATTACTAGCCAATGGGGTGGAGTCAATCCCTTTCAGAGGTATCGGAGCCTCCAATGGCTCCAAATCATACCCACAGCGTTTGGCAAAGGACCAATCCATAAGACTCAAAGCAGCGCCAGAGTCGACATAGGCGTCCGCGGTAATAGATGACAAAGAACAAATCAGGGTCACAGATAGAATAAACTTAGACTGTAAAGTGCTAATTGAAACAGACTTGTCAGGCTTCTTAGTACGCTTAAAGCATGCTGATATAACATGAGTTGAATCACCACAATAGAAGCACAACCCATTTTTTCGTCTAAAATTCTGCCGCTCGCTTCTGGACAGAATTCTATCACATTGCATATTTTCTGGCGTTTTCTCAGTAGACACCGCCAAATGGTGCACAGGTTTGCGCTCCCGCAGACGCCTATCGATCTGAATAGCCATCGTCATGGACTCATTCAGACTCGCAGGCACAGGGAACCCCACCATAACATCCTTAATGGCATCAGAGAGACCTTCTCTGAAAATCGCCGCCAGGGCGCACTCATTCCACTGAGTAAGCACAGACCATTTGCGGAATTTTTGGCAGTATATTTCAGCTTCATCTTGCCCCTGAGACAAGGACATCAAGGCCTTTTCCGCCTGAAGCTCTAAATGAGGTTCCTCATAAAGCAACCCCAAGGCCAGAAAAAACGCATCCACATTGAGCAACGCAGGATCCCCTGGTGCCAATGCAAAAGCCCAGTCCTGAGGGTCGCCCCGGAGCAAGGAAATTACAATCCTGACCTGCTGTGCAGGGTCTCCGGCAGAGCGAGACTTCAGGGACAAAAACAATTTGCAATTATTTTTAAAATTTTGAAAGTGAGATCTATTCCCCGAGAAGAATTCAGGCAAAGGAATTCTAGGCTCAGACATAGGTGCATGAACAACAAAATCTTGCAAATTTTGTACCTTTGTGGCGAGATTATTCAAACCTGTAGCTACACTCTGAAGATCCATTTGAAACAGGTGAACACAGAGCCATTCAAGGATTAGAAGGAGAGAAAGAGAGGAAGGCTGCAGCATAGGCAAACTAGCAAGTGATTCAATTAAGAGCACACTCAGAACTAGAGGGAAAAAAAAAAAAAAAAAAAATTGTAGCAGACTTCTTTTTTCTCTCCTTTCTCAGCCAGTAATTTAACCCTTTTTTGGGCCGGTCAAACTGTCATGATTCTCAATGGCGAGAGAACATAGCCCAGCATATATGAGAACTAGCTCTTGGAAGATGGAAACTATACTGACCATGAACTAAACCTGCCGCACAACTAGAAGTGGCCGGGTAGCATGCCTACGTTTTTTATCCCTAGATGCCCAGCGCCAGCCGGAGAACTACCTAATCCTAGCAGAGGAAAAGACAGTCCTGGCTCACCTCTAGAGAAATTTTCCCAAAGGCAGACAGAGGCCCCCACATATATTGGCGGTGATCTTAGATGAAATGACAAACGGAGTATGAAAATAGGTTTAGCAAAATCGAGGTCCGCTTACTAGATAGCATGAAGACAGAAAGGGCACTTTCATGGTCAGCAGAAAACCCTATCAAAACACCATCCAGAAATTACTTTAAGACTCTAGCATTAACTCATAACACCAGAGTGGCAATTTCCGCTCACAAGAGCTTTCCAGACACAGTAACGAAACAGCAGCTGTGAACAGGAACAAAATGCAAAAACACACAAGGACAAAAGTCCAACTTAGCTAGGAGTTGTCTAGTAGCAGGAACATGCACAGAAGGCTTCTGATTACATTGTTGACCGGCATGAAACTGACAGAGGAGCAAGGTTATATAGCGACTCCCACATCCTGATAGGAGCAGGTGAACAGAGGGGATGATGCACACAAGTACAATTCCACAAGTGGCCACCGGGGGAGCCCAGAATCCAATTTCACAACAGAGCCCCCACCCTAAGTTAACCCCTTGTGAATATAGCTACTCCCAATTCAGCAACTCGCACCAATTCACACAGGTATTTGTTAAAGGCTTTCCAAATACCTCCTCACTGAATCACAAGTCACACTTACCGCCGTTCACACTTACGCTCAGGTCACACTCAGCTCGTTCACACTCGCTATGCTGAAGATTTATAGATTTTTTTTTTCTCTATTTCCCCTCAACAGCAATCCACCTTGCTGTTTAAATGCACTTCCAAAAAGCAATGGATACTCTTTCATGGTTATTTGGCATGTGTGCGTTGAGTTTCATGCATCAGACATTAAGGAAGTTTTTCTTGTATTTTCTGGCAGGTTGAATAGATCGCACCACCTTTAGCCTTGGACTCTCTTTTTACTAGCATGGGTGGTTGCATTTAACCAATTCCAACCACCTTTTGGCTTCTTGCATGACATATGCTCTTGAGCAGTTTGAGTTACGGTTTCATTGATGGTTGCACACAATTCATCTGGGCATCATTCTTCCTGCCTGAGCATTACGTTATAATCACTAATTATATGTCAAAGTCAATAAACGGTAGTTACTTATGACATATGACTGTGTACTTTCAATGAAAATATATATGGATCAAATAATAATATTTTATACATTCTTAATTAAAAATTGATATACCAACATATTATTTGGAATATCCGTGAATTGCATAGCTGTTATGGCTGCGAACGCAAATGCGGCCCAGCCGACGCCTCCACGTCGCCAGACCACGATGATGTGGGGCGAGCATCCCAGGTGGGAACAGAATGTGGACCCACTGGACCACAGAAGGGAACCTGGACCTCCCATACTAGGGATTGCAGCGGGCAGAGTCTGTGGCAGCTGAGCATGTGGACAAGATGGCGACATGCAGAACTAGATTACACCGCACAACTTTGGGAATGAAGAAACAAAGTTTACTTAAACGAAATCACAGTACATAAACAGAACATAACGATGCCAGGCTCCTGAGGGTACACATCTCAGGATAACAGACTAAGGCAGGAGGACATCATGGGTTGATGCAATCCAGGGTTATCTGGCATGGGCATACTAGGATGGCCTCTATCTCAGGCCTCAGGCGTAGCACAGGCTCAACAGGAGAACATCAGACACCGACCCAGGACAGATGTCATCACAGTGCGGACCCCGTCAAACCAGCGGAACATCGGGACACAGGCTGGACATCAGGACACAGGCTGGACATCAGGACATCAGGACACAGGCTGGACATCAGAACACAGGCTGGACATCAGGACACAGGCTGGACATAAGGACAACAGGACACAGGCAGGACATCAGGACACAGGCTGGAAATCAGGACATCAGGACATAGGCTGGATATCAGGACACAGGCTGGACATCAGGACATCAGGACACAGGCTGGACATCAGGACACAGGAAAGACATCTGGGACACAGGCGTGGCAGCCCAGGGCATCGTTACATCAGGACATCAGGGACACCGGAAAGACATCTGGGACACAGGCATGGCGGCCCAGGTCATTGGCTGGGACACGAATGGCACAGGACCAGGAACACAGGTGTGACAGCTCAGGTCAACAGCTGAGACACAGATGGCACAAGACCAGGCAGCGGTGGTCACACTCCAGGCACCAGGCAGCGGTCGTCAGGCTCCAAACCATGGTCGTCAGGCTCCAGGCATCTGACGTAGGAAGGAACTTAAGCGGGATGGTGCAAGCACCGCCAGGTTCGACCGGGGCCGATCGGAGTCAGCACTGCATAACACGCTGAGCACAGCATAGTAAATGCTCAGCTAAAACACCGGACTCCATCCTCAAAAGATTAACCCAGGTAGTTCACAGTCACTTGGTACAGGGCTCCAGACACAGAGGAACTTCAGGAACCTAACACAGAGGACACAGTTCAGACAGTGTCAGGCACAGGAATGGATGCAGGATCAAGGGTTAAGGCCTGAGAATGAAGCCCTCAGGGAGGCGGAAACACAAAACACAACAGAAACAAGCCTTCAGGAAAGGCAGATCTGGGTACTCAGCCCCTCGAGCAGGCAGAAAAAGAAGACAAAAACAGATCTGGCTACTCAGCCCCCAGAGCAGGTGTAAGAACAGGCATCAGCTTTCCTAGAACTGAACGTAGGCAGAACAGGAGCTGAACACCAAACACACATGGCAAGACTCAGAAACTTAATGCGAAGCTCTGGCAATGCCCAACAGGAAAGAGGGAGTTTATATAGTAGCTCCCCCTCAGCCATAGGCTGGCGAAAGCAACTCAGGTGCATACACCAACCCTAATAAAAGCATGGAAGGTGTGGCCGTGAGCACCCTAAGCACAAACAGAAAACATTACAGCACAGTAGGCACAGGAACTGAGGCTTAGGGCACCTGGCAGTGGCTGCAAGCCTGGACACATGTGGAAAGTCATGCACCAGCTGCAGAGGACCTTGCAACCCGCGAATAGCTTCCACAGCGGCAGCCAGGGAGCGCACATGCGGATGGTCATGCAGTGGAGCAAAGACATCGCAACACATGTACAGCTACGGAAACTGAGCAGCATCCATACAGGTAACAGACAACAGTATCCCAACTAGTTAGGGGTAGAGGAGCAAAGGGCTAAAGCAGAGACATGTAGAGTAACGCTGGAGAAGCAAGGTACAAACCCACCGGCGTTACAGTAGCTTCCCTTTATGCTGTAAGAAAATATTTTTTTCCCACAGTAAAGGGATCAAGATTGTTCAGCAACTTTTGGAAAATGATGCCTCAATACAAGAGCAACATTTCTGCATAAATATCCACGCTAAATATGTCTCTGAGTGATAGCAACCTTTGCCTCCTGTAGGTCAAAATACCGGGAGTCTATTTTTACACTTCACATTAGTGCATCAGAATACTCGCAATGGAAAATTATTTTATTATGAGATCTCCACTTTTAACCAACATTTATAGGTTTATCAGCTATTAATTATAATTTTGGCTTAGACTAATTTAGTAACCAAATATTTACGGCTTCTAGTGACACAAATGTATGCATTTGTCATCTTCTATAAAATAAATCATGCAAAAATCCCAAATAAATATCTTAAAATAACATTTACCATTTATGGTAAAATTAGTAAAACTGTGAACAGTGAAGCTTACAAAAATGTAAAAGTTATGGTTGGTACAACAATGAATAAATCATCTGAGCAAGCGCATCACAAAACTCTAATTGTTTATATGTCTGTGTTATGTGTATGTGTGTATTTTATATATGCTTGTGTGCATATTATACATATATACAGTGGGGAAAAGAAGTATTTAGTCAGCGACTAATTAAGCAAGTTATTCCACTTAAAAAGATAAGAGAGGCCTGTAATTGACATCATAGGTAGACTACAACTATGAGAGTCAAAATGAGAAAACAAATCCAGAAAATCACCTTGTCTAATTTGGCAAGAGTTTTTTGCAAAATATGGTGGAAAATAAGTATGTGGTCACCTAAAAACATGCAAGATTTCTGGCTCTCACAGACCTGTAACTACTTCTTTAAGAGGCTCCTCTGTCCTCCACTCATTACCTGTAGCAATGGCACCTGTTTGAACTTGTTATCAGTATAAAAGACACCTGTCCATGACCTCAAACAGTCACACTCCAAACTCCACTATGGTGAAGAAAAAAGAGCTGTCGAAGGACACCAGAAGCAAAATTGTAGCCCTGCACCAGGATGGGAAGATTGAATCTGCAATAGGCAAGCAGCTTGGTATGATGAAATCAACTGTGGGAGCAATAATAAGAAAATGGAAGACATTCAAGACCATTGATAATCTCCCTCGATCTGGGACACCACGCAAGATCTCACCCCGTGAAGTCAAAATGATCACAAGAACGGTGAACAAAAATCCCAGAACCACATGGGGAGACCTGTTGTGAATTCCGCTCTTGGGCTCCCTCCGGTGGTTGTAAGTAGCACTTTTGTGAATTCTGCTCTTGGGCTCCCTCCTGTGGTTTTGAGAGGTATAGCTGCTTCTTGGATTTAGCATCAGCAGCTGCTTCCACTGATCGTCTTTCTGGCTCGGCTATTTTAGTCTGGCCTTATCCCTCAATCAATGCCAGTTGCCAATTGTTCCTGCTTGGAGTCACTGCTCTTTTGGATTTCCCTGACACTCTGTCCAGTTCAGCAAAGATAAGTCCTTGCTTGTCCTTTTGCAGTCCACTTGTTGTGGACTTTATTGTTCAGCACATTCTATGTTTTGCTCATTTGTCCAGCTTATCAGTATGGATCTATTCAGCTAAGCTGGAAGCTCTGGGCTGCAGATTTTGCCCTCCACACCTTTAGTCAGGTGTGGAGATTTTTGCATATCTCTGCGGTGGACTTTTTCTAGTTTTTATTACTGACCACACAGTGTTCTTTCCTGTACTATCTATCTAGCTAGAAGTGGCCTCCTTTGCTAAATCTTGTTTCATACTACGTATGTCATTTCCTTCTCCTCTCACAGTCAATATTTGTGGGGGGCTGTCCTATCCTTTGGGGATTTTCTCTGAGGCACGATAGCTTTCCTGTTTCTACCTTTAGGGGTAGCTAGTTCTCCAGCTGTGACAGGGTGTCCAGGGAGTGACAGGAACATCCCACAGCTACTGCTAGTGTTGTGTTAAGATCAGGAACTGCGGTCTGTATAGTTACCACCTGCTCAGAGCTAGTCGCATGTCGCTCCTAAATTACCAGTCCATAACAGTGCAACTGGCCAAAAATGAGTTGAATGCATCTCAAAAGAAGGAAAAGAAAAAGAGTTCTGAGCCATTTTTTTTCTTTAGTCTGTTTTGTCTTTTTCCTTCCTCTTAATCTCTGGGTGGATTTGGGCGCGGACATGGATGTTCAGGGTTTGTTTTCTCGTGTGGATCAGCTTGCTGCAAGAGTTCAGAGTATCCAAGATTATGTTGTTCAGACTCCAGCCTTAGAGCCTAGAATTCCTATTCCAGATTTGTTTTACGGGGATAGATCTAAGTTTTTGAACTTTAAAAATAACTGCAAATTGTTTTTTGCTCTGAAACCCCGTTCCTCTGGTGACCCCACTCAGCAAGTAGTTATTTCTCTGCTGCGTGGTGACCCTCAGGACTGGGCATTCTCCCTTGAGTCAGGGGATCCGGCATTGCTTAATGTAGATGCATTTTTTCAATCGCTCGGATTATTGTATGACGAACCTAACTCTGTGGATCATGCGGAAAAAACCTTGTTGGCCCTGTGCCAGGGTCAGGAAGCGGCAGATTAATACTGCCAGAAATTTAGAAAATGGTCTGTGCTCACTAAATGGAATGAGGACGCTCTGGCAGCAATTTTCAGAAAGAGTCTTTCTGAAGCCTTTAAAGATGTTATGGTGGGGTTCCCCACGCCTGTTGGTCTGAGCGAATCTATGTCTCTAGCCATTCAGATTGATCGGCGCCTGCGCGAGCGCAAAGTGGTGCACCATATGACAGCATCCTCTGAACAGAGTCCTGAGCCTATGCAATGTGATAGGATTCTGACTAGAGCGGAACAGAGGGGATACAGACGTCAGAATGGGCTGTGTTTTTACTGTGGTGATTCAGCTCATACTATCTCTGATTGCCCTAAGCGTATTAAGAGGGTAGCTAGATCTGTTACCATTAGTACTGTACAGCCTAAGTTTCTCCTGTCTGTGACCCTGATTTGCTCATTGTCATCTTTCTCTGTCATGGCATTTGTGGATTTAGGCGCTGCCCTGAACTTAATGGACTTAGAATCCGCCGCTAAGGGTGCTGTGGTTTTTCTTTGCAGCCTTTGCAGAGCCCTATTCCATTGAGGGGTATTGATGGTACACCGTTGGCCAAGAATAAACCTCAGTATTGGACTCAGCTGACTATGTGCATGGCTCCAGCACATCAGGAAGATTGTCGTTTTCTGGTGTTGCATAATTTACATGATGTTGTTGTACTGGGTTTTCCATGGTTACAAGTACACAATCCAGTGTTGGATTGGAAATCGATGTCTGTGACTAGTTGGGGTTGTCAAGGGGTACATAGTGACGTTCCTTTAATGTCATTTTCCTCTTCCCCCTCTTCTGATGTTCCTGAATTTTTGTCAGATTTCCAGGATGTATTCAATGAGCCCAAGTCCAGTTCCCTTCCTCCACATAGGGACTGTGATTGTGCTATTGACTTGATTCCAGGCTCTAAGTTCCCTAAGGGCCGACTTTTCAACCTGTCTGTGCCAGAACATACTGCTATGCGGAGCTATGTTAAGGAGCCCTTGGAGAAGGGGCATATTTGGCCATCTTCGTCACCATTGGGAGCGGGATTCTTTTTTGTTGCCAAGAAGGATGGCTGTTGTGAATTTGCTTTTTGGCTCCCTCTAGTGGTTACTAGTTATTTGACTCTGGGTTTTTCTGTCATCCCTTGTATTCTCACCTGGGTCGTTAGTTCAGGGGTGTTGCTATATAAGCTCCCTGGACCTTCAGTTCAATGCCTGGCAACGTAGTAATCAGAGCTAATCTGCTGTGCTCTTGTCTACTGATCCTGGTTCCTGCTAGATCAAGCTAAGTCTGCTTCTTTGCTTTTTTGCTATTTGTTTTGTTTGCATTTTGTCCAGCTTGTCCTAAACTGTTCCTGACTTTGCTGGAAGCTCTAGGGGGCTGGCGTTCTCCCCCCAGACCGTTAGTCGGTTCGGGGGTTCTTGAATTTCCAGCGTGGATTTTGTTAGGGTTTTTGTTGACCATATAAGTTATCTTTTTATATTCTGCTATTAGTGAAGTGGGCCTCTCTTTGCTAATCCTAGTTCATTTCTGTGTTTGTCATTTCCTCTTACCTCACCGTTATTATTTGTGGGGGGCTTGTATCCAACTTTGGGGTCCCTTTCTCTGGAGGCAAGAGAGGTCTTTGTTTTCCTCTTCTAGGGGTAGTTAGATTCTCCGGCTGGCGCGAGTCATCTAGCGATCAACGTAGGCATGATCCCCGGCTACTTCTAGTGTTGGCGTTAGGATTAGATATATGGTCAATCCAGTTACCACTGCCCTATGAGCTGGATTTTTGTATTTTGCAGACTTACTAGTGCCTCTGAGACCCTCGCCATTGGGGTCATAACAGTTTGCCAGGCCAGTATTAAATGTTTAATGCATTGCAGAAGTGGGATTATAAGAAAGAAAGTTCTGAGTTTTTTTTTTCCTCTCTCATTTTTTTTTTTTCTTTTCCCCTTTACCTTTGAGTGGCTTAAGCTTGCTGCAGACATGAATGTCCAGACCCTGATTACAAGTGTGGACCAGCTTGCTGCTCGTGTGCAGGGCATACAAGATTATGTTACCAGAAATACTAGGTCAGAACCTAAGATACCGATTCCTGAACTGTTTTCCGGAGACCGATTTAAGTTTAGGAATTTCAGGAATAATTGTAAATTGTTTTTGTCCCTGAGACCCTGTTCATCTGGAGACTCCGCTCAGCAAGTAAAAATTGTTATTTCGTTCTTACGGGGTGACCCTCAAGATTGGGCTTTTTCGTTGGCGCCAGGAGATCCGGCATTGGCTGATATTGATGCGTTTTTTCTGGCGCTCGGTTTACTTTATGAGGAACCCAATCTTGAGATTCAGGCAGAAAAAGCTTTGCTGGCTATGTCTCAGGGCCAGGACGAGGCTGAAGTGTATTGCCAAAAATTTCGGAAATGGTCCGTGCTGACACATTGGAACGAGTGTGCACTGGCCGCAAATTTTAGAAATGGCCTTTCTGAAGCCATTAAGAATGTGATGGTGGGTTTTCCCATTCCCACAGGTCTGAATGATACCATGGCCCTGGCTATTCAAATTGACCGGCGGTTGCGGGAGCGCAAAACCGCAAATTCCCTCATGGTGTTGTCTGAACAGACACCTGATTTAATGCAATGTGATAGAATCCTGACTAGAAATGAGCGGAAAATTCATAGACGCCGGAATGGCTTATGCTATTACTGTGGTGATTCTGCACATGTTATCTCAGCATGCTCTAAACGTATAACTAAGGTTGTTAGTCCTGTCACCGTCGGTAATTTGCAACCTAAATTTATTCTGTCTGTAACTTTGATTTGCTCACTGTCGTCTTATCCTGTTATGGCGTTTGTAGATTCAGGTGCTGCCCTGAGTCTTATGGATCTGTCATTTGCTAAGCGCTGTGGTTTTATTCTTGAACCATTAGAAAATCCTATCCCTCTTAGGGGTATTGATGCTACGCCATTGGCAGAAAATAAACCGCAGTATTGGACACAGGTTACCATGTGCATGACTCCTGAACACCGCGAGGAGATACGTTTTCTTGTTCTACATAAAATGCATGATTTGGTTGTTTTGGGTCTGCCATGGTTGCAGACCCATAATCCGGTCTTGGACTGGAAGGCTATGTCTGTGTCAAGTTGGGGCTGTCGTGGTATTCATGGGGATTCCCTGCCCGTGTCTATTGCTTCTTCTACGCCTTCGGAAGTTCCGGAGTATTTGTCTGATTATCAGGATGTCTTTAGCGAGTCCAGGTCCAGTGCATTGCCTCCCCATAGGGAATGTGACTGTGCAATAGATTTGATCCCAGGCAGTAAGTTTCCTAAGGGAAGACTGTTTAATCTGTCGGTACCTGAACATACCGCTATGCGTTCATATATCAAGGAGTCTCTGGAGAAAGGACATATCCGTCCGTCTTCTTCCCCTCTTGGTGCGGGATTCTTTTTTGTGGCAAAAAAGGACGGATCTTTGAGGCCTTGTATTGACTATCGGCTTTTGAATAAGATCACTATCAAATTTCAGTATCCTTTGCCGCTGTTGTCAGATTTGTTTGCCCGGATTAAAGGTGCCAAGTGGTTCACCAAGATAGACCTTCGTGGTGCGTATAACCTTGTGTGCATTAAGCAAGGAGATGAATGGAAAACCGCATTCAATACGCCCGAAGGTCATTTTGAGTACTTGGTGATGCCTTTTGGGCTCTCTAATGCGCCTTCAGTTTTTCAGTCCTTTATGCATGACATTTTCCGGAAGTATCTGGATAGATTTTTGATCGTTTATCTGGATGATATTCTGTTTTTTTCTGATAATTGGGACTCGCATGTGGAGCAGGTCAGGATGGTCTTTAAGATTTTGCGTGAAAATTCTTTGTTTGTCAAGGGCTCAAAGTGTCTCTTTGGTGTACAGAAGGTTCCCTTTTTGGGGTTCATTTTTTCCCCTTCTGCTGTGGAGATGGACCCAGTCAAGGTCCGAGCTATTCTTGATTGGACTCAACCCTCGTCAGTTAAGAGTCTTCAGAAGTTCTTGGGTTTCGCTAACTTCTACCGTCGTTTTATCGCTAATTTTTCTAGCATTGTGAAACCTTTGACGGATATGACCAAGAAGGGCTCCGATGTAGCTAACTGGGCTCCTGCTGCCGTGGAGGCTTTCCAGGAGTTGAAACGCCGGTTTACTTCGGCGCCTGTTTTGTGCCAGCCTGATGTCTCACTTCCCTTTCAGGTTGAGGTGGATGCTTCAGAGATTGGAGCAGGGGCCGTTTTGTCGCAGAGAGGCCCTGGTTGCTCTGTTATGAGACCTTGTGCCTTTTTCTCTAGGAAGTTTTCGCCTGCTGAGCGAAATTATGATGTGGGCAATCGGGAGTTGTTGGCCATGAAATGGGCATTTGAAGAGTGGCGTCATTGGCTCGAGGGTGCTAAGCATCGTGTGGTGGTCTTGACTGATCACAAAAATCTGATGTATCTCGAGTCTGCTAAACGCCTGAATCCTAGACAGGCCCGCTGTTCATTGTTTTTCTCCCGTTTTGACTTTGTGGTCTCGTATTTACCAGGTTCTAAGAATGTGAAGGCCGATGCTCTCTCTAGGAGCTTTGTGCCTGATGCTCCTGGAGTCGCTGAACCTGTTGGCATTCTTAAGGAGGGAGTTATCTTGTCTGCTATTTCTCCTGATCTGCGACGTGTGTTGCAGAGATTTCAGGCTGGTAAGCCTGATTCTTGTCCACCTGACAGATTGTTTGTGCCTGATAAGTGGACCAGCAGAGTCATTTCCGAGATTCATTCCTCAGTGTTGGCAGGGCACCCGGGAATTTTCGGCACCAGAGATCTGGTGGCCAGTTCCTTTTGGTGGCCTTCCTTGTCAAGGGATGTACGGTCATTTGTGCAGTCCTGTGGGACTTGTGCTCGAGCTAAGCCTTGCTGTTCTCGTGCCAGTGGGTTGCTCTTGCCTTTGCCTGTCCCGAAGAGACCTTGGACACACATCTCCATGGATTTCATTTCTGATCTTCCGGTGTCTCAGGGCATGTCTGTTATCTGGGTGATATGTGATCGCTTCTCCAAGATGGTCCATTTGGTTCCTTTGCCTAAGCTGCCTTCTTCTTCCGATCTGGTCCCTGTGTTTTTTCAGAACGTGGTTCGTTTACACGGCATCCCTGAGAATATTGTGTCAGACAGAGGATCCCAGTTCGTCTCCAGATTCTGGCGATCCTTTTGTGGTAGGATGGGCATTGATTTGTCATTTTCATCCGCTTTTCATCCACAAACTAATGGACAGACGGAGCGAACTAATCAGACTCTGGAGGCTTATTTGAGGTGTTTTGTTTCTGCTGATCAGGACGATTGGGTGACTTTCTTGCCGTTGGCTGAGTTTGCCCTTAATAATCGGGCTAGTTCCGCTACCTTGGTTTCGCCATTTTTCTGCAACTCTGGTTTCCATCCTCGTTTTTCTTCGGGTCATGTGGAGCCTTCCGACTGTCCTGGGGTGGATTCTGTGGTGGATAGGTTGCAACGGATCTGGAATCATGTGGTGGACAACTTGAAGTTGTCACAGGAGAAGGCTCAGCGTTTTGCCAACCGCCGCCGCGGTGTGGGTCCCCGACTTCGGGTTGGGGATTTGGTGTGGCTTTCTTCTCGCTTTGTTCCTTTGAAGGTCTCCTCTCCCAAATTTAAACCTCGCTTCATTGGTCCTTACAAGATATTGGAAATCCTTAATCCTGTGTCCTTTCGCCTGGATCTTCCTGTGTCATTTGCCATTCACAACGTGTTTCATAGATCCTTGTTGCGGCGGTACGTTGTGCCTGTGGTTCCTTCTGCTGAGCCTCCTGCTCCGGTGTTGGTTGAGGGCGAGTTGGAGTACGTGGTGGAAAAGATCTTGGATTCTCGTCTCTCCAGGCGGAGGCTTCAGTACCTGGTCAAGTGGAAGGGATATGGTCAGGAGGATAATTCCTGGGTGGTCGCCTCTGATGTACATGCGGCCGATTTGGTTCGTGCCTTTCACGCCGCTCATCCTGATCGCCCTGGTGGTCTTGGTGAGGGTTCGGTGACCCCTCACTAAGGGGGGGGGTACTGTTGTGAATTTGCTTTTTGGCTCCCTCTAGTGGTTACTAGTTATTTGACTCTGGGTTTTTCTGTCATCCCTTGTATTCTCACCTGGGTCGTTAGTTCAGGGGTGTTGCTATATAAGCTCCCTGGACCTTCAGTTCAATGCCTGGCAACGTAGTAATCAGAGCTAATCTGCTGTGCTCTTGTCTACTGATCCTGGTTCCTGCTAGATCAAGCTAAGTCTGCTTCTTTGCTTTTTTGCTATTTGTTTTGTTTGCATTTTGTCCAGCTTGTCCTAAACTGTTCCTGACTTTGCTGGAAGCTCTAGGGGGCTGGCGTTCTCCCCCCGGACCGTTAGTCGGTTCGGGGGTTCTTGAATTTCCAGCGTGGATTTTGTTAGGGTTTTTGTTGACCATATAAGTTATCTTTTTATATTCTGCTATTAGTGAAGTGGGCCTCTCTTTGCTAATCCTAGTTCATTTCTGTGTTTGTCATTTCCTCTTACCTCACCGTTATTATTTGTGGGGGGCTTGTATCCAACTTTGGGGTCCCTTTCTCTGGAGGCAAGAGAGGTCTTTGTTTTCCTCTTCTAGGGGTAGTTAGATTCTCCGGCTGGCGCGAGTCATCTAGCGATCAACGTAGGCATGATCCCCGGCTACTTCTAGTGTTGGCGTTAGGATTAGATATATGGTCAATCCAGTTACCACTGCCCTATGAGCTGGATTTTTGTATTTTGCAGACTTACTAGTGCCTCTGAGACCCTCGCCATTGGGGTCATAACAGATGGCTCCTTGAGACCCTGTATTGATTATCGCCTCCTTAATAAGATCACGGTCAAATTCCAATACCCTTTACCTTTGCTCTCTGATTTGTTTGCTCGGATTAAGGGGGCTAGTTGGTTTACCAAGATTGACCTTCGAGGGGCATATAATCTTGTTCGTGTTAAACAGGGTGACGAATGGACAACTGCATTTAATACGCCCGAAGGCCATTTTGAATACCTGGTGATGCCTTTCTGGCTTTCTAATGCTCCTTCTGTATTTCAGTCCTTCATGCATGACATTTTCTGCAATTATCTTGATAAATTCTTGATTGTGTATTTGGATGATATTTTGATTTTTTCCAATGATTGGGAGTTCATGTGAAGCAGGTCAGGATGGTATTCCAGATCCTTCGTGATAATGCTCTATTTCTGAAGGGGTCTAAGTGCCTATTTGGAGTTCAGAAGGTCTCTTTTTGGGGGTTTATTTTTTCTCCTTCGTCTATAGAAATGGATCCTGTTAAGGTCTAAGCCATTCATGACTGGATTCAACCCACATCTGTGAAGAGCCTTCAAAAATTTTTGGGCTTTGCTAATTTTTAGCGCCGTTTCATTGCCAACTTCTCTAGTGTGGTTAAGCCCCAGACCGATTTGACGAAGAAAGGCGCTGATGTGACAAATTGGTCCTCTGAGGCTGTTGAGGCCTTTCAGGAGCTTAAGCGCCGATTTACTTCTGCCCCTGTCTTGCATCAGCCGGATGTGTCTCTACCTTTTCAGGTTGAGGTTGACGCTTCTGAGATTGGGGCAGGGGCCGTTTTGTCACAGAGGAATTCTGATGGTTCCTTGATGAAACCATGTGCCTTCTTTTCCCGAAAGTTTTCGCCTGCGGAACGCAATTATGATGTCGGCAATCGGGAGTTGTTGGCTATGAAGTGGGCATTTGAGGAGTGGCGACATTGGCTTGAGGGAGCCAAGCACCGCGTTGTGGTCTTGACCGATCATAAGAATTTGATTTACCTCGAGTCGGCCAAGTGGCTGAACCCTAGACAGGCTCGATGGTCCCTTTTTTTCTCCCGTTTCGATTTTGTGGTTTCATATCTTCCGGGATCTAAGAATGTTAAAGCGGATGCCCTCTCTAGGAGTCTTTTGCTTGATTCTCCTGGAGTTCTTGAGCCGGTTGGCATTCTTAGGGAAGGGGTGATTCTTTCTGCCATCTCCCCTGATTTACGGCGGGTGCTTCAGGAATTTCAGGCTGATAAACCTGACCGCTGTCCTGTGGGGAAGCTGTTTGTTCCTGATAGATGGACAAGTAAGGTAATTTCTGAGGTCCATTGTTCGGTGTTGGCCGGTCATCCTGGGATTTTTGGTACCAGAGATTTGGTTGCTAGGTCCTTTTGGTGGCCTTCCTTGTCGCGGGATGTGCGTTCTTTTGTGCAGTCCTGTGGGTCTTGTGCCCGGGCTAAGCCTTGCTGTTCCCGCGCTAGTGGGTTGCTTTTGCCTTTGCCTGTCCCTGAGAGGCCCTGGATGCATATTTCCATGGATTTTATTTCGGATCTTCCTGTGTCCCAGAGGATGTCTGTTATCTGGGTGGTTTGTGACCGGTTCTCTAAAATGGTCCATTTGGTACCTTTGCCTAAATTGCCTTCCTCTTCTGATTTGGTTCCATTGTTTTTTCAGCATGTGGTTCGTTTGCATGGCATTCCGGAAAATATTGTGTCTGACAGAGGTTCCCATTTTGTTTCCAGGTTTTGGCGGGCCTTTTGTGCTAGGAAGGGCATTAATTTGTCTTTTTCTTCGGCGTTCCATCCTCAGACAAATGGCCAAACTGAGCGAACTAATCAAACCTTGGAAACCTATTTGAGATGCTTTGTGTCTGCTGATCAGGATGATTGGGTGGCTTTCTTGCCGTTGGCCGAGTTTGCCCTTAATAATCGGGACAGTTCGGCTACTTTGGTTTCGCCTTTTTTTTGTAATTTTGGTTTCCATCCTCGTTTTTCTTCAGGGCAGGTTGAGCCTTCTGATTGTCCTGGTTTAGATTCTGTGATGGACAGGTTACAGCAGATTTGGACTCATGTGGTAGACAATTTGACGTTGTCTCAGGAAAAGGCTCAGCGTTTTGCTAACCGCCGTCGGTGTGTTGGTCCTCGGCTTCGTGTGGGGGATTTAGTCTGGTTATCTTCTCGTCATGTTCCTATGAAGGTTTCTTCCCCTAAGTTCAAGCCTCGGTTTATTGGTCCTTATAAGATTTCTGAGATTATCAATCCAGTGTCTTTTCGTTTGGCCCTTCCAGCCTCTTTTCCATCCACAATGTTTTCCATAGATCTTTGTTGCGAAGATATGTGGTACCCGTTGTTCCCTCTGTTGATCCTCCTGCCCCGGTGTTGGTTGAGGGGGAGTTGGAATATGCGGTTGAGAAAATTTTGGATTCTTGTTTTTCGAGGCGGAGGCTTCAGTATCTTGTCAAGTGGAAGGGTTATGGCCAGGTGGATAATTCTTGGGTGGTTGCCTCCGATGTTCATGCTGCCGATTTGGTTCGTGCTTTTCACTTGGCTTGTCCTGATCAGCCTGGGGGCTCTGGTGAGGGTTCGGTGACCCCTCCTCAAGGGGGGGTACTGTTGTGAATTCCGCTCTTGGGCTCCCTCCTGTGGTTTTGAGTGGTATAGCTGCTTCTTGGATTTAGCATCAGCAGCTGCTTCCACTGATCGTCTTTCTGGCTCGGCTATTTTAGTCTGGCCTTATCCCTCAATCAATGCCAGTTGTGTTGTGATTTTGCTTTTTGCTCCCTCTAGTGGTCATTAGTGATTTCACTCTGGAGCGTCTGTCTTTTCCTATATCCTCACCTGGGCCGTTAGTTCAGGGGCGTTGCTATATAAGCTCCCTGGACCTTCAGTTCAATGCCTGGCATCGTTGATATCAGAGCTAATCTGTTGTGCTCTTGTCCTCTGATCCTGGTTCCTGTTTTTCAAGCTAAGTCTGCTTCTTTGCTTTTTGCTTTTGTTTTGTTTGGTATTTTTGTCCAGCTTGTTCCTATCTGTATCCTGACCTTTGCTGGAAGCTCTAGGGGGCTGGTGTTCTCCCCCCGGACCGTTAGACGGTTCGGGGGTTCTTGAATCTCCAGCGTGGATTTTTATAGGGTTTTTGTTGACCAGATAAGTTATCTTGCTATATTCTGCTATTAGTAAGCTGGCCTCTCTTTGCTGAACCTGGTTCATTTCTGTGTTTGTCATTTCCTCTTACCTCACCGTTATTATTTGTGGGGGGCTTGTATCTTGCTTTGGGGTCCCTTTCTCTGGAGGCAAGAGAGGTCTTTGTTTTCTTCTCCTAGGGGTAGTTAGATTCTCCGGCTGGCGCGAGTCATCTAGCGATCACCGTAGGCATGATCCCCGGCTACTTCTAGTGTTGGTGTTAGGAGTAGCTATTTGGTCAACCCAGTTACCACAGCCCTATGAGCTGGATTTTTGTATCTTGCAGACTTACACGTTCCTCTGAGACCCTGTCCACTGGGGTCATAATAGTATGCCAGGCCAGTATTAAATATTTAATGCATTGCAGAAGTGGGATTATAAGAAAGAAAATTTTGAGGTTTTTTTTTTCCCTCTCTCATTTTTTTTTTTCTTTTCCCCTTTACCTCAGAGTGGCTTAAGCTTGCTGCAGACATGAATGTCCAGACCTTGATTACAAGTGTGGACCAGCTTGCCGCTCGTGTGCAGGGTATACAAGATTATGTTACCAGAAATCCTAGGTCTGAACCCAAGATTCCGATTCCTGAACTGTTTTCAGGAGACCGATTTAAGTTTAGGAATTTCAGGAATAATTGTAAATTATTTTTGTCCCTGAAACCTTGTTCATCTGGAGACTCTGCTCAACAAGTAAAAATTGTTATTTCATTCTTACGGGGTGACCCTCAGGATTGGGCTTTTTCGTTGGCGCCAGGAGATCCGGCATTGGCTGATATTGATGCGTTTTTTCTGGCGCTCGGTTTACTTTATGAGGAACCCAATCTTGAGATTCAGGCAGAGAAAGCCTTGCTGGCTATGTCTCAGGGCCAGGACGAGGCTGAGGTGTATTGCCAAAAATTTCGGAAATGGTCCGTGCTGACACATTGGAACGAGTGTGCACTGGCCGCTAATTTTAGAAATGGCCTTTCTGAGGCCATTAAGAATGTTATGGTGGGTTTTCCCATTCCCACAGGTCTGAATGATACCATGTCCCTGGCTATTCAAATTGACCGGCGGTTGCGGGAGCGCAAAACCGCAAATTCCCTCATGTTGTTGTCTGAACAGACACCTGATGTGATGCAATGTGATAGAAAAACCACAAATTCCCTCATGGTGTTGTCTGAACGGACACCTGATTTGATGCAATGTGATAGAATCCTGACTAGAAATGAGAGGAAAATTCATAGACGCCGGAATGGCTTGTGCTACTACTGTGGTGATTCTACACATGTTATCTCAGCATGCTCTAAACGTATATCTAAGGTTGTTAGTCCTGTCACCGTTGGTAATTTGCATCCTAAGTTTATTCTGTCTGTAACTTTGATTTGCTCACTGTCATCTTATCCTGTCATGGCGTTTGTAGATTCAGGTGCTGCCCTGAGTCTTATGGATCTCTCATTTGCTAAGCGCTGTGGTTTTATTCTTGAACCATTAGAAAATCCTATCCCTCTTAGGGGTATTGATGCTACGCCATTGGCAGAAAATAAGCCGCAGTATTGGACACAGGTTACCATGTGCATGACTCCTGAACACCGCGAGGTGATACGTTTTCTCGTTCTACATAAAATGCATGATTTGGTTGTTTTGGGGCTGCCATGGTTACAGACCCATAATCCAGTCCTTGACTGGAAGGCTATGTCAGTGTCTAGTTGGGGCTGTCATGGTATTCATGAGGATTCCCTGCCTGTGTCTATTGCTTCTTCTACGCCTTCGGAAGTTCCGGAGTACTTGTCTGATTATCAGGATGTCTTTAGCGAGTCCAGGTCCAGTGCATTGCCTCCTCATAGGGAATGTGACTGTGCAATAGATTTGATTCCAGGCAGTAAATTTCCTAAGGGAAGACTGTTTAATCTGTCGATACCTGAACATACCGCTATGCGTTCATATATCAAGGAGTCTCTGGAGAAAGGACACATCCGTCCGTCTTCTTCCCCTCTTGGTGCGGGATTCTTTTTTGTGGCTAAAAAGGACGGATCTTTGAGGCCTTGTATTGACTATCGGCTTTTAAATAAGATCACTGTCAAATTTCAGTATCCTTTGCCGCTGTTGTCTGACTTGTTTGCCCGGATTAAAGGTGCCAAGTGGTTTACCAAGATAGACCTTCGTGGTGCGTACAACCTTGTGCGCATTAAGCAAGGGGATGAATGGAAAACCGCATTCAATACGCCCGAAGGTCATTTTGAGTACTTGGTGATGCCTTTTGGGCTCTCTAATGCCCCTTCAGTTTTTCAGTCCTTTATGCATGACATTTTCCGGAACTATCTGGATAAATTTCTGATCATTTATCTGGATGATATTCTGGTTTTTTCTGATAATTGGGACTCGCATGTGGAGCAGGTCAGGATGGTCTTTAAAATTTTGCGTGAAAATTCTTTGTTTGTCAAGGGCTCAAAGTGTCTTTTTGGTGTACAGAAGGTTCCCTTTTTGGGGTTCATTTTTTCCCCTTCTGCTGTGGAGATGGACCCAGTCAAGGTCCGAGCTATTCTTGATTGGACTCAGCCCTCATCAGTTAAGAGTCTTCAGAAGTTCTTGGGTTTCGCTAACTTCTACCGTCGTTTTATCGCTAACTTTTCTAGCATTGTGAAACCTTTGACGGATATGACCAAGAAGGGCTCCGATGTGGTTAATTGGGCTCCTGCTGCCGTGGAGGCTTTCCAGGAGTTGAAACGTCGGTTTACTTCGGCGCCTGTTTTGGCCAGCCTGATGTCTCGCTTCCCTTTCAAGTTGAGGTGGATGCTTCAGAGATTGGAGCAGGGGCCGTTTTGTCGCAGAGAGGCCCTGGTTGCTCTGTTATGAGACCTTGCGCCTTTTTCTCTAGGAAGTTTTCGCCTGCGGAGCGAAATTATGATGTGGGCAATCGGGAGTTGTTGGCCATGAAATGGGCATTTGAGGAGTGGCGTCATTGGCTCGAGGGTGCTAAGCATCGTGTGGTGGTCTTGACTGATCACAAAAATCTGATGTATCTCGAGTCTGCTAAACGCCTGAATCCTAGACAGGCCCGCTGGTCATTGTTTTTCTCCCGATTTGACTTTGTTGTCTCGTATTTACCAGGTTCAAAGAATGTGAAGGCCGATGCTCTTTCCAGGAGCTTTGTGCCTGATGCTCCTGGAGACGCTGAACCTGTTGGTATTCTTAAGGATGGTATTATCTTGTCAGCTATTTCTCCTGATCTGCGACGTGTGTTGCAGAGATTTCAGGCTGATAGGCCTGATTCTTGTCCACCTGACAGACTGTTTGTGCCTGATAAGTGGACCAGCAGAGTCATTTCCGAGGTTCATTCCTCGGTGTTGGCAGGTCACCCAGGAATTTTTGGCACCAGAGATCTGGTGGCCAGATCCTTTTGGTGGCCTTCCTTGTCTAGGGATGTGCGGTCATTTGTACAGTCCTGTGGGACTTGTGCTCGAGCTAAGCCTTGCTGTTCTCGTGCCAGCGGGTTGCTCTTGCCCTTGCCTGTCCCTAAGAGACCTTGGACACATATCTCCATGGATTTCATTTCTGATCTTCCAGTGTCTCAGGGCATGTCTGTTATCTGGGTGATATGTGATCGCTTCTCCAAGATGGTCCATTTGGTTCCTTTGCCTAAACTGCCTTCCTCTTCTGATCTGGTTCCTGTGTTTTTCCAGAACGTGGTTCATTTGCACGGCATCCCTGAGAATATTGTGTCAGACAGAGGATCCCAGTTCGTTTCCAGATTCTGGCGATCCTTTTGTAGTAGGATGGGCATTGACTTGTCGTTTTCGTCTGCTTTCCATCCTCAGACTAATGGACAGACGGAGCGAACTAATCAGACTTTGGAGGCTTATTTGAGGTGTTTTGTCTCTGCTGATCAGGACGATTGGGTGACCTTCTTGCCGTTAGCTGAGTTTGCCCTTAATAATCGGGCTAGTTCCGCCACCTTGGTTTCGCCGTTTTTCTGCAACTCTGGTTTCCACCCTCGTTTTTCTTCGGGTCATGTGGAACCTTCTGACTGCCCTGGGGTGGATTCTGTGGTGGATAGGTTGCAGCGGATCTGGAATCTTGTGGTGGACAACTTGAAGTTGTCACAGGAGAGGGCTCAGCGCTTTGCCAACCGCCGCCGCGGTGTGGGTCCCCGACTACGTGTTGGGGATTTGGTGTGGCTTTCTTCCCGCTTTGTTCCTATGAAGGTTTCCTCTCCCAAATTTAAACCTCGTTTTATTGGTCCTTACAAGATATTGGAAATTCTTAATCCTGTATCCTTTCGCCTGGATCTACCTGTGTCGTTTGCTATCCACAACGTGTTTCATAGGTCCTTGTTGCGGCGGTACGTTGTGCCTGTGGTTCCTTCTGCTGAGCCTCCTGCTCCGGTGTTGGTTGAGGGCGAGTTGGAGTACGTGGTGGAGAAGATCTTGGATTCTCGTCTCTCCAGGCGGAGGCTTCAGTACCTGGTCAAGTGGAAGGGCTATGGTCAGGAAGATAATTCCTGGGTGGTCGCCTCTGATGTTCATGCGGCCGATTTAGTTCGTGCCTTTCACGCCGCTCATCCTGATCGCCCTGGTGGTCGTGGTGAGGGTTCGGTGACCCCTCACTAAGGGGGGGGTACTGTTGTGATTTTGCTTTTTGCTCCCTCTAGTGGTCATTAGTGATTTCACTCTGGAGCGTCTGTCTTTTCCTATATCCTCACCTGGGCCGTTAGTTCAGGGGCGTTGCTATATAAGCTCCCTGGACCTTCAGTTCAATGCCTGGCATCGTTGATATCAGAGCTAATCTGTTGTGCTCTTGTCCTCTGATCCTGGTTCCTGTTTTTCAAGCTAAGTCTGCTTCTTTGCTTTTTGCTTTTGTTTTGTTTGGTATTTTTGTCCGGCTTGTTCCTATCTGTATCCTGACCTTTGCTGGAAGCTCTAGGGGGCTGGTGTTCTCCCCCCGGACCGTTAGACGGTTCGGGGGTTCTTGAATCTCCAGCGTGGATTTTTATAGGGTTTTTGTTGACCAGATAGGTTATCTTGCTATATTCTGCTATTAGTAAGCTGGCCTCTCTTTGCTGAACCTGGTTCATTTCTGTGTTTGTCATTTCCTCTTACCTCACCGTTATTATTTGTGGGGGGCTTGTATCTTGCTTTGGGGTCCCTTTCTCTGGAGGCAAGAGAGGTCTTTGTTTTCTTCTCCTAGGGGTAGTTAGATTCTCCGGCTGGCGCGAGTCATCTAGCGATCACCGTAGGCATGATCCCCGGCTACTTCTAGTGTTGGCGTTAGGAGTAGCTATTTGGTCAACCCAGTTACCACAGCCCTATGAGCTGGATTTTTGTATCTTGCAGACTTACACGTTCCTCTGAGACCCTGTCCACTGGGGTCATAACACAGTTGCCAATTGTTCCTGCTTGGAGTCACTGCTCTTTTGGATTTCCCTGACACTCTGTCCAGTTCAGCAAAGATAAGTCCTTGCTTGTCCTTTTGCAGTCCACTTGTTGTGGACTTATTGTTCAGCACTTTCTATGTTTTGCTCATTTGTCCAGCTTATCAGTATGGATCTATTCAGCTAAGCTGGAAGCTCTGGGCTGCAGATTTTGCCCTCCACACCTTTAGTCAGGTGTGGAGATTTTTGCATATCTCTGCGGTGGACTTTTTCTAGTTTTTATTACTGACCGCACAGTGTTCTTTCCTGTACTATCTATCTAGCTAGAAGTGGCCTCCTTTGCTAAATCTTGTTTCATACTACGTATGTCATTTCCTTCTCCTCTCACAGTCATTATTTGTGGGGGGCTGTCCTATCCTTTGGGGATTTTCTCTGAGGCAAGATAGCTTTCCTGTTTCTCCCTTTAGGGGTAGCTAGTTCTCCGGCTGTGACGAGGTGTACAGGGAGTGACAGGAACATCCCACGGCTACAGCTAGTGTTGTGTTAAGATCAGGAACTGCGGTCTGTATAGTTACCACCTGCTCAGAGCTAGTCGCATGTCGCTCCTAAATTACCAGTCCATAACAGGGACCTAGTGAATGACCTGCATAGAGCTGGGACCACCGTAACAAAGGCTATAATCAGTAACACACTACGTAGCCACGGACTCAGATCCTGCAATGCCACATGTGTCCCCTTGCTTCAGACAGTACATGTCCAGGCCCGTCTGAAGTTTGCTAGAGAGCATTTGGATTATCCAGAAGAGTATCAGTAGAATGACATATGGCCTGATGAAATCAAAGTAGAACTGTTTGGTAGAAACAAAACTCGTTGTGTTTGGAGGAGACAGACTGCTGAGTTGCATCCAAAGAACAACATACCTACTGTGAAGCATGGGGGTGGCAACATCATGCTTTGGGGCTGTTTCTCTGCAAAGGGACCAGGATGAGTGATCAGTGTACATGAAAGAATGAATGGGGCCATGTATCGTGAGATTTTGAGTGCAAACCTCCTTCCATCAGCAAGGGCATTGAAAATGAAACGTGAATGGGTCTTTCAGCATGATAATGATCCTAAGTACACTGCCAGGGCAATGAAGGAGTGGCTTTGCAAAAAGCATATGAAGGTTCTGGAGTGGCCTAACCAGTCTCCAGATCTCAACCTCATAGAAAACCTTTGGAGGGAGTTGAAAGTCCATGTTGCCCAGCAACAGGCCCAAAACATTACTGCTCTATAGGAGATCTGAAGGAATGGGCCAACATACCACCAACATTGTGTGCCATCCTTGCGTAGACTTACAGAAAATTTTTGACCACTGTCATTGCCACCAAAGGATATATAACAAAATATTGACATGAACTTTTGTTAATGACCAAATACGTATTTTCCACCATAATTTGCAAAATAAATCTTGCCAAAACAGACAAGGTGATTTTCTGGATGTTTTCTCATTTTGACTCTCATAGTTGTGGGCTACCTATGATGTCAAATACAGACCTCTCTCATCTTTTTAAGTGGGAGAACTTGCTCAATTGGTCGCTGGCTAAACACTTCTTTTACCTACTGTATATATGTATAATATCTAAATGTTTGAAGAATGTATTAACATGTGCATACTTATTTGTGTGTCTGAACTGAACATGCATTTACAGTAAATGTGTGTGCGCATATTATTATTATTATTTATTATTATAGCGCTATTTATTCCATGGCCATGGCGCTTTACATGTGAGGAGGGGTATACATTATAAAAACAAGTACAATAATCTTAAACAATACAAGTCATGACTAGTGTTGAGCGATACCTTCCGATATTTGAAAGTATCGGTATCGGATTGGATCGGCCGATATCCAAAAAATATCGGATATCGCCGATACCGATACCTGATACCAATACAAGTCAATGGGACACAAATATCGGAAGTGATCCTGGATAGTTCCCAGGGTCTGAAGGAGAGGAAGCTCTCCTTCAGGCCCTGGGATCCATATTCATGTAAAAAATAAAGAATAAAATAAAAAAATATGGATATACTCACCCTCGGACGAGCCCTGGCTGTCACTGCTGCAACCGGCAGCCTCCGTTCCTAAGAATGCAGAGTGAAGGACCTTCGATGACGTCGCAGCTTGTGATTGGTCGCGTGACCGCTCATGTGACCGCTCACGCGACCAATCACAAGCTGCGACGTCATCGCAGGTCCTACACTCACTGCATTCTTAGGAACGGAGGCTGCCGGTTGCACCACTGAGGTCCAGGGTCTGTCGGAGGGGTGAGTATATCCATATTTTTTATTTTTATTCTTTATTTTTTACATGAATATGGATCCCAGGGCCTGAAGGAGAGTCTCCTCTCTTTGGCTCCGCCTAGGAACTTATAGGAACTTCCGATTCCGATTTCCGATATCAAAAAAATATCGGAACTCGGTATCGGAATTCCGATACAGCGAATATCGGCCGATACCCGATATTTGCAGTATCGGAAAGCTCAACACTAGTCATGACTGGTACAGTAGGAGAGAGGACCTTGCTCGCGAGGGCTCACAATATGTGGCACCTCAGGAGTCCGGTTGCCGCAGTGGCATTGCCTCCCTCACAGGGAGTAATGTCATACCTGGAAGCAAGGAGGGGTCCCCTTACCAGATGTCAGTAGGAGAGAAGTAGAGCAGAACCTCTGGAGTGGAGCTGTGATTAAACTCGCCCCAGAGCTGAGCGCTAGGAACCAGATACTGGAGTCCATGGTTGCGTGGGTACTAAAGTCCTGCCAGCTAAATCCGGAGGGCAAGGGGCTGCGAGTCTCCTGGCACGATCTAATACCCGGTGGCACAGCAGCATACCAGAGTCAAGACCCAAGAGAAGCGACACCTGTGATAGGCTCAAGCTGCCTGCCATATGGGCAACGATTAGTTTTTAAAAACATAGACAGTTAGAGCAGGAGGGTGAGCTGTTAGGCAGCAAGGAAAAAGGGAGGACAGCGCAGAAGGAAGGCCTCTGTTCCTACCAGGCCTGGTGTATCCAAAAATTGGCTTCCAGGCTGCCTGGCTCTTCATTACGATGTGTTACCAGTACCCCGATCTGTACTATCAACCATCAAGTAAAGGAAAAGAAAACTACAGCCCTTGTGTCATTCAGTGATCTCTTGCGCCCTGAGTCCTGCACCACAAGGTACACGAAGCCTGACATAAACGGGAAGCAGAACCATCCCAGCTGCGTCACTATCAGCCCCAGCATTCTCCTTTAGCAGTGTCGGCCATCTATTGCTGAACACCACAGGTGGCATCACATTAAATCCCATATACATATTCCCCATTTTACGGCACAGCCAGGGCCTGTCCATCCCGGTTCCAAGTACCCTACGGCCCTGGTGGGCGTGTCATTTTGGCATCACGAACAGGATTTCGTAGCCCGGTATTACCGGGTACTGTGTGCCATAGACTTTATTGAACTGTATAATAGCCACAATTACTGTGCCACACGGAGTTCAGAAAGCAGCCCTGACTTGAAAACCCCTGGGAGTTCAATCCATCCTACCTGCAGAGCAGCTGCTTACTACGGTAACAATACCCAGAGCCTGGCTGAAGTTCACTAGGAGTGAAGGAGAGGATCCAGTGGCGGGCGCGGCCACAGCCACCGTAATGCCTTTATCCATGCCATATATCCCAGGGGAGGCCTGACTACCTCAGTACTCAGGGGAGTCGCACACCCTGAGAGACTGCATAGTTTATTCGAAGTGTTCACCCTGTCAGAGAGCCAAAACGTCAGCATCCTTATTGGCCAGCTAACCGATGCGGCCCATAGGGAGGTGAAGGCCTGGCTAGACACAGACAAAAGAACTGTTAAGCAAATCCTGGCCCGGCTGAAGGATACTTTTGACACCCGCACAGCAGCGGAGATTAAAATAACATTTTATGGGTTCAAAAAAAGGGCGCAGGACACTGTGCGAGACTATGCCCTAAACCTGCAAGCCATTAAACAGGTAGACCCCCGACAGTGTGCGAGACAAAGACAGATTGCTAACTGAGCAGTTTACTGAGGGGCTCATGTCTACCGCTCACCGGACACAGCTGCGCATTATGGCCCTGCAAAACCCTGACCTGGACTTCACACGATTTAAAGACTGGGCTATCCGGGTGCTGCGAGAACCAACCCCAAGTGGCACTGCACCACTCCAACGGCCAGCTATCACATACCACCAGGAGGTGGCATCCTTTTCCCCTGCACCCGTGAAGGCCTATGCGCAGACCATAAATAATGACTACGTCTCCAGGTCCAGGAGCTGACCAAGAGTGTGGCTGCACTAACTAAAACCATGCAGTCAATGCAAGTGTCCCCAAAGGAGACTATCCAGCTTGCCTCCATTCCAGATGACATCCCGTGGCGACGACAGAGAAGAATCCCACCGACCAGAGGGAGAGACAGTGAACGCTACGACCAGGACGGATGACCCATCTGTCACCACTGCAACAAGGCAGGGCACATCGCAAGATTCTGTGTCATGATTCTCAATGGCGAGAGAACATAGCCCAGCATATATGAGAACTAGCTCTTGGAAGATGGAAACTATACTGACCATGAACTAAACCTGCCGCACAACTAGAAGTGGCCGGGTAGCATGCCTACGTTTTTTAACCCTAGATGCCCAGCGCCAGCCGGAGAACTACCTAATCCTAGCAGAGGAAAAGACAGTCCTGGCTCACCTCTAGAGAAATTTTCCCAAAAGGCAGACAGAGGCCCCCACATATATTGGCGGTGATTTTAGATGAAATGACAAACGTAGTATGAAAATAGGTTTAGCAAAATCGAGGTCCGCTTTCTAGATAGCAGGAAGACAGAAAGGACACTTTCATGGTCAGCAGAAAACCCTATCAAAACACCATCCAGAAATTCCTTTAAGACTCTAGCATTAACTCATAACACCAGAGTGGCAATTTCCGATCACAAGAGCTTTCCAGACACAGTAACGAAACAGCAGCTGTGAACAGGAACAAAATGCAAAAAACACACAAGGACAAAAGTCCAACTTAGCTGGGAGTTGTCTAGTAGCAGGAACAAGCACAGAAGGCTTCTGATTACATTGTTGACCGGCAAGAAACTGACAGAGGAGCAAGGTTATATAGCGACTCCCACAACCTGATAGGAGCAGGTGAACAGAGGGGATGATGCACACAAGTTCAATTCCACAAGTGGCCACCGGGGGAGCCCAGAATCCAATTTCACAACAGTACCCCCCCCTCAAGGAGGGGGCACCGAACCCTCACCAGAACCACCAGGGCGATCAGGATGAGCCCTATGAAAGGCACGGACAAGATCGGAGGCATGAACATCAGAGGCAGTGACCCAAGAATTATCCTCCTGACCGTATCCCTTCCATTTGACCAGATACTGGAGTCTCCGTCTGGAAACACGAGAGTCTAAGATCTTTTCCACAACGTACTCCAACTCACCCTCAACCAACACCGGAGCAGGAGGCTCAACGGAAGGCACAACCGGTACCTCATACCTGCGCAACAATGACCGATGAAAAACATTATGAATCGAAAAGGATGCAGGGAGGTCCAAACGGAAGGACACAGGGTTAAGAATCTCCAATATCTTGTACGGGCCGATGAACCGAGGCTTAAACTTAGGAGAAGAAACCCTCATAGGGACAAAACGAGAAGACAACCACACCAAGTCCCCAACACAAAGCCGAGGACCAACACGACGACGGCGGTTGGCAAAAAGCTGAGTCTTCTCCTGGGACAACTTCAAATTGTCCACCACCTGCCCCCAAATCTGATGCAACCTCTCCACCACAGCATCCACTCCAGGACAATCCGAAGATTCCACTTGACCGGAGGAAAATCGAGGATGAAACCCCAAATTACAGAAAAACGGGGACACCAAGGTGGCAGAGCTGGCCCGATTATTGAGGGCGAACTCCGCCAAAGGCAAAAAAGCAACCCAATCATCCTGATCCGCAGACACAAAACACCTCAAATATGTCTCCAAGGTCTGATTAGTCCGCTCGGTCTGGCCATTAGTCTGAGGATGGAAAGCAGACGAAAAAGACAAATCTATGCCCATCCTAGCACAGAATGCCCGCCAAAATCTAGACACGAATTGGGTCCCTCTGTCAGAAACGATATTCTCAGGAATACCATGCAAACGAACAACATTTTGAAAAAACAGAGGAACCAACTCGGAAGAAGAAGGCAACTTAGGCAAGGGAACCAGATGGACCATCTTAGAGAAACGGTCACACACCACCCAGATGACAGACATCTTCTGAGAAACAGGCAGATCCGAAATAAAATCCATCGAGATGTGCGTCCAAGGCCTCTTCGGGATAGGCAAGGGCAACAACAATCCACTAGCCCGAGAACAACAAGGCTTGGCCCGAGCACAAACGTCACAAGACTGCACAAAGCCTCGCACATCTCGTGACAGGGAAGGCCACCAGAAGGACCTTGCCACCAAATCCCTGGTACCAAAGATTCCAGGATGACCTGCCAACGCAGAAGAATGAACCTCAGAGATGACTCTACTGGTCCAATCATCAGGAACAAACAGTCTACCAGGTGGGCAACGATCAGGTCTATCCACCTGAAACTCCTGCAAGGCCCGCCGCAGGTCTGGAGAAACGGCAGACAATATCACTCCATCTTTAAGGATACCTGTGGGCTCAGAATTACCAGGGGAGTCAGGCTCAAAACTCCTAGAAAGGGCATCCGCCTTAACATTCTTAGAACCCGGTAGGTACGACACCACAAAATTAAACCGAGAGAAAAACAACGACCAGCGCGCCTGTCTAGGATTCAGGCGCCTGGCAGACTCAAGGTAAATTAAATTTTTGTGGTCAGTCAATACCACCACCTGATGTCTGGCCCCCTCCAGCCAGTGACGCCACTCCTCAAAAGCCCACTTCATGGCCAAAAGCTCCCGATTCCCAATATCATAATTCCGCTCGGCGGGCGAAAATTTACGGGAAAAAAAAGCACAAGGTCTCATCACGGAGCAGTCGGAACTTCTCTGCGACAACACCGCCCCAGCTCCGATTTCAGAAGCGTCGACCTCAACCTGAAAAGGAAGAGCAACATCAGGCTGACGCAACACTGGGGCGGAAGAAAAGCGGCGCTTGAGCTCCCAAAAGGCCTCCACAGCATCAGGGGACCAATCAGCAACATCAGCACCCTTCTTAGTCAAATCAGTCAATGGTTTTACAACATCAGAAAAACCAGCAATAAATCGACGATAAAAGTTAGCAAAGCCCAAAAATTTCTGAAGACTCTTAAGAGAAGAGGGTTGCGTCCAATCACCAATAGCCTGAACCTTGACAGGATCCATCTCGATGGAAGAGGGGGAAAAAATGTATCCCAAGAAAGAAATCTTTTGAACCCCAAAAACACACTTAGAACCCTTCACACACAAGGAATTAGACCGCAAAACCTGAAAAACCCTCCTGACCTGCTGGACATGAGAGTCCCAGTCATCCAAAAAAATCAGAATATCATCCAGATACACAATCATAAATTTATCCAAATAATCGCGGAAAATGTCATGCATAAAGGACTGGAAGACTGAAGGGGCATTTGAAAGACCAAAAGGCATCACCAAATACTCAAAATGGCCCTCGGGCGTATTAAATGCGGTTTTCCACTCATCCCCCTGCTTGATTCGCACCAAATTATACGCCCCACGGAGATCAATCTTAGAGAACCACTTGGCCCCCTTTATACGAGCAAACAAATCAGTAAGCAGTGGTAACGGATATTGATATTTAACCGTGATTTTATTCAAAAGTCGATAATCAATACACGGCCTCAAAGAGCCGTCTTTCTTAGACACAAAGAAAAAACCGGCTCCTAAGGGAGATGACGAAGGACGAATATGTCCCTTTTCCAAGGACTCCTTTATATATTCTCGCATAACAGCGTGTTCAGGCACAGACAGATTAAATAAACGACCCTTAGGGTATTTACTACCCGGAATCAAGTCTATGGCACAATCGCACTCCCGGTGCGGAGGTAGTGAACCAACCTTGGGTTCTTCAAAAACGTCACGAAAGTCAGACAAGAATTCAGGAATCTCAGAGGGAATAGATGATGAAATGGAAACCAAAGGTACGTCCCCATGAGTTCCTTTACATCCCCAGCTTAACACAGACATAGCTCTCCAGTCGAGGACTGGGTTATGAGATTGCAGCCATGGCAATCCCAGCACCAAAACATCATGTAGATTATACAGCACCAGAAAGCGAATAACCTCCTGGTGATCCGGATTAACACGCATAGTCACTTGTGTCCAGTATTGTGGTTTATTACTAGCCAATGGGGTGGAGTCAATCCCTTTCAGAGGTATCGGAGCCTCCAGTGGCTCCAAATCATACCCACAGCGTTTGGCAAAGGACCAATCCATAAGACTCAAAGCAGCGCCAGAGTCGACATAGGCGTCCGCGGTAATAGATGACAAAGAACAAATCAGGGTCACAGATAGAATAAACTTAGACTGTAAAGTGCTAATTGAAACAGACTTGTCAGGCTTCTTAGTACGCTTAAAGCATGCTGATATAACATGAGTTGAATCACCACAATAGAAGCACAACCCATTTTTTCGTCTAAAATTCTGCCGCTCGCTTCTGGACAGAATTCTATCACATTGCATATTTTCTGGCGTTTTCTCAGTAGACACCGCCAAATGGTGCACAGGTTTGCGCTCCCGCAGACGCCTATCGATCTGAATAGCCATCGTCATGGACTCATTCAGACTCGCAGGCACAGGGAACCCCACCATAACATCCTTAATGGCATCAGAGAGACCTTCTCTGAAAATCGCCGCCAGGGCGCACTCATTCCACTGAGTAAGCACAGACCATTTGCGGAATTTTTGGCAGTATATTTCAGCTTCATCTTGCCCCTGAGACAAGGACATCAAGGCCTTTTCCGCCTGAAGCTCTAAATGAGGTTCCTCATAAAGCAACCCCAAGGCCAGAAAAAACGCATCCACATTGAGCAACGCAGGATCCCCTGGTGCCAATGCAAAAGCCCAGTCTTGAGGGTCGCCCCGGAGCAAGGAAATTACAATCCTGACCTGCTGTGCAGGGTCTCCGGCAGAGCGAGACTTCAGGGACAAAAACAATTTGCAATTATTTTTAAAATTTTGAAAGTGAGATCTATTCCCCGAGAAGAATTCAGGCAAAGGAATTCTAGGCTCAGACATAGGTGTATGAACAACAAAATCTTGCAAATTTTGTACCTTTGTGGCGAGATTATTCAAACCTGTAGCTACACTCTGAAGATCCATTTGAAACAGGTGAACACAGAGCCATTCAAGGATTAGAAGGAGAGAAAGAGAGGGGCTGCAGTATAGGCAGACTAGCAAGTGATTCAATTAAGAGCACACTCAGAACTAGAGGAAAAAAAAAAAAAATTGTAGCAGACTTCTTTTTTCTCTCCTTTCTCAGCCAGTAAATTAACCCTTTTTTGGGCCGGTCAAACTGTCATGATTCTCAATGGCGAGAGAACATAGCCCAGCATATATGAGAACTAGCTCTTGGAAGATGGAAACTATACTGACCATGAACTAAACCTGCCGCACAACTAGAAGTGGCCGGGTAGCATGCCTACGTTTTTTAACCCTAGATGCCCAGCGCCAGCCGGAGAACTACCTAATCCTAGCAGAGGAAAAGACAGTCCTGGCTCACCTCTAGAGAAATTTTCCCAAAAGGCAGACAGAGGCCCCCACATATATTGGCGGTGATTTTAGATGAAATGACAAACGTAGTATGAAAATAGGTTTAGCAAAATCGAGGTCCGCTTTCTAGATAGCAGGAAGACAGAAAGGACACTTTCATGGTCAGCAGAAAACCCTATCAAAACACCATCCAGAAATTCCTTTAAGACTCTAGCATTAACTCATAACACCAGAGTGGCAATTTCCGATCACAAGAGCTTTCCAGACACAGTAACGAAACAGCAGCTGTGAACAGGAACAAAATGCAAAAAACACACAAGGACAAAAGTCCAACTTAGCTGGGAGTTGTCTAGTAGCAGGAACAAGCACAGAAGGCTTCTGATTACATTGTTGACCGGCAAGAAACTGACAGAGGAGCAAGGTTATATAGCGACTCCCACAACCTGATAGGAGCAGGTGAACAGAGGGGATGATGCACACAAGTTCAATTCCACAAGTGGCCACCGGGGGAGCCCAGAATCCAATTTCACAACAATTCTGTAATTTAAACAAGCAACCCCTGAGGCAGAGAGCCAACCCCCAGGAGTAAAACTACTGGGCCCACAAAGCTGGCGAGAGAAGTACGTGGGAGGACGGCCGGTCCTGCCCGTTGTGCTTGATGGCATCCTGATGAACGCTTTATTGGACACCGGCTCCCAGGTGACAATGATGCCATATATCCTTTTTAAACAGTATTGGGCTGATTCAGACATTACTCGCAGTCCAGATGAACACTTTAACATCCTTGCCTCAGGTGCGGTATAAGGAGGTGACCATCAAGGTTGGCCGAGTAGAATTGCAGTCGCAAGGTTTGATTATAGTTAATATTGACAGACAAGAATGCCATCCTATGATTACTCTAGGCACCAATGTAATAGAGAATTGTCTTGGAAAAATTATTGTTTTGTTGCAACAGGTAGCTGAGACCGCCAGTTCCAGACAGCAGCATGTCCTGCAAAAGGAACTCAGAGCCCTGATGCAGAGACAACAGGTAGAGCTGTCTGGTGGAGAAGTCGGCAGTGTCAGAGTGAGTGATCCATTCCCCATTGCAATATTCCCTAGGAGTGAAATGTTGATTTGGTGTTTGGCAGCAATAGGCCTCAGAGGTCAAGACTACCAGGCTCTGGTAGAACCCGTGTACTCTGATAGTAGACCCACCATCCTGGCAGGTAGAGGGGTAGTCGATTTCGGCAAGGGGAGGGTACCAAAGGGAATCCAGATTTGTGGGGAGAAAGAGTTCCATTTACCTCGGTATGCCACCCTTGCTAAGCTGTTCGCTGTCAGTAAAAATGCAATAAAGGCTGTGGAACCCTTGCTTCAGTCCAACCAGGTGGAGGACAATGGCTCTGATGGGCAGCTGGAGGATTGGTGTCAGAAGCTACACATAGGTACAGACTCCACCCCATCGCACCAAAAGCATGGGGTTTACCAAGTGGTTCAAGAATATGAGTAGGTCTTTAGCAAACACCCTGTTAGGGCTAGCGGAAAGCACCAAATGAATATATAGATTTTATTATGATAGATGCGTTCGCAGCCCGGGGTCCACCGTGCAGGAGAACCTGCTGCCAGCAAATAGGAGAACTAAATGGCGGTGTTAGCTAACTCTGTTACTTCACAGAGCAGCCGTGAACTCAAAGCACTGCGCCCTGTTAGACTCCACAGAGGCACAGGCTAACTGCCTAAACAAGAGCAGTCAGTGGTCATGCATGCGCACGAAACTCCTCGCCGGAGGTGCCAGCATTCTAGGGGCTTATTTCGGCCAGGTCCCTGAATACCCAAGCATACAAACTCCTCGCCGGAGGTGCCAGCATTCTAGGGGCTTATTTCAGCCGGGTCCCTGAACTTACTCATACAAGACCACACTGGCGCAAAGTACATAAATAAAGAGCAATACTAGCGCATGGCCGTGTGGCCATGCGAGCCTTAAATAGTTGCAGCACGTACAGGACCTTCCAAAAAGGACCAATGAGAGGCTGCCACAGAGCGTGAGCACCTACAGGACCTTAGCTGCAGTGTCTGATCATGTGACCCTCGATCTCCACTGAGAGATCTTACTCTGGGCATGCTCAGAACGAGAAAAGCAGGACTTAGTCCCAGAAGCGTCTGCTCACCGCTGCCCAGCACTGACTTCAATGGCAGAAGCAGGAAAAGCAGCAGTAACTCTCTGTACAGAGTCAGACTGATAGAGATGCTGGGACCGACGTCTCCGCTGAGCAGACTCCACTGCAGCAGGAGAAGAATGGGAGACCGCAGCGGAGATGGCCTGAGATTCCCCCTGTGCAGGGACGGGAACTCGAACCCTAACACACCCTCTAGTCTTTGGGCAGGTAAAAGGGGTTCAACATCGTATCCCCACCAGAGATCATCTGCCCATTAAAGAGAGGTACCGGCCTGTACCCCCTGCTCACTATCAATGTGCCAAGGGTATGTTACGGGAGATGAAGGAGGCTGGGGCAATCAGAGATAGTTGTAGCCCCTGGGCAGCTCTGTTAGTTCTCGTTAGAAAGAAAGATGGTACAATGAGGATGTGTGTTGACTACAGGCAGATTAACCACATTACACATAAAGATGCCTACCCATTACCACAAATTGAGGAATCATTAGCTGCACTGAGATCCGCTAATTATTTCTCCACCTTAGATTTCACCAGTGGGTATTGGCAGGTTCCCGTGGCTGAAGCAGACAAAGAGAAGACAGCGCTTGCGACATCAATGGGGCCTCTGCGAGTTCAGCGGTTAATGGAATCCTGCCTAGGACATAAAAACTTTGAAACCGTTTTGTTGTATCAGGACGATGTCATTGTCTATTCAAAGACGTACGAAGAACACCTGGAGCACCTGGCCGAGGTGTTTGAGGCCTTATCGGGTTTTGGACTGAAAGTAAAGCAGTCCAAGTGCCACCCGTTGAAGCCCAAGGTGCAGTGCCTAGGTCACGTGGTAAGCGCCAAAGGTGTGGCACCAGACCCTGAAAAAGTCACCGAGATCAAGGACTGACCAAGACACTCCACTATCAAGGAAGTGTGGCAGTTCCTCGGGCTGGTAGGTTACTACAGGAGATTCATAAAGGGCTTCACCAAGATAGCGATACCCATGCAGGACCTCTTAATAGGCCAGTCCAAGAAGGCCAAGAACTCCGTTCGAGTGGAGTAAAAGAGACGAAGAATCCTTGACTCGGTTGAAGATGGCTCTTACGGAAGAACGAAGTCCTGGCCCACCCCAACTATTGCCAACCCTTTATACTAAATACGGACGCCAGCGACGTGGGATTGGGAGCAGTGCTGTCCCAGGTACAGCAAGGCAAAGAGAGTGATTGCCTATGCCAGTAGGAAGCTTCATCCCACGGAAAGGAACCGCGACAACTATAGTTCCTTTAAACTGGAGTTTCTCACCATAGTCTGGGCAGTAACGGAGCGCTTCAAGCACTACCGGGCTTCAGCAAAGTTTACCATTTATACAGATAATAATCCGCTGATTCACCTTGAAACGACGAAGCTAGGTGCATTGAAGCAGCGATGAATGGCTTGGCTGTCCAATTACGAGTTTACCATCAAATACCAGCCTTCCACCGCCCCGGTGCGGCCAAGTGCTCCCACTGCGTGGGGGACAAGCGTTATGCCATGCAAGAGGCAACAATTAACCCATTGCCCGACCATGGATGGGCAGAAATGCAGGACAGCGATCCGGCAGTCCGCCTAGTAAAGGAATTGCTGACACAAGCTGATTCGCACCCTGGTCCAGATGCTCCACAAGAGACCCAACAGTTGTGGAAGAAGAAGGGCAAGCTGTTCATCTATGAGGGGAAGCTGTGTCAGAGAAGCGTCAACTCCCAAACCCACGAACTGGTCTGGCAGGTGGTAGTCCCGAAGCGGGATGCGCCAATGGTCTTAGAAGTGTACCACGATGGAGCAGGACACTTCGGGTGGAAGACGTTGAAAGTCCTGCTACATGAGCGATTCTACTGGGTTGGCATGCGGAAAGCAATCGAGAGATGGTGTCGAGAATGTGGTCCATGCAACCTGAGACGGAAAGACTGTGATAGCCAGAGGGCTCCCCTACAGCTCATAGTCATCAATCGCTTGTGCTTGGACAACGTGAAACTGGCCCCAAGCCAGTCAGGCTTTGTCTACACCTTCACCATAGTAGACCACTACTCCCTATTCCTGGTTGTAGTGCCAGTGAAGGATCAGATGGCAGCCAAAGCATTTCAACAACACTTTCGTTGCTGGCATGGTTACCCTGAACAAGTGCTTACCGACCAAGGCCCAGCCTTTGCAACAGAAGTGTTCCAGGAGTTCTGTAACCTGTACGGCTGCAACGAAATAAGAACCATGCCATATCATCCCTAGATCAATGGGTTATGCGAAAAAATGAACCAGGTAGTAATAGACCCGTTGAAGACTCTGCCCCTGGAAGAGCATAGCCTATGGCCAAAGAAGTTACCGGATTTGGTAGACTTATTTAACCACATCCCGGTGAACTCCACCAACTGTACACCCGCCTACCTGATTAGGGCAAGACCTGGCAAGTTACCCATTGACTTGGACATGGGAGTTTTAATGCCTGAGACGACATCATCAGATGCAGATTGGGATACGGAGCGGCAGCAGCAATATCACAAGGTGCAAGAATGTGTAGAGAAAAGTTTGTCCCAGGCAAGAGAGAGGCAGGAAAGAAATTATAATCAGCATGCCCCCTGCAGTTCCCTTGTCACCTGGAGAACAGGTACTCAAAAGGAAGATATGATTTCACAAACTAGACAGCCAGTGGGAGGCTGAGCCATACACCATTTTACCTTCAGACTTTGATAACACCAAGGTGTGCCTCAGCAGTAAAGATGGAAGAGAAACCTCAGCGGCAGTGTTGAGGGATCATCTAGAACAATGTCCTGGCCAACTAAAGGAAAGGATTGAAGACCAAGACATTCCTCAGCCAATGGAAGAGGTGGAGGAAAAGATCAGCGCTGTACTCGGCGAGCTCCCTCCAAATTGGACAAGGGTGAACCAGGCCATAGTCGTGCCCATTTTGACCTTTCCCTAGCTAGTAGTGCCAGAAAGAGATGAGACTCAATTTTCCAGTACACTATACGGCAAAATCAATGATGTTACTCAAAAGTACAACTCATTTTGCAAAAACAAGCCCTCACACAGCTATATTGATGGAAAAATATAAAAAGATATGGCTCTCTGAAAAAGGGAAGCAGAAAATGAAAAAATGAATTTGGGCAGGTTCTCACTTTGCAGATTTTGCTGTGGATTTTTCCGCAGCGGATTTTGAAAAACCGCATTGAAAAACCGCTGCGGTTTTCGCTGCAGATTTTCCAGCGGTTTCTTCTGCGGATTCCTCTGCGGGTTTTCAACAGCACTTTCCTATTGGTGCATGTTGAAAACCGCTGTGGAATCCGCAGAAAGAAGTGACATGCTCCTTCTTTTTTTCCGCAGCAATTCCGCGCGGTTTTTAAAGGGATTTTCCGCAAAGTGGGAACAGCGGTTTTTGTTTTCCATAGGGTAACATTGTACTGTACCCTGCATGGAAAACTGCTGCGGATCCGCAGCGTCAAATCCGCAGCAAAAAACGCAAAGTGTGAACATCGTGTATGAAGGGGTTAAAATTGCTGTTGAAAGAAGGCACCCTTAAAATATGAGAGACCTGGAGCAGTTTGCAGTGGTCCATAATTCCAGTTGCGAGGTATAAGAAGCTTGTGGATAGTTATAGGAAGCAAATGATTGCAGTTATTTATTCCAAAGGCTGTGCAACCAAATATTACGTTGAGGGTGCCAACAATTTTGTACAGCGTATTTTTGGGGATTTGTCTGAAATTGTTTCCAATTTGTCTTTTTTTTGCTCCATTTTTTTGTGTTATTCCAATACACAACAAAGGAAATAAACATGTGTTTAACAAAATGTGTAATTGCAATAATTTTCCTGGAGAAATACTTCATTTTCTGGAACAATTTCAAGAGTGGCAACACTTTGGGCCATGACTGATATGACATGTTCACTAGTTGAGTTTTTGGTCAGTATTTTATTCTGTAAGCCAAAACCAGGAGTGGGACAATCAGAGGAAAAGTATAGTAGAAACAGGTAACCACTTCTTTATTTATCACCCACTTCTGATTTTGGCTTACAAATACTGATGTTTAATACTGACCTAATAATGAGCATGGCCTAAGGCTTCTTTCACACTTCAGTTTTTTGGCGTCAGTCACTTCCGACACAATAGTTGAAAAAACGGATGTAACGGATCCGTTTTTTTGACGGATCCGTTACTCAGGGGTTGTATATAGTTTTTGGAGCATGCGCAATTGAAAAAAATTGAAAAAACGGATTGGGGCGACGGATCCGCTGAAATGACGGTCGCGACGGATCCGTTGCCCATAGCTGGCCATTCTATGAAATGACGGACGCGACGGATCCGTCGCGATCCGCCATTTCAACGCAGACAAAAAACGTTGCAATGACCGTCAATGTCTAGATGACGTCCGCCAAATTTTGACGGATCCGTCGCATGACGGATGGAATGGATGACCATCCGTCACAATCCGTCGCTAATGCAAGTCTATGGGGGAAAAAACGGATCCGTCGAAAAAAAAAAACAGATCCGTTTTTTGAGGAAAATGGCGGATTTAGACTGACGCCAAACAACTGAAGTGTGAAAGAGGCCTAAGACTCAATAGGTAGAAGAACTCCTGTGTTTGGCAGGGCAAAGGTTGTTGCACTGATACCAGTATGTGTGGTATGGTGGCAAATAGCTGCACTCTGGAATTTGTGGTGGAGGAGTGAGAGGCAGAGCCAGGGCCATAGTCGTGGCTGAGTATATCTGTTTAACCCCTTAACGACCGCCGATACGTCTTTTAATGGCGGCAGTTAAGGGTACTTAAACCATAGCACCGTTGATTAACGGCGCTGTGGAAAAAGTGAATAGCGCCCCCTAGAGTTGGATTTTCTCTGGGGTCTCGGTTGCCGGGGGTAGCCGAGATCCCAGAGAACATGATTCGGGGGGTTTTAACTGACCCCCGAGTTGCGATCGCCGGTAATTAACCGTTTACCGTCGATCGCAAAAAAAAACAAAACACGATTTCCCTTTTAATTTCTCTGTCCTTCGTTGTGATTGCACATCAGAGGACAGAGAAATGGGGTCCCCGATAGCCCCCCAATACTCACCTGTCTCCCCCGGTGCTCCTCGTGGCTCCCGATGGGCGCTGCCATCTTTTTCCGGCAAAAAAATGGCGGGCGCATGCGCAGTGCGCCCGCCGGCCGGCACCTGGAGGATCTTTGGGGTCTTGGCTGCCGGGGGTAGCCGAGACCCCAAAGAACATGATCGGGGTCGGTTTTTACCGACCCCTGTTTTACGATCACCGGTAATTAACTGTTTACCGGCGGTCGCAAAAAAAAAAAAAAGCGATCTGTCATTCTCTGTCCTCTGATGTGATCGCACATCAGAGGACAGAGAAATAGGGGGATTCGGGGACCTTATCATACTTACCGGTGTCCCTGGGTCCTCCTGCATCCCCCGTCTTCTTCATCGGGAAGAAAATGGTGGGCGCATGCGCAGTGCGCCCGCCATCTGCCGCCCGGCAGGAGAGAGGAGTTGGGGCTAAAATTAGGGTTAGGGTTGGGGCTAAATTTAGGGTTAGGGTTAGGGCTAGGGTTAGGGCTAGGGTTAGGCTTCTTTCACACTTGCGTCGGTACGGGGCCGTCGCAATGCGTCGGCCCGACGTACCGACGCACGTTGTGAAAATTGTGCACAACGTGAACAGCGGATGCAGTTTTTCAATGCATCCGCTGCCCAGTCTATGTACTGGGGAGGAGGGGGCAGAGTTACGGCCATACATGCGTGGAAATGGCGGGCACGACGTACAAAAAAAAGGTTACATTTAACTTTTTTTGTGACGACGGTCCGCCAAAACACAATGGATCCAGTGCACGACAGACGCGACGTATGGCCATCCGTTGGCAATACAACTCTATGGGCAAAAAAGGCATCCTGTGGGCACATTTGCAGGATCCGTTTTTTGTCCAAAACGACGGATTGCGACAGATGCCACATGACACAAGTGTGAAAGTAGCCTTAGGGCTAGGGTTAGGGTTGGGGCTAAAGTTAGGGCTAAGGTTAGGGTTAAATTTAGGGTTAGGGTTGGGGCTAAATTTAGGGTTAGGGTTAGGGCTAAAGTTAGGGTTAGGGCTAGAGTTGGGGTTAAAATTAGGGTTAGGGCTAGGGTTAGGGTTGGGGCTAAAGTTAGGGTTAGGGTTGGGGCTAAAGTTAGGGTTAGAGTTGGGATTAGGGTTAGGGTTTGGATTAGGGTTGGTATTAGGATTAGGGTTGGCATTAGGGTTACGTTTGGGATTAGGGTTAGGTTTGGGATTAGGGTTAAGGTTAGGGTTGGGATTAGGGTTAGGGGTGTATTGGGATTAGGGTTAGATTTGAGGTTAGGGTTGAGATTAGGATTAGGGGTGTGTTGGATTTAGGGTTTTGATTAGGGTTATGGTTAGGGTTGAGATTGGGGTTGTTTTGGGGTTAGGGTTGTGATTATCGTTAGGGTTGTGATTAGGATTATGGATCGGGTTGGGATTAGGGTTAGGGGTGTGTTGGGGTTAGGGTTGGATTTAGAATTGGGGGTTTCCACTGTTAGGTACATCAGGGGGTCTCCAAACACGACAGCCAATTTTGCGCTCAAAAAGTCAAATGGTGCTCCCTCCCTTCTGAGCTCTGCCGTGAGCCCAAACAGTGGTTTACCCCCACATATGGGGCATCAGCGTACTCGGGATAAATTGGACAACTTTTGGGGTCCAATTTCTCTTGTTACCCTTGTGAAAATAAAAACTTGGGGGCTAAAAAATCTTTTTTGTAAAAAATAAAAATATTTTTTATTTTCACGACTCTGCCTTATAAACTTCTGTGAAGCACTTGGGCATTCAAAGTTCTCACCACATATCTAGATAAGTTCCTTGGGGGGTCTAGTTTCCAAAATGGGGTCACTTGTGAGGGGTTTCTACTGTTTAGGTACATCAGGGGCTCTGCTGTTGTGAATTCTGCTCTTGGGCTCCCTCCGGTGGTTGTTGGTGGTAGTGCAGTTGTCTTGGGGTTGTAATCCTGGGCAGGTGTTTCTGCTGATTTCAGCTCTACTAGGTATTTAGGTTTGCAGGATCCATGAGTCCTTGCCAGTTGTCCATTGTTTTTGGAGGGATTGCATCTCTCTCTGGTTCCTCATGCCCTGCTGCCAATTCAGCTAAGATAAGTGTCTGTTTTTTTGTCTCTGTGCACACATGCAGTGTGCTTGTCAATTCAGTGCAATTCATTGTGTTTTTGTCCAGCTTAGACTTTGTTTGGATTTTTCAGTCATGCTGGATTCTCAGGAGATGCAGATATACTTTCTATGTCTTTAGTTAGATGTAGAATATTTGTATTATCTGCTGTGGATATTTTTAGGATTTTAATACTGACCGCTTAGAATTCTGTCCTATCCTTTTCTATTTAGCTAGAAGTGCCTCTTTGCTAAATCCTGTTTTTCTGCCTGCGTGTGTCTTTCCTCTTATACTCACAGTCAATATTTGTGGGGGGCTGCCTATCCTTTGGGGTCCTGCCCTGAGGCAAGATAGAATTCCCATTTCCATCTATAGGGGTATTTAGTCCTCCGGCTGTGTCGAGGTGTCTAGGACGTGTTAGGTACATCCCACGGCTACTTCTAGTTGCGGTGTTAGTTTAGGGTTTGCGGTCAGTACAGGTACCACCTACTCCTGAGAAAGTCTCTCATGCGGCTCCAAGGTCACCGGATCATAACAGTACAACTGGCCAACAATGAGTTAAATGCATCTCAGAAGAAAGGAAGAAAGAGCAATTTTTTTCTGTAGCCTGCTTTGTCTTTTCTTCCCTCTTTTCCTCTGGGTGACTGAGGAGTCTTGTGCTAGCATGGATGTTCAGGGATTAGTTTCTCGTGTAGACCAGCTTGCTGCTAGGGTACAGGGTATTTCTGATTATATTGCTCAGACTCTGCTTTTAGAGCCTAGGATTCCTACTCCTGATTTGTTTTTTGGGGACAGGTCCAAATTTTTGAGTTTTAAAAACAACTGTAAACTGTTTTTTGCTCTGAAGCCTCGTTCCTCTGGTGATCCCATTCAGCAGGTTAAAATTGTCATCTCCCTGCTGCATGGCGACCCTTAGGATTGGGCATTTTCCCTCGAATCTGGGAATCCGGCCTTGCTTAATGTAGATGCCTTTTTTCAGGCTCTAGGATTATTATATGATGAACCAAATTCTGTGGATCAAGTGGAGAAGACCTTGTTGGCCCTGTCTCAGGGTCAAGAAGCGGCCGAATTGTATTGTCAGAAATTTAGAAAATGGTCTGTGCTGACTAAATGGAATGAGGATGCTTTGGCGGCAATTTTCAGAAAGGGTCTTTCTGAATCTGTTAAAGATGTTATGGTGGGGTTTCCCACGCCTGTTGGTCTGAGTGATTCTATGTCTCTGGCCATTCAGATTGATCGGCGCTTGCGGGAGCGCAGAACTGTGCGCGCTGTGGCGTAGTCTTCAGAGCAGATGCCTGAGCCTATGCAGTGTGATAGGATTCTGTCTAGAACGGAACAACGAGGATTCAGACGTCAGAATAGGTTGTGTTTTTATTGTGGCGATGCTTCTCATGTCATTTCAGTCTGCCCAAAGCGTACAAAGAGAATCACTAGTTCAGTTACCATCGGAACTGTACAACCTAAATTTCTGTTATCTGTGACCTTGATCTGCTCATTGTCGTCATTTTCTGTCATGGCGTTTGTGGATTCAGGCGCCGCTTTGAACTTAATGGACTTTGAATTTGCCAGGCGTTGTGGTTTCCCCTTGCAGTTTTTGCAGAACCCTATTCCTTTAAGGGGCATTGATGCTACACCTTTGGCTAAAAATAAACCCCAGTTTTGGACACAGGTGACCATGTGCATGGCGCCAGCCCATCAGGAAGATTGTCATTTTCTGGTGTTGCATAATTTGCATGATGTTATTGTGCTGGGTTTTCCATGGTTGCAGATACATAATCCTGTGTTGGATTGGAAGTCTATGTCTGTGACTAGTAGGGGTTGTCAGGGGGTTCATAATGACGTTCCTGTGATGTCAATATCCTCTTCCTCCTCTTCTGAAGTTCCAGAGTTTTTGTCTGATTTTCAGGATGTATTCGATGAGCCCAAGTCCATTTCCCTTCCACCGCATAGGGACTGTGATTGTGCTATTGACTTGATTCCAGGCTGTAAGTTTCCTAAGGGCCGACTTTTCAACCTGTCTGTGCCTGAACATACCGCCATGCGGAGTTATGTTAAGGAGTCTTTGGAGAAAGGGCATATTCGGCCATCTTCTTCACCGTTGGGAGTGGGATTTTTTTTTGTTGCTAAGAAGGATGGCTCCTTGAGACCCTGTATTGATTATCGCCTCTTGAATAAGATCACGGTCAAGTTTCAATACCCTTTACCTTTGCTTTTCAATTTGTTTGCCAGGATTAAGGGGGCTAGTTGGTTTACTAAAATTGACCTTCGGGGGGCATATAATCTTGTTCGTATTAAGCAGGGTGACGAATGGAAAACTGCGCTTAATACGCCCGAAGGCCATTTTAATACCTTGTGATGCCATTCGGGCTCTCTAATGCTCCATCTGTTTTTCAGTCCTTCATGCATGATATCTTCCGGAATTATCTTGATGAATTCATGATTGTATATTTGGATGACATCTTAATTTTTTCCGATGATTGGGAGTCTCATGTGAAACAGGTCAGGATGGTATTTCAGATCCTTCGTGATAATGCTTTGTTTGTGAAGGGGTCTAAGTGTCTCTTTGGAGTGCAGAAGGTTTCTTTTTTGGGCTTCATTTTTTCTCCCTCATCTATAGAGATGGATCCGGTTAAGGTTCAGGCCATTCATGATTGGATTCAGCCCACATCCGTGAAGAGCCTTCAGAAATTTTTGGGCTTTGCTAATTTTTATCACCGTTTCATTGCTAACTTCTCCAGTGTGGTTAAACCCCTGACCGATTTGACGAAGAAAGGCGCTGATGTAACGAATTGGTCCTCTGTGGCTGTCTCTGCCTTTCAGGAGCTTAAACGCCGATTTACTTCTGCTCCGGTGTTGCGTCAGCCAGATGTTTCTCTTCCGTGTCAGGTTGAGGGTGACGCTTCTGAGATTGGGGCAGGGGCCGTTTTGTCTCAGAGGAATTCTGATGGTTCCTTGATGAAACCGTGTGCCTTCTTTTCCCGTAAATTTTCGCCTGCTGAACGCAATTATGATGTCGGCAATCGGGAGTTGTTGGCTATGAAGTGGGCGTTTGAGGAATGGCGACATTGGCTTGAGGGAGCCAAGCACCGTATTGTGGTCTTGACCGATCATAAAAATCTGATTTACCTCGAATCTGCCAAACGGCTGAATCCTAGACAGGCTCGATGGTCCCTGTTTTTCTCCTGTTTTGATTTCGTGGTCTCGTATCTTCCGGGTTCTAAGAATATTAAGGCTGATGCCCTATCTAGGAGTTTTTTGCCTGATTCTCCTGAGGTACTTGAGCCGGTCGGCATTCTGAAGGAAGGGGTGGTCCTTTCTGCCATTTCCCCTGATTTGCGACGGGTTCTGCAGGAATTTCAGGCTGACAAACCTGACCGCTGTCCAGTGGGGAAATTGTTTGTTCCTGATAGATGGACTAGTAGAGTGATTTCTGAGGTTCATTGTTCTGTGTTGGCTGGCCATCCTGGTATTTTTGGTACCAGAGATTTGGTTGGTAGGTCCTTTTGGTGGCCTTCTTTGTCGCCTGATGTGCGTTCTTTTGTGCAATCTTGTGGGACTTGTGCGCGGGCCAAGCCTTGTTGTTCCCGTGCTAGTGGGTTGCTTTTGCCTTTGCCGGTCCCTGAGAGGCCCTGGACGCATATTTCTATGGATTTTATTTCAGATCTTCCGGTTTCCCAGAGGATGTCGGTTATCTGGGTGGTTTGTGACCGGTTTTCTAAGATGGTTCATTTGGTGTGCAGCGCCCCAGAGTCCTGGTCGTTGCAGTACTGTGGCTCCGCCACTATGGGGAGCCATGGTGCGTCCGATGGCACTGAAGGAGTTCATCTGATCAGGTATCACAGACACCAATAGATTTCACAGCCGGGCCTCTGGGGGGAGCTAAGGGTTCTATTCATTAGGCCACTCCCCACCATAGTGGGTAAACTGGGGGTCAGGCAGGAAGTTAGAGGAGAAAGCTGACTGGATTGGACGAAGCAACACCTAGTGGCAGAGGGTGTTGTGGAGGAAGAGACAGTAGGGTCTCTGTCAGGGGTGGGATCCTGACAGAGGCTTGGCATTGAAAAGAACGAACGGGTCCGCGCCAGCTCCGGGAAGCGGCGGGACCCAAGAAAGGACTAGAAGCGAGATAGATTGTGCTGAGTGAGAAACGAGATCAAGCAATAGGAGAATACCAGTAGGGGTCGTGCTGTAAGACCGGAGCAACATCCTACTGAGGCGCACTACCGGCGGCCGGAACGCCGAGGGAGTATTTCATTAGACAGCTTCAAGCAATACTCTAAACAGCGGCAGGACAGTCAGTCTCAGGCAGGCTGTCTCACCTAAATCACCTATGAAGTCTTGGGAGGCAATTGTGGGAGAGGGGCGTCTCTAAGGTCCTGGAAGAACTCCAGGCCTACCCGACAAACGGGTGCCGTTCTAACTGTAACATCAGGAAGGGATGGAAGATTAGCAGAAGATCAGTTAATCGAGTTGTGAGGGAACACGAGAAACAGACACAACGGTTGTGGGGTACTTTCCGTAAGCATAGCAGGGAAGGACTACAACACATAGCGCTAAGAAGGAAGGCACCGATTTCCACCTGTGAAGTGAACTCTGGAGGTGCCATTGGACCGGCCGGACTTGCGCAGCCTGGTGAACCGTATTCTGGACTGAGGACTCAGAGATCTCCAGTAAAGAGGTAAAGAGACTGCAACCTGGTGTCCTCGTTATTTACCCCGACCTGCACCCCACAACTGCACCACCAACATCCACACCTATCATTCACTGTGCGCCCCACGGCAGGGTCACGGGCCGGGGCCTAGCCGCCGTGACAACCCCAGAAGCAGAGACTCAGAGGCCCGGTACCGGGTACCCCTCGGCCCTGCGGCAGTGGGGGCGCTACAACTTGGCGTCACGAACAGGATCTACTTAAGCCTGAAGAATCAGGTCATGTGTGCCTTGGAACTGAGATTTGTTGTGCTAGGACTGTATTATGTTGCAAAGACTGTGCTATGACCTTCCCCGCCAAAACCGTCGCCATTACAATAATATGTGGCGCGCAGGGAACATGGGGCGTGTCATCGTGGGCGTAGCTTGGAAGAGTGGCGCGAAAATGGAACCCACCCCTCACAGATACTACTATGTTCAGAAGATATGCCCATCAAGGGGAAGGGCCCGCCTCCTAGTGTGGGATGGTGGAGGAGAGAAAGGTCGCCCTCCGGACGGGGAGGGGCAAGAACTTCTGGAGACCACGAGGCAGAATCCGATTGGCAGCATGGAGCGCGGAAGTCACCCCGGGGAGGGAGAGAAGACCTCTGCCAGGTTCTACCAATGGGAGCCGGCGGAGTCCTTACCAGGTTGCGCTAATCAGGAAATCCTCGGGGCAGAAGTGGAGGAGCTGTGTCGGCAGTTCCGGAGCCTGTGCCAGCGAGCAACCACCCCTAGCGTGGAGGCGCACCTTGTGGAAGGACATCCAGGCCGGGATCTCTATCCAGGGGACCGAGTTAAGTATACCTGCCACTGGGGAGATAAAGGGTGGTATGCCTTGCATGTACGTAAATACAAGCCGTAAATATTCCCCCGATCTCCTTGTGTGCCAGATGCTTGCGGACCATCACCCCAAGGAGAACTGTGAGTACCCAGACCCCAATCCGGGGTGCGGACGCCCTTTATGTGGTGGCAGGAGGAGAGCGGTACTCGCGGAAACCGCCCCCAGACTTGGAAGGTTAAACCTCGATACCATGAGTATGTATATAGTTACCATTTCCTGCTGCTGCTAAACCCGCTCAGGGTAAACTCTTAAAGGGATCCCTTTGTTGACCCGGGATCCCTATTGTCTTGTTTTCTTGTTTGTTTTCCAAGTTTTTGCACAAAGTTTACAGAACTGCTGAAATCATGAACAGTGCATGATCCGAACTTTTTGTATATAGTTTGCACCTTATTAAAGGCGCTCCCTACTGGTTTTACTTAAAGAAAGACTCTTTGCGAAGATACCGCACTGGAACCTTTGCTGAGTATGGACTGGTAGCTTGAGAAGACGCGCTACCTCACAGAGATTTGGTCCCCTCTTAAAGGGGATGTTCATTTGTCGCGTTTCGATAGTAATATTGCTTAAGACAAGTAGCAATATTGTTGATGAGAGAAAAGTGATGATAATGTTTGTACGAGAAAGTTATATGTGTTTAATTAGTTAAATGTGAAGAAATACTGATGATGTGCTCTGAGAATTAAAAGGTGAAAGATAGAAGAAGGATGCAGTGGGCCCGTAGAGATAGATGTGGTGTTCAGCATGCAAGAAAGGAAGAAAGATAATGAGAAGGCTTAATGTTCGATAGAAGATGTTTAGATAATGTTGATAGATAGTTAGGATAGAAGGTAAACCCTGAGTCCTCATAGGAGTCATGTAGAGATGACTTAGTACTCTTAAACTGAAAGTAATGTTATGTTCTATACTGTGTATAGTAGTTGAAAAGGCAGTAGGCCCTGGCTGAACGGGGCGGTCCTGTAACAGAAAGGAGAGGCAGTAGGTCTGGTGCCGATAGGACAGGCGGTCCTGCAGATTTAAAGAAGGCGAATGGGAAAGTTAAAATACCTTATAATGTGATTATAGGAAGGTCTTTAGTGGATTTAGAGTGTGAATCCTTAAAGGCAATGTTAAATTATTGTTCAACAATTTTGTACTTAGTAGAATACCCGGTTGGGTAACAGGAGTTATTTATAGCCTGTAATTTATAATGTTAACCATGTTTGTAACGTTCAAGTGTCCTCACCTCCCATAAAGGGAAGCTCTGTTCAAGTATACTTATTATTATTTGCACTCAACAAAAATTGTATGTCTTTTTGCTAACCTGTATTGTTGTTTTCTTCCCAGTCCCGGAGTACTGTGTTTAACCAGGGGGGAGTGCAGCGCCCCAGAGTCCTGGTCGTTGCAGTACTGTGGCTCCACCACTATGGGGAGCCATGGTGCGTCCGATGGCACTGAAGGAGTTCATCTGATCAGGTATCACAGACACCAATAGATTTCAGTGCTGTTCTAACTGTAACATCAGGAAGGGACGGAAGATTAGCAGAAGATCAGTTAATCGAGTTGTGAGGGAACACGAGAAACAGACAACGGTTGTGGGGTACTTTCCGTAAGCATAGCAGGGAAGGACTACAACACATAGCGCTAAGAAGGAAGGCACCGATTTCCACCTGTGAAGTGAACTCTGGAGGTGCCATTGGACCGGCCGGACTTGCGCAGCCTGGTGAACCGTATTCTGGACTGAGGACTCAGAGATCTCCAGTAAAGAGGTAAAGAGACTGCAACCTGGTGTCCTCGTTATTTACAGTGACCTGCACCCCACAACTGCACCACCAACATCCACACCTATCATTCACTGTGCGCCCCACGGCAGGGTCACGGGCCGGGGCCTAGCCGCCGTGACAACCCCAGAAGCAGAGACTCAGAGGCCCGGTACCGGGTACCCCTCGGCCCTGCGGCAGTGGGGGCGCTACAGGTGCCTTTGCCTAAATTGCCTTCCTCTTCTGATTTGGTTCCGTTGTTTTTTCAGCATGTGGTTCGTTTGCATGGTATTCCGGAGAATATTGTGTCCGACAGAGGTTCCCAGTTTGTTTCTAGGTTTTGGCGGGCCTTTTGTGCTAGGCTGGGCATTAATTTGTCTTTTTCTTCCGCATTTCATCCTCAGACAAATGGCCAGACCGAGAGAACTAATCAAACTTTGGAAACTTATTTGAGATGCTTTGTGTCTGCTGATCAGGATGATTGGGTGGCTTTCTTGCCGTTGGCCGAGTTTGCCCTTAATAATCGGGCTAGTTCGGCTACCTTGGTTTCGCCCTTCTTTTGTAATTTTGGTTTTCATCCTCCTTTTTCTTCGGGGCAAGTTGAACCTTCTGATTGTCCTGGTGTGGATTCTGTGGTTGATAGGTTGCAGCAGATTTGGGCTCATGTGGTGGACAATTTGGTGTTGTCTCAGGAGGAGGCTCAGCGTTTTGCTAACCGTCGTCGGTGTGTTGGTTCCCGGCTTCGGGTTGGGGATTTGGTCTGGTTGTCTTCCCGTCATGTTCCTATGAAGGTTTCTTTTCCTAAGTTTAAGCCTCGGTTTATTGGTCCTTATAGGATTTCTGAGATTATCAATCCGGTGTCTTTTTGTTTGGCCCTTCTAGCCTCTTTTGCCATCCATAATGTTTTCCATAGATCTTTATTGCGGAAATATGTGGTGCCCGTTGTTCCCTCTGTTGATCCTCCTGCTCCTATGTTGGTTGATGGGGAGTTGGAGTATGTGGTTGAGAAGATTTTGGATTCTCGCTTGTCGAGGCGGAGGCTTCAGTACCTTGTCAAATGGAAGGGTTGTGGCCAGGAGGATAATTCTTGGGTTTTTGCCTCTGATGTCCATGCTGCTGATTTGGTCCGTGCCTTTCATCTGGCTCGTCCTGATTGGCCTGGGGGCTCTGGTGAGGGTTCAGTGACCCCTCTTCAAGGGGGGGTACTGTTGTGAATTCTGCTCTTGGGCTCCCTCCGGTGGTTGTTGGTGGTAGTGCAGTTGTCTTGGGGTTGTAATCCTGGGCAGGTGTTTCTGCTGATTTCAGCTCTACTAGGTATTTAGGTTTGCAGTATCCATGAGTCCTTGCCAGTTGTCCATTGTTTTTGGAGGGATTGCATCTCTCTCTGGTTCCTCATGCCCTGCTGCCAATTCAGCTAAGATAAGTGTCTGTTTTTTTGTCTCTGTGCACACATGCAGTGTGCTTGTCAATTCAGTGCAATTCATTGTGTTTTTGTCCAGCTTAGACTTTGTTTGGATTTTTCAGTCATGCTGGATTCTCAGAAGATGCAGATATACTTTCTATGTCTTTAGTTAAATGTAGAATATTTGTATTATCTGCTGTGGATATTTTTAGGATTTTAATACTGACCGCTTAGAATTCTGTCCTATCCTTTTCTATTTAGCTAGAAGTGCCTCTTTTGCTAAATCCTGTTTTTCTGCCTGCGTGTGTCTTTCCTCTTATACTCACAGTCAATATTTGTGGGGGGCTGCCTGTCCTTTGGGGTTCTGCTCTGAGGCAAGATAGAATTCCCATTTCCATCTATAGGGGTATTTAGTCCTCCGGCTGTGTCGAGGTGTCTAGGACGTGTTAGGTACATCCCACGGCTACTTCTAGTTGCGGTGTTAGTTTAAGGTTTGCGGTCAGTACAGGTACCACCTACTCCTGAGAAAGTCTCTCATGCGGCTCCAAGGTCACCGGATCATAACACTCTGCAAACGCAACATAACGCCTGCAGTCCATTCTATCAAAGTCCGCATTCCAAAGCGGCGTTTCTTCCCTTCCGAGCTCTGCCGTGCGCCCAAACAGTGGTTTACCCCCACATATGGGGTACCTGCAAACTCAGGACAAATTGTGCAACAACTTTTGCAGTCCAATTTCTCTTGTTACCCTTGTGAAAATAAAAACTTGGGGGCTAAAAAATCATTTTTGTGGAAAAAATATATATTTTTTATTTTCACGACTCTGCATTATAAACTTCTGTGAAGCACTTGGGCATTCAAAGTTCTCACCACACATCTAGATAAGTTCCATGGGGGGTCTAGTTTCCAAAATGGGGTCACTTGTACTACTACTTCTACTGTCACTTGTACTACTATTTCTACTGTTTAGGAACATCAGGGGCTCACCAAACGTGACATGGCGTCCGATCTCAATTCCAGCCAATTCTACATTGAAAAAGTAAAACGGCACTCCTTCTCTTCCAAGCTCTGCGGTGCGCCCAAACAGTGGTTTACCCCAACATATGGGGTATTGATGTACTCAGGAGAAATTGGACAACAACATGTGGTCTAATTTCTCCTGTTACCCTTGTGAAAATAAAAATTTGGGGGAAAAAGATCATTTTTGTAGAAAAAATGTGATTTTTTATTTTCACGGCTCTACGTTATAAACTTCTGTGAAGCACCTGGGGGTTTAAAGTGCTCACCACACATCTAGATAAGTTCGTTAAGGGGTCTAGTTTCCAAAATGGTGTCACTTGTGGGGGGTTTCCCCTGTTTAGGCACATCAGGGGCTTTCCAAACGCGACATGGCATCCGATCTCAATTCCAGCCAATTCTATATTGAAAAAGTAAAACGGCACTCCTTCTCTTCCAAGCTCTGCAGTGCGCCCAAACAGTGGTTTACCCCCACATATAGGGTATCGACGTACTCAGGAAAAATTGCCCAACAACTTTTGTGGTCTAATTTCTCCTGTTACCCTTGTGAAAATAAAAATTTGGGGGCAAAAATATCATTTTTGTAGAAAAAATGCGATTTTTTATTTTCACGGCTCTACGTTATAAACTTCTGTGAAGCACTTGGGGGTTCAAAGTGCTCACCACACATCTAGATAAGTTCCTTAAGGGGTCTAGTTTCCAAAATGGTGTCACTTGTTGGGGGTTTCCACTGTTTAGGCACATCAGCGGCTCTCTAAACGTGACATGGCATCCAATCTCAATTCCAGCCAATTCTGCATTGAAAAAGTCAAACGGCGCTCCTTCACTTCCAAGCTCTGCTGTGCGCCCAACCAGTGGTTTACCCCCACATATGGGGTATCGGTGTATTCAGGAGAAATTGCAAAACAAAATTTATGGTTAAATTTCTGTTTTCACACTTGTGAAAATAAAAAAAATGGTTCTGAAGTAAAATGTTTTCAAAAAAAAGTTAAATGTTCATTTTTGCCTTCCACATTGTTTCAGTTCCTGTGAAGCATGTAAAGGGTTAATAAACTTCTTTAAGGTGGTTTTGAGCACCTTGAGGGGTGCAGTTTTTGGAATAGTCACACTTGGTTATTTTCTATCATATAGACCCCTCAAAATGACTTCAAATGTGATGTGGTCCCTAAAAAAAAATGGTGTTGTAAAAATGAGAAATTGCTGGTCAACTTTTAACCCTTATAACTCCCTAACAAAAAAAAAATTGTTTCCAAAATTGTGCTGATGTAAAGTAGACATGTGGGAAATGTTATTTATTAACTATTTTTCGTGACATATCTCTCTGATTTAAGGGCATAAAAATACAAAGTTTGAAAATTGCAAAATTTTAAAAATTTTCGCCATATTTCCATTTTTTTCATAAATAATCTCAAGTCGAAGAAATGTTACCACTAATATGAAGTACAATATGTCACGAAAAAACAGTTTCAGAATCAGCAGGATCCGTTAAAGTATTCCAGAGTTATAACCTCATAAATTGACAGTGGTCAGAATTGTAAAAATTGGCTCGGTCATTAAGTACCAAATTGGCTCTGTCACTAAGGAGTTAAGCGTGCCCTTACCTCCCATCACATATAAACAATGTCCCTTTTCTTGCATACCTTCTGCTGCACCCTCTGCACCGTCAGGGTTCCATCTGGGCTGCTGAAGTCCTGCTGCTGGTGTTGTTGAGCACAAAGAGACACAGTCCAATTCAAACTTTAAACGAAGAACTTTACTTGGTTTCAATTGCAGTACATCCATATCAGTTACAGCATCAACACAGGGTAAGGCATCGTTCACATCTGTTACTTTCCCTGTGCCTTCTCTTATTCCTTCCATGGCTTCTTGGGGTCGTACCGAAGTGTTCGGCACTGCAGTGTTCTCTCTGCCCAGCATAACTACTCTTAGGAGTTCCCTTTTCTGTTTTATTAGAATACTATGTACACTATTCTAGGGTACCCCATCTAGTGGGAAAACTACAATACTACCCTTTCCCTAAATAACCATCTACATATATAATCATCTAAGGGGCACTTCCGTTTGTTTATCTGTCTGTTTGTCTATCTGTCACAGAAATCCCACGTCGCTGATTGGTCACAGCCGCCAGGCTGCGACCAATCAGCGACGGGAACAGCCCGGCCGAGAATTAGTCCCTCCCTACTTCCGTCCAGTTAGTGCCCAGTGCCCGCTCCATACTCCCCTCCAGTCAGCACTCACACAGGGTTAATGGCAGTGTTAGCGGACAGCATTATGCTATTGTCACCTTCTGTCGTCCGCTGATGTGCGCGCGGCTGCCGCCAGCTTCTGTTCCCAGAGATGCATTGCGAAATTACCCAGAAGACTTAGCGGTCTCGCGAGACCACTAAGTCATCTGGGTAATTTCGCAATGCAGCTCTAGGAACGGAAGCTGGCGGCAGCAGCGCGCGCATCGGGACAGCTTCGCTGGACGCCGGAGGGTGAGTATATAACTATTTTTAACAGGGATATGGTGCCCACACTGCTATATACTACATGGGCTGTGTTATACACTGCGTGGCTGCTATATACTACGTGGGCAGTGTTATATACTGCCTGGGCTGTGTTATATACTGCGTGTGCTGTGTTATATACTGCGTGGGCTGTGCTATATATTACGTGGGCTGTGTTATATACTGCATGGCTGCTACAGTATATACTATGTCAGCAGTGTTATATACCACGTGGGCAGCATTATATACTGCGTGGGCTGTGTTATTTACTGTGTGGCCACTGTTATGTACTGCGTGGCCACTGTTATATACTGTGTGGCCTGTGTTATATACTGCGTGGGCTGTGTTATATACTGCATGCCCTGTGTTATATACTGCGTGGGCTGTGTTATATACTGCGTGGCTGTGTTATATATTGCGTGGCCTGTGTTATATACAGTGTGGGCTGTGTAATATACTGCATGTGCTGTGTTATATACTGCGTGGGCTGTGTTATATACTGCGTGGGCTGTGCTATATACTGCGTGGGCTGTGTTACATACTGCGTTGGCTGTGTTATATACTGCGTGGGCTATTTTATATACTGCGTGGCCTGTGTTATATACTGCGTAGCCTGTGCTATACATTATGTGGGCTGTGTTATATACTACGTGGCTGTGTTATATACTGCGTGGCTGCTATGTACTACGTGGCTCCTAAATACTATGTGGCCTGTGCTATATACTATGTGGCTGCTATATACATACAGTACATACATACATATTCTAGAATACCCAATGTGTTAGAATCGGGCCACCATCTAGTATACAATAATGGGACATTAGAAATATACACTGCTGAAAAAAATAAAGGAAACACTAAAATACCACATCCTAGATATCACTGAATGAAATATTTCAGTTGCAAATCTTTATTCATTGCATAGTTGAATGTATTGAGAACAATAAAACATAAAAATGATCAATGTAAATCAAAATGAATATCCCATGGAGGTCTGGATTTGGAATGATACTCAAAATCAAAGTGGAAGATCAAATTACAGGCTGGTCCAACTTCAGTGGAAATGCCTCAAGACAAGGAAATGATGTTCTGTTGTGTGTGTGGCCTCCATGTGCCTGAATGATCTCCCTACAACTCCTGGACATGCTCCTGATGAGGCGGCGGATGGTCTCCTGAGGGATCTCCTCCCAGACCTCGACTAAAGCATCCACCAACACCTGGACAGTCTGTGGTGCAACGTGACGTTGGTGGATGGTGTGAAACATGATGTCCCAGATGTGTTCAATGGGATTTAGGTCTGTGGAACAGGCGGGCCAGTCCATAGCTTCAAGGCCTTCATCTTGCAGGAACTGCTGACATACTCCAGCCACATTTGGTCTGGCATTGTCCTGCATTAGGAGGAACCCAGGGCCAACCGCACCAGCATATGGTCTCACAAGAGGTCTGAGGATCTCATCTCGGTACCTAATGGCTGTCAGGCTACCTCTTGTGAGCACATGGAGGGCTGTGTGGCCCTCCAAAGAAATGCCAAAATGCCACCCCACACAATTACTGACCCACTACCAAACCAGTCATCTTGAAGGATGTTGCAGACAGCAGATCACGCTCTATGGTGTCTCCAGACTCTGTCACGTCTGTCACATGCGCTCACCGTGAACCTGTTTTCATCTGTGAAGAGCACAGGGTGCCAGTGGCGAATTTGCCAATCCTGGTGTTCTGTGGCAAATGCAAAGCATCCTGTACGGTGTTGGGCTGTGAGCACAACCCCAATCTGTGGACGTTGGGCACTCAGACCTTCCTCATGGAGTCGGTTACTAACCTTTTGTGCAGACACATGCACATTTGTGGCCTGCTGGAGGTTATTTTGCAGGGCTCTGACAGTGCTCCTCCTGTTCCTCCTTGCACAAATGCAGAGGTAGCGTTCCTGCTACTGGGTTGTTGCCCTCATACGGCCCCCTCCACATCTCCTGGTGTACTGGCCTGTCTCCTGGTAGCGCCTCCAGCCTCTGGACACTATGCTGACAGACACAGCAAGCCTTCTTGAGACAGCTTACAATGATGTGCCATTCTGCATGAGCTGCACTACCTTAGACACTTGTGTGGGTTGTAGAGTCCGTTTCATGCTACCACGATTGTGAAAGCACAACCAACATTCAAAAGTGACCAAAACATCAGCCAGAATGCATTGGTACTGAAATGTGGTCTGTGGTCCCCACCTGCAGAACCACTCCTTTATTGAGTGTGTCTTGATAATTGCCAATAATTTCCATCTGTTGCCTATTCCTTTTGCACAACAATATGTGAAATTGATTGTCAAACAGTGTTGCTTCCTAAGTGGACAACACGTTTTTCACACTTGGATTCGGGGATCCTCTGCCATTCTTCCTTGCAGATCCTCTCCAGTTCCGTCAGTTTTCATGGTGAACCTTGGAGGACAGGTTTAGGTCAGGGCTCTGGCTGGGCCAGTGAAGAATGGTCACAGAGTTGTTCTGAAGCCACTCCTTTGTTATTTTAGCTGTGTGCTTAGGGTCATTGTCTTTTTGGAAGGTGAACTTTCCGCCAAGTCTGAGGTCCAGAGCTCTCTGGAAGAGGTTTTCATCCAGGATATCTCTGTACTTGGCCACATTCATGTTTCCTTCAATGACAACCAGTCGTCCTGTCCCTGCAGCTGAAAAACACTCCATAGCATGATGCTGCCACCACCATGTTTCACTGTTGGGATTGTATTGGGCAGGTGATGAGCAGTGCCTGGTTTTCTCCACACATACCGCTTAGAATTATCACTAAAAATGTCTATCTTCGTCTCATCAGGCCAGAGAATCTTATTTCTCATAGTGTGGGAGTCCTTTATGTGTTTTTTTACCAAACTATGCAGGCTTTCATGTGTCTTGCACTGAGGAGAGGCTTCCGTCGGGCCACTCTGCCATAAAGGTCCGACTGATGGAGGGCTGCAGTGATAGTTGACCTTGTGGAACTTTCTCCCATCTCTTACTGCATCTCTGGAGCTCATCCACAGTGATCTTGGGGTTTTCCTTTACCTCTCTCACCAAGCCTCTTTACCCATGATTGGTCAGTTTGGATGGATGGCCAGGTCTAGGAAGACTTCTGGTGGTCCCAAGCTTCTTCCATTTAAGGATTATGGAGGCCAGTGTGCTCTTAGTAACCTTGAGTAATGCAGAAATTCTGTTGTAACCTTGGCCTGATCTGTGCCTTGCCACAATTCTGTCTCTGAGCTCCTTGGCCTGTTCCTTTGATCTCATGACTCTCATTTGTTCTGACATGACTGTGAGCTGTGAGGTCTTATATTAGCAGGGGTGTGCCATTCCAAATCAAATCCTATCAGTTTAATTAAACAAATCTGGACTCCAATGAAGGAGTAGAACAATTTCAAGGAGGATCACAAGGAAATGGACAGCATGTGACTTAAATATGAGTGTCTGAGCAAAGGGTCTGAATACTTATGACCATGTGATATTTCATTTTTTCTTTTTTATTAAATTTGCAAAAATTACTACATTTCTGTGGTGAAATTGATGTCACTTTGGTGGTGTGAGCTACTAATTTTTAGAAATATGAACACTTCTTATTGGGCATCCATCTGCTGGGTTGGGTGTAGTGGACGACCTGTCAATCCCTATTATATTATTTCTACCATGATGAAATTGATGCCACTTTGGTGGTGTCTGCCAATAATTTTCGGAAATGTGGAGAGTCCTGATTGTGTCTCTCCATCTGCTGGGTTGGCTGTAGAGAAAGAGATCTTGTTCTCCGGTATACTATTTGTACTCTGGTAAAATTGACACTTCAGTGGTGTCTGCCAATAATTTTGGTAAATGTGTAGACTCCTGGTTGGGTCTCCTTCATGTTGCCTGTAGCAGTAGACCTACGAGATCGTCAGGCCTCCACTTCCTTTGAGTCAACTACCCATGTTACTATCCTTAGATTTTTCTGACAATAGTAGTCTATGAAACTGATATTTGTGCCACCTGATTGTGGCTGAGCATGAAAGCAGGTTGAGCTTGTGCATATGGTATCAGGGCTCCCAGCACAGCAAGCCTAAACAGATTCCTCACCCACTTCCTCTTATTTTGACATTCAATTGAAAGCTGTAAATGATGGCCCAGACCACGATACCTCATGCATGGCTGATTGCTGCCACGTCATGCTACAATTTGTAATGTGGGGGAATTGAGGACAATTTTATGATGTCTGCCCCTAATTTGATGTATTTTGGCAGCTTTTGGGACCATTTGAAGGTGTTGTGCATGCATTTGTTTTTGCCTCCCATTGACTTAAATGGTGTTCGGTTACATTCAGCAAATATTACAAATTCGGTGATCTTAATCCAAACCGTATATAGAAATATTCGCTCATCTCTACTCATAAACAATACTGTGTTACAATTTAAATGATGAGTAATGTACATGTTTAAAACCAATTAAGCAATTTAACAGCAAAGTATACTGTCCTAAGGCATTGCAACAAAGAGAATGTGAGGAAAGAAAAAAATGCCACAGGATAAATAAAATATAATAAATCTTTATTGAAAAACCATTAAAAGACATGGAATAAAAAGAGACCCAAATAAGGAAACAAAAAGGTGGGTATGAAATACAATGGATGGCTACAATAATGAAAGTCTGTGAAAGAATGAATATGGTTGTAGACCAGGGGGTATAATCAAGTTCATTTTGAAAAAAGTGCAAGTGCAATATCAATATACAGCGCAATGCATATACAGCCCAACAACCTGAGATAAATAATTTGTAAAAATATACATACAGTATCCATCAGCTAGCTAAAAAATATAAAAAGTATGTACCGAATATACTCGAGTATAAGCCGAGATTTTCAGCCCACTTTTTTGGGCTGAAAGTGACCCTCTCGGCTTATACTCGAGTCAGTGTCGGTGTGGGGTCGGCGGGTGAGGGCGAGCGGTGGCTGTGATATACTTTCCTGCTCCTGGCGCTGTCCCTGCATGTCCCATGGTCTCCGGGCAGCGCTTCCTGCGTTCAGCTGTCACGTGGTACCGCTCATTAAAGTAATGAATATGCACGCATATTCATTACTCTAATGAGCGGTACGTGACCGATGAACACAGGAAGATGCCGCCGGCTCCCGGAGACCATCTGACAGTGAGATGCTGCCAGGGGACCGCGCCGAGAGCAGGTGAGTATATCAGGGGAAGGGGAGCATTGTGCGATAGTCACCTTCCACGTTCCATCGCTGCGCGCTGCTCTGTCTTCCGTCCTCTGGCTGTGACTGTTCAGGTGAGAGGGCACGATGACGCGATTAGTGTGCGCGCCGCCCTCTGCCTGAAGTCACAGCCTGAGGATGGAAGACAGAGCAGCGCGCAGCGATGAAAAGTGGAAGGTGACTATCGCAAGTGCCGGGGGTCTGAGCGAAGAGAGGTAAGTATGTGATTTTTTTATTTTAATCGCAGCAACAGCAAATGGGGCAAATGTATGGAGCATCTTATGGGGCATATATGAGGAGCATCTTATGGGGCATAATGTGTGGAGCATCTCATGGGGCCCCTAATGTGTGGAGCATCTCATGGGGCCTCAATGTATGGAGCATCGTATGGGGCATAATGTGTGGAGCATCTCATGGGGCCCCTAATGTGTGGAGCATCTCATGGGGCCACAATTTATGGGGCCACAATGTGTGGAGCATCTCATGGGGCCATAATGTGTGGAGCATCTCATGGGGCCATAATGTATGGAGCATCTCATGGGGCCATAATGTGTGGAGCATCTTATGGGGCCATAATGTGTGGAGCATCTTATGGGGCCATCAACCTTTATGCAGCATTGTATGGGGCAAATGTTTCTATGGAGCATCTTATGGGGCCATTATTAACCTTTGTGCAGCATTATATGGGGTATATTTTAATATGGAGCATCTTATGGGGCCCATCATGAACTGTATGGAGCATTATATGGGGCTCCTGATTCAATATGGATATTCAAAAGCACTTAACCTACTGATGTCTCAATTAATTTTACTTTTATTGGTATCTATTTTTATTTTTACATTAACCGGTAAAATAAAAATTTGGGGGCAAAAAGATAATTTTTGTAGAAAAAATGCGATTTTTTATTTTCACGGCTCTACGTTATAAACTTCTGTGAAGCACTTGGGGGTTCAAAGTGCTCACCACACATCTTGATAAGTTCCTTAAGGGGTCTAGTTTCCAAAATGGTGTCACTTGTGGGGGGTTTCCACTGTTTAGGCACATCAGCGGCTCTCTAAACGTGACATGGCATCCAATCTCAATTCCAGCCAATTCTGCATTGAAAAAGTCAAACGGCGCTCCTTCACTTCCAAGCTCTGCTGTGCGCCCAAACAGTGGTTTACCCCCACATATGGGGTATCGGTGTATTCAGGAGAAATTGCAAAACAAAATTTATGGTTAAATTTCTGTTTTTACACTTGTGAAAATAAAAAAAATGGTTCTGAAGTAAAATGTTTTCAAAAAAAAGTTAAATGTTCATTTTTGCCTTCCACATTTTTTCAGTTCCTGTGAAGCATGTAAAGGGTTAATAAACTTCTTTAAGGTGGTTTTGAGCACCTTGAGGGGTGCAGTTTTTGGAATAGTCACACTTGGTTATTTTCTATCATATAGACCCCTCAAAATGACTTCAAATGTGATGTGGTCCCTAAAAAAAAATGGTGTTGTAAAAATGAGAAATTGCTGGTCAACTTTTAACCCTTATAACTCCCTAACAAAAAAAAAATTGTTTCCAAAATTGTGCTGATGTAAAGTAGACATGTGGGAAATGTTATTTATTAACTATTTTTCGTGACATATCTCTCTGATTTAAGGGCATAAAAATACAAAGTTTGAAAATTGCAAAATTTTAAAAATTTTCGCCATATTTCCATTTTTTTCATAAATAATCGCAAGTCGAAGAAATGTTACCACTAATATGAAGTACAATATGTCACGAAAAAACAGTTTCAGAATCAGCAGGATCCGTTAAAGTATTCCAGAGTTATAACCTCATAAATTGACAGTGGTCAGAATTGTAAAAATTGGCTCGGTCATTAAGTACCAAATTGGCTCTGTCACTAAGGAGTTAAGCGTGCCCTTACCTCCCATCACATATAAACAATGTCCCTTTTCTTGCATACCTTCTGCTGCACCCTCTGCACCGTCAGGGTTCCATCTGGGCTGCTGAAGTCCGGCTGCTGGTGTTGTTGAGCACAAAGAGACACAGTCCAATTCAAACTTTAAACGAAGAACTTTACTTGGTTTCAATTGCAGTACATCCATATCAGTTACAGCATCAACACAGGGTAAGGCATCGTTCACATCTGTTACTTTCCCTGTGCCTTCTCTTATTCCTTCCATGGCTTCTTGGGGTCGTACCGAAGTGTTCGGCACTGCAGTGTTCTCTCTGCCCAGCATAACTACTCTTAGGAGTTCCCTTTTCTGTTTTATTAGAATACTATGTACACTATTCTAGGGTACCCCATCTAGTGGGAAAACTACAATACTACCCTTTCCCTAAATAACCATCTACATATATAATCATCTAAGGGGCACTTCCGTTTGTTTGTCTGTCTGTTTGTCTATCTGTCACAGAAATCCCACGTCGCTGATTGGTCACAGCCGCCAGGCTGCGACCAATCAGCGACGGGAACAGCCCGGCCGAGAATTAGTCCCTCCCTACTTCCGTCCAGTTAGTGCCCAGCGCCCGCTCCATACTCCCCTCCAGTCAGCACTCACACAGGGTTAATGGCAGTGTTAGCGGACAGCATTATGCTATTGTCACCTTCTGTCGTCCGCTGATGTGCGCGCGGCTGCCGCCAGCTTCTGTTCCCAGAGATGCATTGCGAAATTACCCAGAAGACTTAGCGGTCTCGCGAGACCACTAAGTCATCTGGGTAATTTCGCAATGCAGCTCTAGGAACGGAAGCTGGCGGCAGCAGCGCGCGCATCGGGACAGCTTCGCTGGACGCCGGAGGGTGAGTATATAACTATTTTTAACAGGGATATGGTGCCCACACTGCTATATACTACATGGGCTGTGTTATACACTGCGTGGCTGCTATATACTACGTGGGCAGTGTTATATACTGCCTGGGCTGTGTTATATACTGCGTGGGCTGTGTTATATACTGCGTGGGCTGTGCTATATATTACATGGGCTGTGTTATATACTGCATGGCTGCTACAGTATATACTATGTCAGCAGTGTTATATACCACGTGGGCAGCATTATTTACTGCGCGGGCTGTGTTATTTACTGTGTGGCCACTGTTATGTACTGCGTGGCCACTGTTATATACTGCGTGGCCTGTGTTATATACTGCATGGGCTGTGTTATATACTGCATGCCCTGTGTTATATACTGCGTGGGCTGTGTTATATACTGCGTGGCTGTGTTATATATTGCGTGGCCTGTGTTATATACAGTGTGGGCTGTGTAATATACTGCGTGTGCTGTGTTATATACTGCGTGGTCTGTGTTATATACTGCGTGGGCTGTGCTATATATTATGTGGGCTGTGTTATATACTGCGTGGGCTGTGTTATATACTGCGTTGGCTGTGTTATATACTGCGTGGGCTGTGTTATATACTGCGTGGCCTGTGTTATATACTGCGTAGCCTGTGCTATACATTATGTGGGCTGTGTTATATACTACGTGGCTGTGTTATATACTGCGTGGCTGCTATGTACTACGTGGCTCCTAAATACTATGTGGCCTGTGCTATATACTATGTGGCTGCTATATACATACAGTACATACATACATATTCTAGAATACCCGATGTGTTAGAATCGGGCCACCATCTAGTATACAATAATGGGACATTAGAAATATACACTGCTGAAAAAAATAAAGGAAACACTAAAATACCACATCCTAGATATCACTGAATGAAATATTTCAGTTGCAAATCTTTATTCATTGCATAGTTGAATGTATTTGCAGCGCCCCAGAGTCCTGGTCGTTGCAGTACTGTGGCTCCGCCACTATGGGGAGCCATGGTGCGTCCGATGGCACTGAAGGGGTTCATCTGATCAGGTATCACAGACACCAATACATTTCACAGCTGGGCCTCCGGGGGGAGCTAAGGGTTCTATTCATTAGGCCACTCCCCACCATAGTGGGTAAACTGGGGGTCAGGCAGGAAGTTAGATCAGAAAGCTGACTGGGTTGGAACCAGGCAACACCTTGTGGCAGAGGGTGTTGTAGGGGAAGATACAGTAGGGTCTCTGTCAGGGGTGGGATCCTGACAGAGGCTTGGCAACGAGAACGAACGTAACGGGACCGTGCCTGCTCCGGGTAGCGGCGGTGCCCAAGAAAGGATTAGAAGAGAGATAGATTGTGCTGAGTGAGAAACGGGATCACGCAAAGGAGAAATACCAGTAGGAGTCGTGCTGTAAGACCGAAGCAACATCCTACTGAGGCGCACTACCGGTGGCCGGAACGCCGAGGGAGTAGAATAACATTCAGCTTCAAGCAATACTCCAAACAGCGGCAGGACAGTCAGTCTCAGGCGGGCTGTCTAACTCAAATCACCTATGAAGTCTTGGGAGGCAATTGTGGGAGAGGGGCGTCTCTAGGGTCCCGGAAGAACTCCAGGCCTACCCGTCAAACGGGTGCCGTTCCTACCCGAACCTCAGGGAGGGACGGAGGATTAGCAGAACATCATCTAGTCGAGTTGTGAGGGAACATCAGAAACAGACACAACAGTTGTGGGGTACTTTCCGTAAGCACAGCAGGGAAGGACTACAACACATAGCGCTAGGGGGAAGGCACAGATTTCCTCCTGTGAAGAGAACTCTGGAAGTGCCATTGGACCGGCCGGACTTGCGCAGCCTGGTGAGCCGTATTCTGGATTGAGGACTCAGAGATCTTCAGTAAAGAGGTAAAGAGACTGCAACCTGGTGTCCTTGTTATTTATCGCGACCTGCACCCCACAACTGCACCGTTACAACACCACTTATTTCACCGGACGTCCCCCACTGACAGACAGGGCCACGGACCGGGTCTAGCCACCGTGACGACCCCAGGACTGAGATCCCAGAGGCCCGGCTCTGGGTACCCCTCGGCCCTGCGGCGGTGTGGGGGCGCTCCATATTGAGAACAATAAAACATAAAAATGATCAATGTAAATCAAAATGAATATCCCATGGAGGTCTGGATTTGGAATGATACTCAAAATCAAAGTGGAAGATCAAATTACAGGCTGGTCCAACTTCAGTGGAAATGCCTCAAGACAAGGAAATGATGTTCTGTTGTGTGTGTGGCCTCCATGTGCCTGAATGATCTCCCTACAACTCCTGGACATGCTCCTGATGAGGCGGCGGATGGTCTCCTGAGGGATCTCCTCCCAGACCTTGACTAAAGCATCCACCAACACCTGGACAGTCTGTGGTGCAACGTGACGTTGGTGGATGGTGTGAAACATGATGTCCCAGATGTGTTCAATGGGATTTAGGTCTGTGGAACAGGCGGGCCAGTCCATAGCTTCAAGGCCTTCATCTTGCAGGAACTGCTGACATACTCCAGCCACATTTGGTCTGGCATTGTCCTGCATTAGGAGGAACCCAGGGCCAACCGCACCAGCATATGGTCTCACAAGGGGTCTGAGGATCTCATCTCGGTACCTAATGGCTGTCAGGCTACCTCTTGTGAGCACATGGAGGGCTGTGTGGCCCTCCAAAGAAATGCCAAAATGCCACCCCACACAATTACTGACCCACTACCAAACCAGTCATCTTGAAGGATGTTGCAGACAGCAGATCGCGCTCTATGGTGTCTCCAGACTCTGTCACGTCTGTCACATGCGTTCACCGTGAACCTGTTTTCATCTGTGAAGAGCACAGGGTGCCAGTGGCGAATTTGCCAATCCTGGTTTTCTGTGGCAAATGCAAAGCATCCTGTACGGTGTTGGGCTGTGAGCACAACCCCAATCTGTGGACGTTGGGCACTCAGACCTTCCTCATGGAGTCGGTTACTAACCTTTTGTGCAGACACATGCACATTTGTGGCCTGCTGGAGGTTATTTTGCAGGGCTCTGACAGTGCTCCTCCTGTTCCTCCTTGCACAAATGCAGAGGTAGCGTTCCTGCTACTGGGTTGTTGCCCTCATACGGCCCCCTCCACATCTCCTGGTGTACTGGCCTGTCTCCTGGTAGCGCCTCCAGCCTCTGGACACTATGCTGACAGACACAGCAAGCCTTCTTGACACAGCTTACAATGATGTGCCATCCTGCATGAGCTGCACTACCTGAGCCACTTGTGTGGGTTGTAGAGTCCGTTTCATGCTACCACGATTGTGAAAGCACAACCAACATTCAAAAGTGACCAAAACATCAGCCAGAATGCATTGGTACTGAAATGTGGTCTGTGGTCCCCACCTGCAGAACCACTCCTTTATTGAGTGTGTCTTGATAATTGCCAATAATTTCCATCTGTTGCCTATTCCATTTACACAACAATATGTGAAATTGATTGTCAAACAGTGTTGCTTCCTAAGTGGACAACACGTTTTTCACACTTGGATTTGGGGATCCTCTGCCATTCTTCCTTTCAGATCCTCTCCAGTTCCGTCAGTTTTCATGGTGAACCTTGGAGGACAGGTTTGGGTCAGGGCTCTGGCTGGGCCAGTGAAGAATGGTCACAGAGTTGTTCTGAAGCCACTCCTTTGTTATTTTAGCTGTGTGCTTAGGGTCATTGTCTTTTTGGAAGGTGAACCTTCCGCTAAGTCTGAGGTCCAGAGCTCTCTGGAAGAGGTTTTCATCCAGGATATCTCTGTACTTGGCCACATTCATGTTTCCTTCAATGACAACCAGTCATCCTGTCCCTGCAGCTGAAAAACACTCCATAGCATGATGCTGCCACCACCATGTTTCACTGTTGGGATTGTATTGGGCAGGTGATGAGCAGTGCCTGGTTTTCTCCACACATACCGCTTAGAATTATCACTAAAAATGTCTATCTTCGTCTCATCAGACCAGAGAATCTTATTTCTCATAGTGTGGGAGTCCTTTATGTGTTTTTTTACCAAACTATGCAGGCTTTCATGTGTCTTGCACTGAGGAGAGGCTTCCGTCGGGCCACTCTGCCATAAAGGTCCGACTGATGGAGGGCTGCAGTGATAGTTGACCTTGTGGAACTTTCTCCCATCTCTTACTGCATCTCTGGAGCTCATCCACAGTGATCTTGGGGTTTTCCTTTACCTCTCTCACCAAGCCTCTTTACACATGATTGGTCAGTTTGGCTGGATGGCCAGGTCTAGGAAGACTTCTGGTGGTCCCAAGCTTCTTCCATTTAAGGATTATGGAGGCCAGTGTGCTCTTAGTAACCTTGAGTAATGCAGAAATTCTGTTGTAACCTTGGCCTGATCTGTGCCTTGCCACAATTCTGTCTCTGACCTCCTTGGCCTGTTCCTTTGATCTCATGACTCTCATTTGTTCTGACATGACTGTGAGCTGTGAGGTCTTATATTAGCAGGGGTGTGCCATTCCAAATCAAATCCTATCAGTTTAATTAAACAAATCTGGACTCCAATGAAGGAGTAGAACAATTTCAAGGAGGATCACAAGGAAATGGACAGCATGTGACTTAAATATGAGTGTCTGAGCAAGGGGTCTGAATACTTATGACCATGTGATATTTCATTTTTTCTTTTTTATTAAATTTGCAAAAATTACTACATTTCTGTGGTGAAATTGATGTCACTTTGGTGGTGTGAGCTACTAATTTTTAGAAATATGAACACTTCTTATTGGGCATCCATCTGCTGGGTTGGGTGTAGTGGATGACCTGTCAATCCCTATTATATTATTTCTACCATGATGAAATTGATGCCACTTTGGTGGTGTCTGCCAATAATTTTCGGAAATGTGGAGAGTCCTGATTGTGTCTCTCCATCTGCTGGGTTGGCTGTAGAGAAAGAGATCTTGTTCTCCGGTATACTATTTGTACTCTGGTAAAATTGACACTTCAGTGGTGTCTGCCAATAATTTTGGTAAATGTGTAGACTCCTGGTTGGGTCTCCTTCATGTTGCCTGTAGCAGTAGACCTATGAGATCGTCAGGCCTCCACTTCCTTTGAGTCAACTACCCATGTTACTATCCTTAGATTTTTCTGACAATAGTAGTCTATGAAACTGATATTTGTGCCACCTGATTGTGGCTGAGCATGAAAGCAGGTTGAGCTTGTGCATATGGTATCAGGGCTCCCAGCACAGCAAGCCTACACAGATTCCTCACCCACTTCCTCTTATTTTGACATTCAATTGAAAGCTGTAAATGATGGCCCAGACCACGATACCTCATGCATGGCTGATTGCTGCCACGTCATGCTACAATTTGTAATGTGGGGGAATTGAGGACAATTTTATGATGTCTGCCCCTAATTTGATGTATTTTGGCAGCTTTTGGGACCATTTGAAGGTGTTGTGCATGCATTTGTTTTTGCCTCCCATTGACTTAAATGGTGTTCGGTTACATTCAGCAAATATTACAAATTCGGTGATCTTAATCCAAACCGTATATAGAAATATTCGCTCATCTCTACTCATAAACAATACTGTGTTACAATTTAAATGATGAGTAATGTACATGTTTAAAACCAATTAAGCAATTTAACAGCAAAGTATACTGTCCTAAGGCATTGCAACAAAGAGAATGTGAGGAAAGAAAAAAATGCCACAGGATAAATAAAATATAATAAATCTTTATTGAAAAACCATTAAAAGACATGGAATAAGAAAAGACCCAAATAAGGAAACAAAAAGGTGGGTATGAAATACAATGGATGGCTACAATAATGAAAGTCTGTGAAAGAATGAATATGGTTGTAGACCAGGGGGTATAATCAAGTTCATTTTGAAAAAAGTGCAAGTGCAATATCAATATACAGCGCAATGCATATACAGCCCAACAACCTGAGATAAATAATTTGTAAAAATATACATACAGTATCCATCAGCTAGCTAAAAAATATAAAAAGTATGTACCGAATATACTCGAGTATAAGCCGAGATTTTCAGCTCACTTTTTTGGGCTGAAAGTGACCCTCTCGGCTTATACTCGAGTCAGTGTCGGTGTGGGGTCGGCAGATGAGGGCGAGCGGCGGCTGTGATATACTTTCCTGCTCCTGGCGCTGTCCCTGCATGTCCCATTGTCTCCGGGCAGCGCTTCCTGCGTTCAGCTGTCACGTGGTACCGCTCATTAAAGTAATGAATATGCACCCATATTCATTACTCTAATGAGCGGTACGTGACCGATGAACACAGGAAGATGCCGCCGGCTCCCGGAGACCATCTGACAGTGAGATGCTGCCAGGGGACCGCGCCGAGAGCAGGTGAGTATATCAGGGGAGGGGGAGCATTGTGCGATAGTCACCTTCCACGTTCCATCGCTGCGCGCTGCTCTGTCTTCCGTCCTCTGGCTGTGACTGTTCAGGTGAGAGGGCGCGATGACGCGATTAGTGTGCGCGCCGCCCTCTGCCTGAAGTCACAGCCTGAGGATGGAAGACAGAGCAGCGCGCAGCGATGAAAAGTGGAAGGTGACTATCGCAAGTGCCGGGGGTCTGAGCGAAGAGAGGTAAGTATGTGATTTTTTTATTTTAATCGCAGCAACAGCAAATGGGGCAAATGTATGGAGCATCTTATGGGGCATATATGAGGAGCATCTTATGGGGCATATATGAGGAGCATCTTATGGGGCATAATGTGTGGAGCATCTCATGGGGCCCCTAATGTGTGGAGCATCTCATGATGCCACAATGTATGGAGCATCGTATGGGGCATAATGTGTGGAGCATCTCATGGGGCCCCTAATGTGTGGAGCATCTCATGGGGCCACAATTTATGGGGCCATAATGTGTGGAGCATCTCATGGGGCCATAATGTATGGAGCATCTCATGGGGCCATAATGTGTGGAGCATCTCATGGGGCCATAATGTGTGGAGCATCTCATGGGGCCATAATGTGTGGAGCATCTTATGGGGCCATAATGTGTGGAGCATCTTATGGGGCCATCAACCTTTATGCAGCATTGTATGGGGCAAATGTTTCTATGGAGCATCTTATGGGGCCATTATTAACCTTTGTGCAGCATTATATGGGGTATATTTTAATATGGAGCATCTTATGGGGCCCATCATGAACTGTATGCAGCATTATATGGGGCTCCTGATTCAATATGGATATTCAAAAGCACTTAACCTACTGATGTCTCAATTAATTTTACTTTTATTGGTATCTATTTTTATTTTTTACATTAACCGGTAGCTGCTGCATTTCCCACCCTAGGCTTATACTCGAGTCAATAAGTTTTCCCAGTTTTTTGTGGCAAAATTAGGGGGGTCGGCTTATACTCGGGTCGGCTTATACTCGAGTATATACGGTATATATGTATAAGTAGCTATATTAAAGTTGAATAGTATATCAATGAATAGGGGCAAAAGTGCCAGTGTATAAATAAATTAAAAACAATGAATAAGATTTCAGGTAACTGAATGAATACTGACAATATGGATGCAAATGATTAGGTTCATAAATACAATACTTGTTATGGAAAATAGAAAGTAAGATGTCACATAGAGACGAAACTGGTAAATAAACCAGGTGAGTCAATGTAGATTATGAACATTCCACCAGCCAAAATTAGCAAGTATGGGCATAAAGTCATATTTAAAATGTGAAACATATCCAACCACAGCAGCATACCAACCTAACATAATAGGAAATGTTAGATAGGTACATGACAAAAAAGTGTTTCTCCTATCTAGCACATCTGATATCACTGGTAAGCAATTGCAAAGAGAGCTGCCTCCAGTGTATATTGATGATTTAATGATTAATCAAAATTACTGTTATTGTGATCAGTTAAGAAAGTTGAAGATGAAGTGATCTTTAACCCCATAGTGACAAAGCCAATTTTGTACTTAAAGACCAAGCCAATTTTTACAATTCTGACCACTGTCAATTTATAACGTTATAGTTCTGGAACGCTTCAGCAGATCCCACTGATTCTAAGATAAGTAACATTTTTCACATGTCTAATTTACATCAGCACAATTTTGGAAACATTTTATTTTTTCTTAGGATGTTATAAGGGTTAAAAGTTGTGAACACATCTTCCCAGTGAAAAAAATGGTAGAGACCAAGGACAAATTCAAACCATTAATTCGATCCTATACAAACTTATAATACGCCTAATCTGTACCTGCCTATCTGTGGAGGTTGGCACCCTAAACAACGATTTTTTGGCACCCCCACTCAACAAGGACTGTCCCTCACTTCCCTATCAAATCCCTGTAAATATAGGGGGGAAAACAATGTCTTAATAGAACAGAGATGAAAAAAGGAATAATCAAAGGCAAGAAAATTTCTCCAGGGTTGTAGGCCAAAAAATCAACAAAATATAATGAAAGACCAATAAATCCAACAACACGATAAGTACTTATCAACATGCTACCTGATGCACATAATTAAACATGTCCCGCCAAATACTATGTGGACACATATAAGCCAGATAATTCATAAGAATAGATAATTCATTGGAATAACATTGTTGAAGTATCATGAGCAGGATACACCTCGACACGTTTCCCCGCTGTAACGGATCATAAGGAGGTCTAACAGGTACTGTAGATGCTAAATATGCTGGATGCCATGATAATGGATGATAGAGGGTTAAAAGTTGACCAGCGATTTCTCATTTTTCCAACAAAATTTTCAAAACCATTTTTTTATGGACCACCTTAACCCCTTCACCCCCGGAGCTTTTTCCGTTTTCGTTTTTCGCTCCCCTCCTTCCCAGAGCCATAACTTTTTTATTTTTCCGTCAATTTGGCCATGTGAGGGCTTATTTTTTGCGGGACGAGTTGTACTTTTGAACGACATCATTGGTTTTAGCATGTCGTGTACTAGAAAACGGGAAAAAAATTCCAAGTGCAGTGAAATTGCAAAAAAAGTGCAATCCCACACTTGTTTTTTGCTTGCCTATTTTGCTAGGTTCACTAAATGCTAAAACTGACCTGCCATTATGATTCTACAGGTCACTGCGAGTTCATAGACACCTAACATGACTAGGTTATTTTTCACCTAAGTGGTGAAAAAAAATTCCAAACTTTGCAAAAAACAAAACAAAACAAAATTGCGCCATTTTCCGATACTCGTAGCGTCTCCATTTTTTGTGATCTGGGGTCAGGTGAGGGCTTATTTTTTGCGTGCCGAGCTGGCGTTTTTAATGATAGCATTTTGGTGTAGATACGTTCTTTTGATCGCCCGTTATTGCATTTTAATGCAATGTCGTGGCGACCAAAAAAACGTAAATCTGGCGTTTCGAATTTTTTTCTCATTACGCCATTTAGCGATCAGGTTAATGCTTTTTTTTTTTGATAGATCGGGCGATTCTGAACGCGGCGATACCAAATATGTGTAGGTTGGGTTTTTTTTAATTGATTTATTTTGATTGGGGCGAAAGGGGGGTGATTTAAACTTTTATATTTTTTTTATTTTTTTCACATTTTTAAAAACTTTTTTTTTTACTTTTGCCATGCTTCTATAGCCTCCATGGGAGGCTAGAAGCAGGCACAGCCCGATCGGCTCTGCTACATAACAGCGATCATCAGATCGCTGTTATGTAGCTAAAATGCAGGTGTGCTGTGAGCGCCGACCACAGGGGGGCGCTCACAGCCACCGGCAATCAGTAACCATAGAGGTCTCAAGGACCTCTATGGTTACAATGGAGGAGCATCGCCGACCCCCGATCATGTGACGGGGGTCGGCGATGCGCTCATATCCGGCCGCACGGCCGGATGCGGTAGTTAAATGCCGCTGTCTGCGTTTGACAGCGGCATTTAACTAGTTAATAGCGGCGGGTGATCGCGATTTCACCCGCCGCTATTGCGCGCACATGTCAGCTGTAAAAAACAGCTGACATGTCGCGACTTTGATGTGCGCTCAACGCCGGAGCGCACATCAAAGCGGGGGTCCCGACATGTGACGTACTATTCCGTCACATGTCGGGAAGGGGTTAAATTTTAAAGTGAGTTTGGAGGGTCAATATGACAGAAAATACCCAAAAGTGACACCATTCTAAAAACTGCATCCCTCAAGGTGCTCAAAACCACATTCAAGAAGTTTATTAACCCTTCAGGTGCTTCACGAGAACTAAAGCAATGTGGAAGGAAAAAATGAACAATTTTTTTTTTTTACAAAAAAATTACCCAAACTTTTTTATTTTTGCAAAGGTAAAAAGAGAAAATGGACCACAAAATATGTTGTGCAATTTCTCCTGAGTACACTGATACCACGTATGTGGGGGAAAGCCTCTGTTTGGGTGCATGGCAGGGCTCAGAAGGGAAGGAGCATCGTTTAACTTTTTGAATGCAAAATTGGCATGCACCATGTTGCGTTTGGAGACCCCCCTCCAACCGTAACACAGCCCTAACCCCATCGTACCACTAACCCTAAACCCAACCAAAATCATACCCCCAACACGACCATAACCCCCACCCGAGCCCCAACCCTAACCCTAGCCCAACCCAAACACTAATTCTAACCCTAGCCCCAACCCTAACCCTAGCCCAACCCTAAGCCTAGCTCTAAACCTAACCCTAGCCCTAACATTAAACCTAGCCCCAACATTAACCCTAGCTCCAACCCTAACCCTATCTCTAACCCCAACCCTAGCTCTAACCTCAACCCTAACCATAGCCAAACCCTAACCCTAATGGAAAAATGGAAAAAAATACATTTTATTTTTACCTAATTAAGGGAGTGATAAAGGGGGGTTGATTTTTGATTTACTATTTTTTTATTTTGATCACTGTGATAGGTTCTATCACATTGATCAAAATGAACTAATAGGAAAAATCTCCTATTGTTGACGGGTGCCGGCCATGGGATCTCGGGGGACAGGGTTGGAGGGACCAGGGGATGCCGGAGGTACCAGAGGGGGGCTTGGGGGGACGCCATTTCTCTCTCCTCTCTCTCCAGTGGTATGCTAGATCATATCAAAGCTTAGAGAAATAAATGGGAAATCGTACTTTTTTTGCAATTCGCAACTAGTGTTGAGCGATACCTTCCGATACTCAAAGGTATCGGTATCGGATGGTATCGGCCGATATTTAAAAAATATCGGATATCGCCGATACCGATACCCGATACCAATGCAAGTCAATGGGACACAAGTATCGGAAGGTATCCTGGATGGTTCCCAGGGTCTGAAGGAGAGGAAACTCTCCTTCAGGCCTTGGGATCCATATTCATGTAAAAAATAAAGAATTAAAATAAAAAATATGGATATACTCACCCTCGGACGAGCCCTGGACCTTACCGATGTAACCGGCAGCCTCCGTTCCTAAGAATGAGGAGTTTAGGACCTTCGATGACGTCGCGGCTTGTGATTGGTCGCGTGACCACTCATGTGACCACTCACGTGACCAATCACAAGCCGCGACGTCATCGCAGGTCCTAAACTCCTCATTCTTAGGAACGGAGGCTGCCGGTTACATCGGTAAGGTCCAGGGGCCGCCGGAGGGGTGAGTATATCCATATTTTTTATTTTAATTCTTTATTTTTTACATGAATATGGATCCCAGGGCCTGAAGGAGAGTCTCCTCTCCTCCAGACCCTGGGAACCATACACTGGGAACTTCCGATTCCGATATCACAAAAATATCGGAACTCGGTATCGGAATTCCGATACAGCAAATATCGGCCGATACCCGATACTTGCGGTATCGGAATGCTCAACACTAGTCGCAACACTAGGGACGGTAAAAACCGACCCTGGAGATTTTCCGACGCTGGGGGTGCGATAACCTTATTTCTCAGCGCTATTAAAAAGCAATGCTGAGGAATAAGTACCCTTAACTACCTCCATTAAAAGGCGTATCGGTGATCATTAAGGGGTTAAAAGGTCTAAAGTTAAAGGTGAGATAAAGGTGATCCTTTGTATTTTATGCAAAAAAAATACATATACTATATATCTATATATAGATATATAATTTACTATTTTTCAAAAGAGAAAATGGACCACAAACCTTCAAACAGGAGACAACTGGAGCAGTTTGCTCTTGAGGAGTGGGCCAAAATACCTATCGAGAGGTGCAGGAGTCTCATTGACAGTTACAGGAATCATTTGATTGCAGTGATTGCCAAAATATTAAGTTAAGGGTACCATAATTTCTGTCCAGGCCTATTTCATGAGTTTTATTTTTTTTTTATTCTGTGGAAGCATGGTTGAAAAGCAATGTCTGACTTTCATTTGTTCATTTTCATAGATCTTTTATTTATTATTACTTTTGTCAGATTCAAGCTATTTCTGTGACCATTGTGGGTTTTTCTGTCATTAAACGAGGAGTACCAACAAGTTTGACCACGTGTGTATATGTATATATATATATATATGTTTGTTTTTTCATCTTTTATATTTTAAAATTACAAAAGGTAAATGAGCCAATGCAATAGTTTGGACACCGTGCATGATAAGTGCCTAGTAGCACTCCCTTTTAAAAGTATCACAACTCGTAAACACTTTTTGTAATAAGAGCCTTTCAATTTTTTGTTTAAGGGATTTTCATGCATTCTTACTTGGAAAATGATTCCAGTTCTGTGCGATTCCTGGATTGTCTTGCATGCACTGCTATTTTGAGGACTTGCCACAGATTTTCAATGATGTTCAGATTAGAAGACTATGAGGGTCATTGTAAAGCTTCAGCTTGTGACTTTTGAGGTTATTTATTGAGGATTGTGATATGTGTTTTACAATTATCAATTTGTAGAAGCCACCCTGTTTTCAAATTTAGCTTTTTTACAGATGGTGTTTTGTTTGCATCAAGAATTTGATGAAATTTAATTGAATCCATTTTTTCCTCTACCCGTGAAATGTTTCCGTGCCATTGGCTGCAACGTAACTCCAAAGCATGATTGATCCACCACATGTATAATGGTTGATGAGATATTCTTTTCCTGAAATTCTGTGTCCTTTTTTCTCCACACATACTTTTGATCAGTGTTGCCAAAGAGTTCTATTTTAACCTCATTGGTCCACAGGACTTGTTCTTTTGCATATTTCTGTCATTGAATTTTATGGTGAGGACACAGGAGAGTTTTTCTTCTGATGACTCTTCCATGAAGGCCATATTTGTGCAGGTGTCTCCGAACAGTGCCACAACGTACCACAACTCCAGTGTCTGCTAAATCTTTCTAAAGGTATTTTGCAGTCAAGCAGGGGTCTTTATTTTCCTCTCTAGCAATCCTACAAGCAGCTCTCACTGAAATTTTGGCTGGTCTTCCAGACCTTATCTTGGCCTCCACTGTTCCTATTAAATGCAATTTCTTAATTACATTTCAAACTGATAAAAGAGAAACTTGAAATTGCTTTGTTAGCTTCTTATCTTCTTATAGCCTTCACCTGCTTTGTGGGCCTCCACCACTGTCATTTTCAGAGTGCTAGGCAGCTGCTCAGAAGAACCTGCTGCTGCTGTTCTTTGCACAAGGTTAGAGGAGGCTGAGTTTTTATAAAGCTTGTAATTTGCATTACCTGGCCTTTCCTAACAATGATAGTGAACAAGCCATAACCCTAACAGGCTAATTAAAGTCTGAAACCTTGGTCAAAGTTATCTGAGCATACAAATCTCCAACTGTGGCCAAACTTTTACATCAGCCCATTTTCCTTTTTGTAATTTTTGAAATGTAAAAAATGACAACATATATATTTTTTGCCTAAAATACAAAGTAAGGCTAGTTTCACACTAGCGTTTGCATGAGCTGTGGAGGGCTGCGGACTTCCCCAGTGAAGCCCCGCCCTCGGCTGCAGCTCCGCCTCTAGCTCCGCCTACTTCTGCATGCAGCCGGCTTGCGGCCTGTGTACCTATCTTTAACATTAGGTACGCAGGTCGTGCCGCAGTATGCGGATGCTTCCGCATGCGTCGTTTTGACGATGCGGCGAGCAGCGTAAACGCAGCTTGTAGCAATTTCATTTTTTTGCCGCATCGTCAAAACGACGGAAGCACGACCTGCGTACCTAATGTTAAAGATAGGTACACAGGCCGCAAGCCGGCCGCATTCAGGAGTAGGTGGAGCTAGAGGCAGAGGTGCGGCTGAGGGCGGGGCTTCACGGACGAAGTCCGCAGTCCTCCGCAGCTCATGCAAACGCTAGTGTGAAACTAGCCTAAATGAGTCATTTTTAACTTTAGGCCGTTTAGAAATAATTTCATCTTCAACTTGCTTTATTGTTCACAATAACAGTAATTTTGGCCAGAGGTGCCACTGTAAATACATTCTATGTAAATAAAATTACAATGTGGATAATAAACATACTATTCCAGATTACTCAATAACATTGGTATATCAGTAAATTAAAATAACATTGATGAAATAATGATGTAAATGTAGAATTGATAGCAGTAAATATGTGGGCTAATATGATAAAATTCACTAATATATACTGTATGTATATATGTGTATATATATAAATATACAGTATATATATACTGTACATACATATACTGTATATGTATATAACTATATTGTAGGGATTAACACAGGTAGGCATTAGGCAGTGTTCACACAGATATGCAATTTCTATGTCCAAGCAAACAGATTTATTAAAGCTTATAAATATTTTCCAGTAAAGCAGATACGGTAATCGGTCCTTTGGCCTAAAGCTAAACAAAATAGTCCATACAGCTGTACAGGGTTCACCTCTTCACAATATTGTCTAGATTCGCACCACTCAGTCTGAGCAGAAGTAAGAAGTCTCTCCAGTTTCCACAGAGACCATGTCTCAGAGATGTTTCTATCGCTACACACAGTTGTGAGCAGGTCAAATGCCCTTTTTTTTTTTTTTAGAGAAGTTCAAGAATATTTTATTTCAGGTGGGAGATGTACCACAATACATTATTGCCAAAAATTAACTGATACAAAAAAATGAATAAATTGTTTTTTGTTTTTTTGACATCACTATAAATTAGTTTTACAGTACTCAGTAAATTCAGAACTTCAGCTCGCATTTTTCATTTCATTCTTTGTAGGTAAAAATTGTGCCAGTATTAGAAATTCCTGAAGAAGGTAAGGCATGGGCTGCAACAAGAGGTAACTGGGCCATCAGGGGATTTCCATTTCTCTCTCAATACCCACATATTTCAGAGCGTCAGCTTGGCTATATCTGTAATCAAAGAAGAGTTCTTCACCCGTCTGGATGGCTCTCTTAGCAAATATGCCTATTCTATGGTCTCCATTCACCATCACTACTTTTGCATATCAGTTTGGATTCACAGAGTGGTTAGCAAAAGGAATTTTGTTGCCTTTGCGAGTTGTATTGACTACAAAATTATTGTTCAAGTTAAAGAGGAAGCCGCACATGTATTTATCATACACTTTCCCTCTTTGATCTGCTTCATCCTGAGAAATGATTTCCCCGCAGTACCCCAAGATGAACTCATTCTTCTGTACAGGATCTTTGATGAAGATTCCCCATCCAGCCACATCAGAAGACGCAAAAAGCAAATGCTTTTTGGATCCTCGCTGAATGCTGCAGTTCTTGCAGGAGAAATTTTTGCTGTCCCAGTGATCGGCAGCACCACAAGTGAGACTTAAGTCTGGGTCACACTCCCGCACAGACAGGTAACATGGGCACTGCTTGGTATTACACTGCACTTTACAACGACATCCTGGGAACCGGTTTTGGCACTCGGAGCTGCACTGGCAGAACTTCTCACAGAAATTCTGTGCAATTACACAGGGACAGGAGCCATCACAGGGCTGGCGAGGATGGTCGCAAGGCTGGTAATTGTAAACGTAATTAGAGGAGCCATCCTTTTTCAACTGGATTTTCCTGCAATGTGCGGCCCACAACCTGTGTTCCCGTTTCTTCTTTCTTGGTGGCGTATCTGGAGCGCCCCCACACCGCCGCAGGGCCGAGGGGTACCCGGAGCCGGGCCTCTGGGTCTCTGCTCTGGGGTTGTCACGGTGGCTAGACCCGGTCCGTGGCCCTGTCTGTCAGTGGGGGACGTCCGGTGCAATAAGTGGTGTTGTAACGGTGCAGTTGTGGGGTGCAGGTCGCGGTAAATAACGAGGACACCAGGTTGCAGTCTCTTTACCTCTTTACTGGAGATCTCTGAGTCCTCAGTCCAGAATACGGTTCACCAGGCTGCGCAAGTCCGGCTGGTCCAATGGCACCTCCAGAGTTCACTTCACAGGTGGAAATCGGTGCCTTCCTTCTTAGCGCTATGTGTTGTAGTCCTTCCCTGCTGTGCTTACGGAAAGTACCCCACAACCGTTGTGTCTGTTTCTTAAGTTCCCTCACAACTCGATTAAATGATGTTCTTCTAATCTTCCGTCCCTTCCTGATGTTACAGTTAGAACGGCACCCGTTTGTCGGATAGGCCTGGAGTTCTTCCGGGACACTAGAGACGCCCCTCTCCCGCAATTGCCTCCCAAGACTTCATAGGTGATATGTGTTAGACAGCCCGCCTTAAACTGACTGTCCTGCCGCTGTTTAGAGTATTGCTTGAAGCTGAATGTTATAATACTCCCTCGGCATTCCGGCCACCGGTAGTGCGCCTCAGTAGGGTGTTGCTCCGGTCTTACAGCACGACCCCTACTGGAATTCTCCTATTGCTTGATCTCGTTTCTCACTCAGCACAATCTATCTCGCTTCTAGTCCTTTCTTGGGTCCCGCCGCTTCCCGGAGCTGGCGCGGACCTGTTACGTTCTTTTCAATGCCAAGCCTCTGTCAGGATCCCACCCCTGACAGAGACCCTACTGTCTCTTCCTCCACAACACCCTCTGCCACTAGGTGTTGCTTCGTCCAATTCAGTCAGCTTTCTGATCTAACTTCCTGCCTGACCCCCAGTTTACCCACTATGGTGGGGAGTGGCCTAATGAATAGAACCCTTAGCTCCCCCCGGAGGCCCGGCTGTGAAATGTATTGGTGTCTGTGATACCTGATCAGATGAACTCTTTCAGTGCCATCGGACGCACCATGGCTCCCCATAGTGGCGGAGCCACAGTACTGCAACGACCAGGACTCTGGGGCGCTGCACTCCCCCCTGGTTAAACACAGTACTCCGGGACTGGGAAGAAAACAACAATACAAGTTAGCAAAAAGACATACAATTTTGTTGAGTGCAATGACAATAAGCATATTTGAACAGGCTTCCCTTTATGGGAGGTAAGGACACTTGAACGTTACAAACATGGCAAAAATATCATAGCAACATGCTATAATTTACTTCTGTTACCCAACCGGGCATTCTACTTAAGTGCAAAATTGTTGAACAATAATTTAACATTGCCTTTAAGGACTCACACTCTAAATCCACTAAAGACCTTCCTATAATCACATTATAAGGCACTTTAACTTTTTCATTCTCCTACTTTGGATCTGCAGGACCGCCTGTCCTATCGGCACCAGACCTACTGCCTCTCCTTTCTGTTACAGGACCGCCCCGTTCAGCCAGGGCCTACTGCCTTTTCAACTACTATACACAGTATAGAACATAACTTTTCTTTCAGTTTGAGAACACCGAGCCGGCTCTACTTGGCTCCTATAAGGACTCACCCACTAACCCTTACGGGTTCACTTTCTGTCCTTAGTAACACATTACTAACTTTCGATGGGGAACGCAGGGTTTACCTTCTATCCCCCCCCTTTTCTTATCAACATTATCAACTATCTTCTTTTCACAACATTAAACTTTCTCATTACTTCCTTTTACTTTTTCTTTCAGAGAACATTATCAGCATTCCTTTACAATTAACTAATGGCATACATATAACTTTTACATGTAAATATTATCAGCATTTTCTTCCATTGACATTATTGCTACCGGTCTTAAAGCAATATCACCATTTACGTGCAACAAATGAACATCCCCTTTAAGAGGGGACCAAATCTCTGTGAGGTAGCACATCTTCTCAAGCTACCAGTCCATACTCATCAAAGGTTCCAGTGCGGTATCTTCGCAAAGAGTCCTTGTTTAAGTAAAACCAGTAGGGAGCGCCTTTAATAAGGTGCAAACTATATACAAAAGAGTTCGGATCATGCACTGTTCATGATTCAGCAGTTTTTAAAACTTGTGCAAAACTTTTGGTAACAAAAACAAACAATAGGGATCCCGGGTCAACAAAGGGATCCCTTTAAGAGTTTACCCTGAACGGGTTTATCAGCAACATAAAAGCAATAAAACAGTAACTATTTACAGTAAAAGAAATGCAGTAAAATCTTACTGTGGTGGTCTCCTATCCGGTCTCACCAGGCCAACAGATCGCACTGGTGAGCCAGGATGCCGTTCCGGTCCCAGCAGTGATAAAATCCCTCGCCGGGAGGCCCTTCTCACTGGCAGACGCACACGTCCCTCCGGGGCACAGCGAGACCGGGCTTCTCGAGGTTCCGCGGGGCCGGGCTCTGCTGCTTTCCCCACGGGATCATCTTCCTCCGGTGTTCCGGCAGCAGCCTGGAAGGCAGTACATCGCTGCACGCCCCGCGCTACCCAGCCAGCCTCTCCCGTAGCCCTCCTCCATCTGGTGTAGGTCACCGCATCACCGGGTTCTAGGTCGCGGGGGAATCTTCCGCTGCAGGGCTCCACCTCTTCCCGATCCACGTGGATTTGTAGCGGCTCCCCGATTTCCTGGATAACCCCGCGTCCATATTGGGGGTTAAAAGAAATCACGACCCCCCAGTGGGATGAGGGAACCTCCGCGGTGGGGGTCAGGTCCACCTGCACGGCCGGCCGAGGTCGGGTTCGCCATGCAGCCATCAAGCGCCGCAGGTGTTCGGCCTCAGGCGTGATCTTTAGGCCCGGTGCCTGCGGCGCACCTTCAGCCGCGGCCAGGTTGGGAGAAGCAGGGGGCACTGGAACCAGGCAGATCTCTGTGGGCTGGTCCAGCCTAGCAATCACGCGGGCGTCGGCCTCCAGGCGGGCAGCAATCTGCCGGGCCTCTGCCGCGGCCATGCTTTCTTCCGACGGCGGCCGGGGAGGTCGACCCACCGTTAGCCCGGCAAGGGTCAGCTCCCACGGTGACGGCGTACCCCGGGCTACATCGGGCTGCCCAACCTCTCTCCGCGACCGATCTTTCTCATGCGGGGTTTCTGGCGCTGCCATCTTTGTCTCTTCTCCCGCGTCTTCTTCCCGCGGTCTCTTTCGTGGGCGGCCCCATCTCCATGGTCTCCACCCTCCAAACAGGATCAGGAGGCGGACCTCAGCTGTTGACGGACACGTCCTCAAGACACAGAAATATTTGGACTGGGCGGCCATTGTTGTTCGCGCTCTCCAGCTTGTCTACGCCCACCTCACGCCCCTCTTCTCTTCCTGCGCTCTCCTCAGCGCTGTAATGGCGGCGGATTTTTGGCGGCAAATGGCACAGCACACAGTCTTTGTAATAAAGCACAGTCAAAGCACGATAAATCACAATTCCAAGGCACACATGACCTGATTCTTCAGGCTTAAGTAGATCCTGTTCGTGACGCCAAGTTTGGAGCGCCCCCACACCGCCGCAGGGCCGAGGGGTACCCGGAGCCGGGCCTCTGGGTCTCTGCTCTGGGGTTGTCACGGTGGCTAGACCCGGTCCGTGGCCCTGTCTGTCAGTGGGGGACGTCCGGTGCAATAAGTGGTGTTGTAACGGTGCAGTTGTGGGGTGCAGGTCGCGGTAAATAACGAGGACACCAGGTTGCAGTCTCTTTACCTCTTTACTGGAGATCTCTGAGTCCTCAGTCCAGAATACGGTTCACCAGGCTGCGCAAGTCCGGCTGGTCCAATGGCACCTCCAGAGTTCACTTCACAGGTGGAAATCGGTGCCTTCCTTCTTAGCGCTATGTGTTGTAGTCCTTCCCTGCTGTGCTTACGGAAAGTACCCCACAACCGTTGTGTCTGTTTCTTAAGTTCCCTCACAACTCGATTAAATGATGTTCTTCTAATCTTCCGTCCCTTCCTGATGTTACAGTTAGAACGGCACCCGTTTGTCGGATAGGCCTGGAGTTCTTCCGGGACCCTAGAGACGCCCCTCTCCCGCAATTGCCTCCCAAGACTTCATAGGTGATATGTGTTAGACAGCCCGCCTTAAACTGACTGTCCTGCCGCTGTTTAGAGTATTGCTTGAAGCTGAATGTTATAATACTCCTTCGGCGTTCCGGCCACCGGTAGTGCGCCTCAGTAGGGTGTTGCTCCGGTCTTACAGCACGACCCCTACTGGAATTCTCCTATTGCTTGATCTCGTTTCTCACTCAGCACAATCTATCTCGCTTCTAGTCCTTTCTTGGGTCCCGCCGCTTCCCGGAGCTGGCGCGGACCCGTTACGTTCTTTTCAATGCCAAGCCTCTGTCAGGATCCCACCCCTGACAGAGACCCTACTGTCTCTTCCTCCACAACACCCTCTGCCACTAGGTGTTGCTTCGTCCAATCCAGTCAGCTTTCTGATCTAACTTCCTGCCTGACCCCCAGTTTACCCACTATGGTGGGGAGTGGCCTAATGAATAGAACCCTTAGCTCCCCCCGGAGGCCCGGCTGTGAAATGTATTGGTGTCTGTGATACCTGATCAGATGAACTCTTTCAGTGCCATCGGACGCACCATGGCTCCCCATAGTGGCGGAGCCACAGTACTGCAACGACCAGGACTCTGGGGCGCTGCATATCTACATCTTCAGCAAGGACTGGAGCAATAAAATTAGATTCCTTTACTCTAAACTCATACACCTGACGACAAGTCTTTGTACCAATCAACCTTGCAATTGCACAGAAGTTGTTGTAATAGGTGCCAATGAGAACTCTAAACAAAGAAGCTTCAGCTCCACTCCAATCCACGTTCTGGGGGTCTTCAATATTTGGCTTCAGTTTGACTGGTGTTTGGCAACGATAGTTAGCTTCAGAGGAGCTGGAGGTCTCATCTTTCTTTTCTTCTTCTTTATCATTGCTCTCCCACACTGGTTTCAGTGCCGCCTTCTCTGTTACTATCTGTGTCCTCTGATTCTGAAATATTAACGGTTGGTCTGCTTGATCTGCTGGTGCTGTTGGGAAGTCTACCTCTTCACCGACCACCAGGAAGCTTAGGTGGGGTTTTTATCCTCTCTGCTGTCAATGCGGCAGCAAATTCTCTTGCTCCTTTCAAAAGTTGGTAACAGTTGGGTCCACAAGGTTTTCCATCATTTGCACCCTCATTATTTTTTCTTTTGTGCATATTTGGAGAGGCATGAAAATGATGTAAAAACAGTCGTACTTGAAACAGCGCCTACAAAACAAAGTGTGGAATGAATGTAGGCTCTGCTCCCTTTGTACAGATTTAGCATTTGGTCCATCGATATTCGGGGTGCGTTCTGGAGGTAGAGCTCCTGGCAACTGTTGTTCTGTTAATTCCTTGGATTTCTCTTTTAACTCTTCAGTAGTTCCCTTATCAGGAAACATGGATGATATTGCTTCAAAGATGTTATCTGATGGAAATTTCCATGGTAGACGAGCCACCTTGTCGTCTATGCTATCTTCATGATCTTTTTCTTTGTCATCGTGTTCATCATCCTGATTGTCATCTCCATCATCGTAATCACTATACTGACTGAGTGCATTCACCAGCTCCACAAATATTTCATAATTGATAAAGCCACATTCCCTGCACCCCATTAACCTTTCCATCATAATTCTTAATTAATTCTTCAATAAAAGTGCCATCTTGATCCAATACCTCATCTCCCATGTAAGGAATGTTGTTGTAGAGGCGACCAAGAACACATGATAGGCACAGAGGCTACAGCATTGAGGGTTTTAAAATGGATGACTTGTTTCGGAAAATCAAAATCACAAGTCACAGAGCACTCTCAAGTCCCCTGTAGAGAGCTGACTGAGGTCATAATGTGGACAGGCTGGATTCTTCCTTGTTTCCATTCTTGGTTTAAAATCTCATGACCAGTCCCACCCATCATTTATTAGACATTCCTGACACCTTAACCCTTAACTGCTCTATTCCATTTGGAAACAGGAAATCTATTTTCCCTGTATGACTCGAGTCACTGCAAAAGTCACTGGTAGGGGGAGGAGCAGCTGGGTCAGGAGTTGTGGAGGGGAATGATTTATGCAGAGAAAAGAGACTTCCTATCTCTACATAAAGCAGAGAAAGGAGAAGAATTAGCTGGGTAGAAAGGCAAAATGAGCAACTGTAAATGCACAATGCTATATAATATGATGATTGCAATATATTAAGAAGGTAAGCACTTTGATGGGTGGGTTTCTTTAATATTCACTTAACTTAGTCTAAAATTAAAAGAATGAGGTTAATATTGCAAAAAGTTTATCATCGAGACATATAGTGTACTGTTTGATAGATTTGGTGCATTTAAATACATGTGAGAATCATTTCACTTCTATAAACCTGCTTTTCTATGGTTCTTGTTTAATATTTTGCCCCCAAAAACTGGAATATGCTGTTCAAAGCTCACCATGTCTTGGCATCAGAACAATATCTGTCTCATTGCTTGCATTCAGCGTTGCTTCCCTGCATACAAAATTATGCTGGAAGACCAAAATATACACATGAAGACACTCCCTGATATCGTGCACCATACCAATTTCCTCTCATTCTAAGTAGAGGGATGTCAGCATGACCATTAGTGATGTCCCAATCATGCACAAAAGCAAAGCTGGCAAACCCCGAAGATGGTGGTGGACAATGCCAAGATGATAGTGATGAAAAGGTGAATATTTAATTAAAAAAAAAGAAAATTAGGCAGATTTTTTGTCTTTGCTCTCTACTTTCCAATACTCGTGTATTCTCCATTCAACTGAGCTTGCATGTATTCTCAATCAGGAGATGGAAGCATGCTCCTTCCAACACCTTGGCAGGAGCTTATGTTTGTTATGAAAAAAGGATCAGCAATGTTGTAATCTAACATACCAAATAACATAACAATCCCATTTCTATCACATTCGCTGTGCAAGGTAATGTCAGACGACCTCTTACATAATAGATGGTTGGTCAGTCCTGCTAAAATTAGTGTGTTTGGACAATGTTTATCCTAATGTGTATGGTCACCACAATTTATGTGCAACTTATTAAATAATTATAATCATTGTGACACCCAAGTCAGAAAAATGCTGTTTTTACTCAACAATATTGCAATTTTTAACATAGAGTAATATGTGTGTAAAAACAAAAATCAAGCCCATCTTTTACAGTTTGTGGCATACTAGTGACCTTCGTTTGAATTAAACCCACAGAGAATGTGCAGAATGACCAAATGAGATTAGAAGATTACATTAACAAAGCAGCATGGTTCTCTCTAATATTCTTTGGCCCAGCTGGATATACGGGCTTAATTAATAGATTATGACTACTTTCATGCTATCTATTTACAGGGCAAACAAAGAACAATAATGGATTGCATACCCATTGGTTTCCTGGTACGCAATCTTTTCTGAAAATCAAAAAATAATATACTGTTGATATAAGGAGTCTACACATTGTTATTAAAATGTCATCCTTGTATGTAACCTAGATCAATCATACAGTCCTTTTTTCCAAATTTAATGGGGCTTTTCAATTAACACTATTAAAGTATAAAACAGAAAAATAAAGAAAGAAAAATTAAGAAATTAGAATAAAAATAAAAAAGACTTACAAAACCACTTTTTAATTGTGATTGTGAGGCTATCCCCTTTTCAGATCATTTCAAGGGTCTTCTAAAGGTTTAGAAGTCTATGTTCTCACTTGACGTCTGCAAAAACCTTAAGGCTGGGGTCACTTGGGTAAGTAAAAAATTGGTCGCATTGTCAGCCTGAAAAGTAGTACCAGTGAGATCTGTATGGTATTCTGTATGTAATGATATCCCCTACATTACTATCCTTGTGGCTGATTTTCTTTCATTGGTAGTCAAATAGGTCTTACCATTTGACTTTCAAAGAGACTTAGCGAGTTCTTTTCAACTGGGTGTTGTCTAGAGAGTTTGGTGCGTGCTACCCAGTCATCATGGATCCAAGAAGGTGGCACAGACTATGGGTACATCATTTCATCAGCCAACGGACCACAAAAGGGCCCTTCCAGCAGCTGCATGGGGAGCTGCTATACTGAAAAGTTCTATTCATACTGTTGCATGAACTGCCTGTTGGAGGAGCTTCAACCGGTCTAACCTTCCAGAATATGAACATATGAGGCAATGTATTTCTGCCAAAGAGAGTCTTCCAGTCACCCAGAGGGATTTAACTAATGAAAGATGTTATTTTTCACATAAAATTTGTAAATAAAGGCTGTTCACACTTTGTCTCAAGTTGTTTCAGAATTATTTAAGTAACGAGTATTTGGCTTTATGATGTTTGTCTAATATTGTGAAGGTACTGCAGACCTACATTGGTGGCCTGCTAAGGGTTACTTTATAACAATGTTTCATATCTCTGTTGGCCTAACTCTCCAGAAAAGGATAACAACTGTTAATTTGCAAAAACAGATCTGCTATACAGCTTCTATGGAAGCAGTAAGAAGTATGAACAAAATGTCTCGGCATTATGATCTTAAACTTCATCCTCTCCTGTACGTATGCAAAAGCCCAGAAAGGGAGAAGAGGGGTGACATCACACACATGGAGCAGATCCCACCCATATTTCTGCAGTTGTAATGTGAGCTAGCACTAGACTAGGTTTTCACGGCAAATAGCAGCTGCTCCGCCTAATATCTAAAAGTTGAAAATATCTTTCGTATTGTATTTTACACCAGTACAGTTGAAACTAGAAGTTTACATACACTACTATATCAAAAGACACATACAGTATGCATGTTTTTCTAAAAATCTGACATGAAATCAGAATAAACCCTTCATGTTTTAAGTCAATTAGGATTACCATAATTATAAATTTTTGCCAAATCCCAGAATAATGAAAAAGAGAGAATGTTTTAAAGCATTTTTATTACTGCAAAGTCAAAAGATTATATACACTAAGATTACTATGCCTTTAAACAATTCTGGACTGCCCGTATGATGATGGCATGTGTTTGGAAGCTTTTGATAGTTTTTTTGGCAACATCTGAGTTAGGCCGGTTTCACATTAGCGTTTGCAGCAGCTGCGGAGGGCTGCGGACTTCCTCCGTGAAGCTCCGCCCTCGGCCGCTAGCTCCGCCTATTTCTGCATGCGGCCGGCATGCGGCCTGTGTACCTATCTTTAACATTAGGTACGCAGGTCGCGCCGCAGTATGCGGATGCTTCCGCATGCATCGTTTTGACGATGTGGAGACCAGCGTAGGACGCAGCTTGTAGCAATTTCTTTTTTTTTCTGCATCGTCAAAACGACGCATGCGGAAGCATCCGCATACTGCAGCACGACCTGCGTACCTAATGTTAAAGATAGGTACACAGGCCGCATGCCGGCCGCATGCAGAAATAGGCAGAGCTAGCGGCGGAGGTGCGGCTGAGGGCGGGGCTTCATGGAGGAAGTCCGCAGCCCCCTGCAGCTGCTACAAACGCTAGTGTGAAAGTAGCCTTAATTAGAGACACATCTGTGGGCGTATTTTAATGCATACCTGAAACACACTGCTTCTTTGTGTAGCATCATTGGGAAGTCACAAGAAATTAGCCAAGATTTCAAGAAGATAATTGTGGACTTGCACAAGTCTGGCTCATCCTTGGGTACATATTGAAGATACCTGAAGGTGCCTCGTTCATCTGTACAAACAATTTTATGCAAGCACAAACAAGATGAGAATGTCCAGTGATCATAGTGCTCAGGAAGGTGACTGGTTCTGTGTCCCAGAGATTTCTCAGATATTCAGAAAAACATGTATATGTGTCTTTTGATATAGTGTATGTAAACTTCTAGTTTCAACCGTGCATGTATATATATATATATATATATAGTAGCATAGCGCCTACTTCGTGTCTTGGGTGACACTCGCTTGGCACGGGATTAATGCACTCAGGCACGGTTTTCTATCAAAACACAGTCTCTTAGGTTTATTTCGCACAACATAAACCACATCCACAGGAACTTAGTAACAGCTTGAACAGTATCTGGACATATTCAACTATACCACAGTTCGTCTCTGACCCCGGTGAGCATTACACACGGTTTTCAGACCGTTACTTGTTGGCAACCTTCACGGGTTCCTGGACACCTCTTGGCCTCAGAGGTGCCCCAGACACAATGTCTCTCTCTTTCTTTCACTCTGACCCCGGTCAGTACAACACGGATCTCCATCCGTTACCTGTGGGTGCCGCACAAGTTCTCAGATACCTCTCTTCCTTAGAGGCATCCTGCAGACATTCACACTCTGTCTTTCCTTTTCTTTGACCCCGGTCAGTACAACTCGAATCTCTATTCGTTACCTGCCGTTGCCGCACAGGTTCTCGGATACCTCTCTTCACCAGAGGCATCCTTCCGACATTCTCACTCTGACCCCGGTCAGTACAACACAGATGTCCATCCGCTCCACAGCCTGGTCTGTGCGAGGTCCAGAGCCCCTGCCATGTGCTCTTCAGGGAGCCGACACTCCCAACACATGGGGCTCTCTCCAGGACCTTCCAGCACAGACCATTCAGGTCCACACTCAGAGCCCATGTGACCAGCCCTCAGTCACATTATATAGTACTAACCACTCCCAAAGGTGGGAGTGTGGATGTGTGGCTAGTTTGTCCCTCCCATCTCACACAACTAGCCTAGTAAGTCTCCCTTACAACTACACCATAGTTATACACACTCTTGAGGGACTACAGGTCCCAGAACAACATTGCATCAGACTTACCACGCATACTCCCACTGCAACACATATCGGCCATTCACAACACTGCCAGTCACTGTTTTACCACCATTATCACAACAGATATGCCTCCATGCATATCCCAAGAAGCACACACAGCGCCCCCTAGCTGCAACATAGGTCACTATACTACAATATATATACATATTGACGCACCAGTCACTGAGTGGGTTGGGGCATACTCGCTTGGCAGCAAAAGTCAACTATACAGGAGCAGATTCTTCCTTTAAACAAGTCCAACTCAGGTTTATTATAGAATAATAAACCACTCCATAACCCGTGGTAGGGCATGTGAACAATACAGAACCCACAAGCAGTCCGGTTCCGATTGCACATTTCAAATGCCTAATGTACATTAGGACACAATTCCCCAGGCTCGGGTTTACCTGGTTAGCAGCACCTCGGGTTTTCCCCAGCCTGTCTTCATCTGGCTCCTATTTGTAGTCCAGATCCTTGGTGCTTCCTGTACCTTCACGAGCTCCAGCCAGCCCCCGTCTCACACATTGACTTTTTTCCCATGTGTTGCACACAGGAAATATGTAGGAACTTCCTGTGTTCACAGGAGCACACCCCCTGGGTGGTATGTGGTTAACCAGTCCCATCCATCACTATCTGGTTAACCCTTGAATCCAGCCCTTTACTAAAAATGCAGGTTTATGGGACAACAAAACCCAGCGATCTGTCCTGGATTCAGATCGCAGGAGAGCTCTGTCTGTGTGATATATACTTGTCTCTCAATAAACCATTAGTTGGTACATCACAATATATATATATACTGGCTGAAGAACCCGGCGTTGCCTGGGCATAGTAAATATCTGTGGTTAGTTATAGCACCTCACTTCTCTTATTTTCCCATCACGCCTCTCATTTTCCCCATCACATCTTTCATTTTCCCCCTCACATCTCTCATTTTCTCCCTCACACCTCTCATTTTCCCCCTCACTCTTATTTTCCCCCTCACTCCTCTCATTCCCCCCTAGCACTTGTCATTTCGACCTCACATCTGTCATTTTCCGATCACTCCACTATTTTCCCTCACTCCTCTCATTTTGCACTCACACCTTTTCATTTTCACCTCACACCTCTCATTTTCACCTCAGTATATACATGTTTGTCATCTCCCTTATATATAGTATACACCTGTATGTCATCTCCTATATATAGTATATACCTGTATGTCATCTCCCCTGTATATAGTATATACCAGCTGTGTGTCATCTCCCCTGTATATAGTATATACCTGTATGTCATCTCCTCCTATATATAGTATATACCTGTATGTAATCTCCTCCTGTATATAGTATATACCTGTGTGTCATCTCACCTATATATAGTATATATCTGTGTGTCATTTCCTCCTGTATATAGTATATACCTGTAGGTAATCTGCTCCTATATATAGTATATACCTGTGTGCCATCTCCTCCTGTATATAGTATATACCTGTATGTCATCTCCTCCTGTATGTAGTATATACCTGTGTGTCATCTCCCCTGTAAATAGTATATACCTGTGTGTCATCTCCTCCTGTATATAGTATATATCTGTATGTCATCTCCTCCTGTATTAGACCTCGTTCACACGTTATTTGGTCAGTATTTTTACCTCAGTATTTGTAAGCTAAATTGGCAGCCTGATAAATCCCCAGCCAACAGTAAGCCCACCTCCTGGCAGTATATATTAACTCACACATACACATAATAGACTGGTCATGTGACTGACAGCTGCCGGATTCCTATATGGTACATTTGTTGCTCTTGTAGCTTGTCTGCTTATTAATCAGATTTTTATTTTTGAAGGATAATACCAGACTTGTGTGTGTTTTAGGGCGAGTTTCGTGTGTCAAGTTGTGAGTGTTGAGTTGCGTGTGGCGACATGCATGTAGCGACTTTTGTGAGATGAGTTTTGTGTGGCGACATGCGTGTAGCAACTTTTTGTGTGTCGAGTTGCATGTGACAGGTTAGTGTAGCAAGTGGTGTGCAGCAAGTTTTGCGCATGGCGAGTTTTGCGCGTGGCGAGTTTTATGTGTGGTGCCTTTTGAGTATGTGCAAGTTTTGTGTGAGGCAACTTTTGCATGTGTTGCAACTTTTGTGCATGTGGCAATTTTTCAGCGTGTGCAAGTTTTGTGTGTGGCGAGGTTTCCATGAGGTGAGTTTTGCACGTGTGGTGAGTTTTGCATGTGGAGAGTTTTGCGCGTGGCGAGTTTTGAGCGGCGACTTTTGTGTTTTGACTTTTATGTGGCGAGGTTGGTGTATGTGTGGTGAAATGTGCGCTGAGGGTGGTATATGTGTTCGAGCACGTGGTAGTGTGTGGCGCATTTTGTGTGTGTGTTCATATCCCCGTGGTGGTGTGGTGATTATCCCATGTCGGGGCCCCACCTTAGCAACTGTACAGTATATACTCTTTGGCGCCATCGCTCTCATTCTTTAAGTCCCCCTTGTTCCCATTTGGCAGCTGTTAATTTGCCTCCAACACTTTTCCTTTCATTTTTTCCCCATTATGTAGATAGGGGCAAAATTGTTTGGTGAATTGGAAAGCGCGGGGTTAAAATTTCACCTCACAACATAGCTTTGACGCTCTCGGGGTCCAGACGTGTGACTGTGCAAAATTTTGTGCCTGTAGCTGCGACGCCTCCAACACTTTTCCTTTCACTTTTTCCCCATTATGTAGATAGGGGCAAAATTGTTTGGTGAATTGGAAAGCGCGGGGTTAAAATTTAACCTCACAACATAGCCTATGACGCTCTCGGGGTCCAGACGTGTGACTGTGCAAAATTTTGTGGCTGTAGCTGCGACGGTTCAGATGCCAATCCCGGACATACACATACACACATACACACATTCAGCTTTATATATTAGATATATCTGTGTGTCATCTCCTCCTGTATACAGTATATACCTGTATGTCATCTCCTCCTATACATAGCATATACCTGTATGTCATCTCCTCCTGTATATACTATATACCTGTAGGTAATCTGCTCCTGTATATAGTATATACCTGTGTGTCATCTCCTCCTGTATATAGTATATACCTGTATGTCATCTCCTCCTGTATGTAGTATGTACCTGTATGTCATCTCCTCCTCTATATTGTATATACCTGTGTGTCATCTCTCCTGTATATAGTATATATCTGTGTGTCATCTCCTCCTGTATATAGTATATACCTGTGTGTCATCTCCCCTGTAAATAGTATATACCTGTGTGTCATCTCCTCCTGTATATAGTATATATCTGTATGTCATCTCCTCCTGTATTAGACCTCGTTCACACGTTATTTGGTCAGTATTTTTACCTCAGTATTTGTAAGCTAAATTGGCAGCCTGATAAATCCCCAGCCAACAGTAAGCCCACCTCCTGGCAGTATATATTAGCTCACACATACACATAATAGACTGGTCATGTGACTGACAGCTGCCGGATTCCTATATGGTACATTTGTTGCTCTTGTAGTTTGCTTACTAATCAGATTTTTATTTTTGAAGGATAATACCAGACTTGTGTGTATTTTAGGGTGAGTTTCGTGTGTCAAGTTGTGTGTGTTGAGTTGCGTGTGGCGACATGCATGTAGCGACTTTTGTGAGATGAGTTTTGTGTGGCGACATGCGTGTAGCAACTTTTTGTGTGTCGAGTTGCATGTGACAGGTTAGTGTAGCAAGTTGTGTGCAGCAAGTTTTGCGCATGGCGAATTTTGCGCGTGGCGAGTTTTATGTGTGGTGCCTTTTGAGTATGTGCAAGTTTTGTGTGAGGCAACTTTTGCATGTGTTGCAACTTTTGTGCATGTGGCAATTTTTCCGCGTGTGCAAGTTTTGCGTGTGGCGAGTTTTCCATGAGGTGAGTTTTGCACGTGTGGCGAGTTTTGCATGTGGAGAGTTTTGCGTGTGGCGAGTTTTGAGCGGCGACTTTTGTGTTTCGACTTTTATGTGGCGAGTTTGCTGTATGTGTGGTGAAATGTGCGCTGAGGGTGGTATATGTGTTCGAGCACGTGGTAGTGTGTGGAGCATTTTGTGTGTGTGTTCATATCCCCGTGGTGGTGTGGTGATTATCCCATGTCGGGGCCCCACCTTAGCAACTGTACAGTATATACTCTTTGGCGCCATCGCTCTCATTCTTTAAGTCCCCCTTGTTCCCATCTGGCAGCTGTTAATTT